>NW_027041913.1:600000-1200000 GCF_035048745.1 Mucor velutinosus
TTATTGTTTTTTTCACTAGTTCGCTGCCCTGCATCGTCATCATTGGAGGAGGAGGAATGATAAAGACAGGATTGTTACTCTCTACAGACGAAACAGACATTGAATTCGATAGCTCCAAATCAAGGTTGTCTGTATCGCTGGTATCACCTTGTAGTGCATCTCTTTTGCTTGTTGCAGAGGGTGGCAGTGGAATCAATGGCTCTTTGAACAACGATCGCAATAAATAGCAGGGATTCTTCATGTCTTTCTTGATGGGAATGTGCTTGTTGCCACAGGCAGTAAACACAGCATTGAGGAAGCTTGCAATGCAGGCCATGTATTTCAACTTTTGCTCCTTAATCGCCTTTCCTTTGCCCAAAAAATAGAAGTCCATTTGCTCAAATATGGCATTTGTGATCTTGTCATTGTACTTGAAACAATCAGTTGCACCGTCCTGATCAATATTGTGCCAACAAAGACCTAAAGCCACTTCTTTCCTATTGTATTCCAAGTTGATGAAATGTGGTAAGCGATTAGCGATTGCTAGTAAAAAGTAAAATGCTATCGAATAGCTGATTTCAAATGTATTGGGAAGGCCAAGTGTGGTTTGCATTTCAGTATACATATTATCCTGATACTGTGCTTTTAAAGCCGTGGCAGCGACATCCAAATGCTTGCGTACATCCTCTGTATTGTTGTATTGCTGGATGATGAGTTTTGTCTTCTCAATGACAGCTTGCTTGAGTGTCTCTGCTTCTGCCTTGAACACCTTTTTTTGATAAGCGCGTTGATTCAACATGGATCTTTTGAACTGCTTGTCCGTCTTTTCAACATTTTTTAGCTTTCTCTTCTTCATATAGTATCTCTGATTACTAAATGACCTGCCACCCTTGAAGGTTCTCCCGAATTTGAGTGTCATTTCCTTTTTGTGTTTTAGTAGTAGGTGTCTTTTGAGACTAGAGCCACATGAGAGCTCTTTATCGCAATCTGGACAGGCATATCTCCTCTCAAAGTCAGATTGGATAATGGAAAGAGTCTTTTGTGTTGGATCTTGATCGGGTGTCATCTGGGATTGCGTTGTTTTGGGCCCTTCAAACGTTCTTCAGTATGTTCAACTATATCATCGTCTTGCTATTGTCTACCTGGACTTACTAGATGGCTTGATCTTTCCCGCGTAAACTGAAGGAGAAAAATCTCTTTATCAGATTACGTCTTGGTCTATTTGTAAATGAAAATTCAGATTTATCTGAACGAATAAAAATCTGTCAAAAGAAAACATCAAATCAAACTCAATTGAGAGCCATCACCATGCAAGCACATTTCCTGTGATTGATACCAGAACTTAATACCAAGAGGTCTCATTTTGAAGCATATAATCTTCTCCGTGAATGGTCTATTTTGTAATGTGAAACTGTGTATAATTTGAAAATCGGGTAAACTTCCAATTCAACAAGTGGAAAGACATGCATTATGCAATGTTGGAAACCAAAATCCAGCATTTGGTGACGAATTGAGTTCAATACCCTTCGCAAGAATGCCTCGACAGGTATCAAAACAAGCCTCAAGCAATAGAGTATAAAACAGGTAGCAGCAACAAGTATATAAAGAATGATATGCTTCTTAGGGTATTCGCATCATTCTTGATATCCTTATCAATATGCTCAAGCCCTTCCTCTTAACCACTGCTGCTTGCATGGCAACTGCCTCTGCTCATGTCTGGGATGCAGCATTTGTACATCACAAACGCCATTTTCTGATGATAGAATTGTCATATCATTTGCTGCTGCTGATGCTCTTAATAAGATGGCGACATAAAGTCGGCCATAAGTAAATACAGGACTTGTGTAAGATCTATAGCAACTTTTTTTTTGAGATATTGTCATTGCAAAAGACAACTTCATGAGGCAAACCTCCCCAGAAAAAGTATTTGCGTTAAGCAATTGTCCTTTCAATTCCATGATTCCCGTTTAATCAGCATCGCAATCATCATTGTCATCAACAGAAAGGCATTTAGGTCAGTCAGCAGCAATGCCGCCGCCGCCGCCGCCGCCGCCAAAATCGATTCAAATTCAGTTTATTTTTTTCTGTTCAAGATTGGGACGGATTTTGTCATTCTTCGACCTCTAAAATCTATTGTGCGATGTTTGACTATATAAATTGTGATGATCACCCTACGCTTCCCAATACATCCTTGAAGTGCTTTTCAGGGTACTTTTAATGATGCTGATTGTAACAGGTGTTTTGAATGAACTTAGTGAGCAATTTGGTAAAATTTGAAATGAGATTTTTTAGCGAAAATAGCCATATTTTGCATATGAAAGCCTCATAAAAGTATTTTTAGAGGTTGCTTTGGATCGAGAGAAACATTATGATTTGATATATGCCATAGTAAAAGTCTTCATCTTCAAGGTCAAAAAAAAAAAAAGCGATCGTTTGATTTTCGATGAAAACCATGAGGGGTACCTCATGCTTTTTGGTCGATTTTTGGCCATGTTTTTTTTAGGTCTTCAAAAAGTTGAGCAAAAGTGTCAGGAAGTTGCTGCTACTCGAGTACAATTGTTTGGTGTCATTCCGGGGGGGCTCAGAAAGGCCTACATGTCAAGTAATGAAGGCTTGAAAGTTGTCAAATTCGGTTGAGTTCCATACATATGTTTACTTGTATTTTTATATACAAAAATTACTGACTAGATTGGCTTTGTGCTTTAGGTTACAACTCTAAATCCTGTTGATAACAGTAATTTTGCTACTATGAACGAGGGGAACACTATTTAATTTCATTTGTACATCAAACAGCAGATGAAGAAAACGTCAATTTGCACGCAGATCACTTGAAGACACTTGGAAGAACATTGTCCCACGTACAATGCCCATATTGCTTGAGATTCATCCATACAAACATATCCATTTCCACTGGCAATTTGTATCTGTTCATGTGGCGCCATTCTAACTATAGCAAGGCCTAATGTGCGGGGTGCTCTCATTATATGGTTCAGTGTCTGGTGTATCGCATAACCTTTGCACAAGTACCCTAAATTTTCATCCAAGATGGTTACTTTCAAGCCGTCGACAAGAGATAGCGAGATCCACTCTATAATGGAGGGGTATCATGACATTGAAAAGTGACAATATGTCAATTCCTGGTTTGATAACGGCTCCAATAATTCAATTTCATTCATCTCATTTTCCAACGAAACTTTGACTATTTTTCTCCTTCTGTCCATTCTCGGTGATTGTATTACAAGCAAAAAGCATATAAAAGAGCCCCTTTGATCCTATGGATCCCTCTTTCTTTACAATGGTAATTGTATATCAAGCTGTACCTAACAAGACACCATTACTAGAGACTGTGTCTGATGAAATCATCACCCTTATCCTCTCACAATCCTCAATTCATATCAAGGCATTAAGGACGTATATGTTGGTATTCTCCAAAGTACGTCGAATCAGTCTCTATATCCTAGAGTATTATTGATTGCCTGCCACCCAATTGTCCCTGACGAAAGATCAAGAAGGCAAGAGCAAAGTGACCGTTCGATTCTGATTTAACCATTTCTGCCCAGTATCTCTGACCACATTATGTACATCCTATCAACCCATGGCAAGACGCTATTATACAGACAAAGTCTATCCAGCCGTCCACTCAATATCAATGGGCGACGCTAGCTGTGATGTTCAATCTTCATCTGTATCAATCACATTATTCGCATCGGGTACTTTGATTGGCAGCTTCTCGTCCTCCTCCTCATCATCAACATCCGTTGCTAAGCAACCATGCAACAGACACATGCCTTCTGATTTAGCTTCCGTGCATTACCATGGTAATGCAAAAAAAAAAAAAAAAAAAAAAAAAAAAAAAAGCTTTCTGCACAGAAAGAAGGCTCTCATATTCTTCAAGCATCATCACAGTTAGCCGATCAGGAATCATCATGGATAAACGTAAACCTGAATATTATATGTCACCCATCAGCATCTCTATTGGATTCAAGCATCTGATAAAATTGACGACGAGAAGGTTTGCACGATCTATCATAGTTGAAGATGAGATTGTATTGGCATATTATACAAGCTGAGCACTTTACATTTTAAGCAGTAAATATTGAGTGTTCTGCTTTTACACAAAATAGTAGGTCAAAAGACTAATACTGCAGACTACTCTTTAACATATTTATTAAAATAATACATAATATGACACATTACGGGAGCAAGTACCTCTTTTGTCGAATAGCCTGGCTATTCAGCGTCTTGAGTCTTGAGCTTATTAACGCTTTAAACATCTCGACATAATCCGTGTCCTTGATTACTTCATTTTTCAATATCAACAGAGCTATCTCAACTGCCAACTTCTTTCCTTTGACTAATGACAATTCCTTTACTCTTTCAACACAGTTAGATATGGCATTTTCATCCATATTACTCAACTCCTTTACATTGAAAAGTATAGATTTTAACTTTTGCTTGTCCTCTTGATTCGATACTTTCCAATTCAACAATAGCGACCCAATGGCTACAATGCTGTCAATTCCATCTAATGCATGCAAGCTTAAAGCACATGCGGTGCTGAAACCGTTGTCGTAGAATCTCTGCGATTTCAAATGCCAATCGAATCCACTTGCTCTCTTTGTGAAATTTCTTAGCAATCGGGATTGTCTGACTACTGGTGTGGAGGCGAGAGGAACGTAAACTCTCCAATAATCATTGAGAGCTAAACGATTGCCAAGAGAGGCACCGAGAAAAGCATCAAAATCATGATCGTTATAGTTACCACAAAGGCAAGCAGTAACCAAAAACTCAAAGTTTTTGAAGTAGATTTTGGCTTCGAGCCATTGATTCTGATACTCCCTCTTGTGTTCTACTATGAACTTGGGTTTTGAGGGGTGTTCAATCGTGATCGTGTTGTTTGCGCAATCATCTATTTCTTTTCTGCCTCTCAGATAGGCTTCGACCTGTGTGATGAATGCCCACGAACCATTACTAGAAACAGCGATGCTTTCTACGAAACGACCGCCGACGAGCGCCACGAACGCATCTGCCTCTGCCTTTGATTTTGGTGTCTCAGCGATGTTCAGTATTTCCTCAGCATCGGCAAATTCATGTTTTTGCAAGATATTTTTGAGAGCAGTGGGAATGATACTTTTTGAATGAGTACCAATTGCACCAAACGTGCTCTTAATGTCTTGTATCTTGCCCCTAAGTTCAGCAACATCTTCTCTTACCGGAGAGGGGGTCCTCATTCTTCGTCTAGCTTCTTCTTCTACTTCTTCGTTATCTTCGTCTTCATCTATGCTAAATCTTCTCTTCAATACGCTTACCGATGGCCGCCACATAAATATTTAGAATGAAACCTGTCTGGATGTTTGGCATTACCTTCTTAGATTGACTCTATTCTTGCATGAATGAGAGATGGCCTCTTCAAAGTAGCTACGATCGCCTTGTTGCACATACACTACTAATTTATGATACTGCCTTTTCATAGGTAAACACAGTAGAAGTCGTTTAGCGATGCTGGCTGTCAATATGATCTTTTCACAAGTGAAAGCTACACTTTCAAGTTGATAGAATCTACCAAGATATTGACGTAGATTACTGTAGTACTCAAAGGTGTCATCGATCAACACATGAACATGTCTTGTATTTGCCAGTATAAATGAAGCGGTGACGAGTTGGGTTGCCTCTATGATCCAGATGCTATCTAGTGGAATGTGACGGATGTGCTCCCACATTGATTTGTTTGTGATTGCTAGTGTATATGTGTCCTTGCGATTGAGATTAGGAACAATAACTTCCCAAATATCAGGAGGGAAAATGCTGTAAGGCTGTTTCGAATTGGTATCCATGTCAACGTCAAGAGATATGTAGCAGAAGAGAAGGACAATGTTCATGTATGCAAACAAACTCTTATTTTACTGATAACATCTCAAGCCTCGACATATTTTTCTCTGTATAATTTCGTGTTTTGTGTTAATCCCTTTACACTTGATCCGCTGTGGTGTTACCATCCAATTAACTAGCCATCAGCGATTGGCTAATATACTGTTTCAAACTATGTTTTCTGCCCTCCTTAAAACCTTAAAACCTTAAAACACACCCCAATATGTAAATAAACTACTCACGGGCAATTGTCTAACCTGCAAAAGAGTTATAATCGATAAACGGTATACATGCTATTCAATAGAGAGAACATTGCATATTTTGCAGCTGATCTCATATCATTTATTAAATCAAATAGTAGTTTGTGCAGGAAATCAGTATATGTAAAATTAAGGGGTAAACTTTCTATCTGAAACAAATATTATTGCACTTTCCTTTGTTATCAAAGCCAACTGTCTTTGATATTAACAGGATTAACCACGAGAAGGTGAAAGTGCTTGTAATCCCAAAAAATGGAGGTGGTTACAGACAATAGCCCCCCAGCTAAACCCTCATCTACCAAGTAGGAAACTTTAGCCGTTTCGTAAGTGACGTTCTTACTAAGAGCGTTCTAGTACCATAAAACAGAAGAGCATATCTCCATATCCTCAAAGTGCCTCCCGACAATACCCAATAGCCACATAAATTATCGCGAGGACACATTCCTCTGGAGCCGTGATAAGGATGATGAAAGACAAGCTCGACCATTTTCCTCGTTGTTGAAAGAAAGAGAAAAGGAGAAAATGAAAGTTTACGAAATTTATAACCTAACACCCCCCAAAGAGATATGCGTCGTGCTACGAAACACAAACCATTTTAAGTGTTTCAAGTTTTTCGAATCAAAGAAACCCATGTTATGTAGGATTGAGATGATAGTAATGAAATCTGCCTGGAGCCTCATATTGTCTTTTATCAAATTCAGTCTGAAATTACTTGTACAATTCAGCATAAAGGCAGATCAAATAATGCCAACATTTCATCACGCCTTTCATGCTAGTTGGTTTATTTAGTCAATGGCACTTTGAATTACTCACAGGAAATATATCCAGCCAGATATTGTAATGATGTTTTCGCACAAAAAAAAAAAAAAAAAAAAAAAGTACCCTTGGAACGTTGGCTGATGGCAGTTTTTTACAGTTACGCTTCATAATAGCGTTATTTCTCTATAAAAAGACTTTATATTCAACACTCGTATCAAATAGATACGTTTATTAAGATAAATGCGACTTACAAATTTTCCAAGATACATGCTCGTCCTTTTGATCCAATGCTCTTCATGACAGTAACAATGAGTCAAAAGCTACAGTGCTATCAATGCTATCGGAAGCATGCATGCTTAATGCACAAGTAGTGCTATAGTCATTGTCGTATAGAAGAAGGCGTGGATGAGGGTTGATTCTGTTGTACCTGCTGTCTTTCTTCATTCATGAGGTCCATGGCAAAACGGTAATCAGAATGCTTCTCAGCAGAAGTAATCAGGGCATATTGATTGTGAGCATTGTATCTGGAATATAACCCGCCTGGTGCCTTGTTGCTGCTACGGTAAAGCCACCTTATAGGTCAATGTTATCAAATGTTAAATAGATGCGATAGAACTTTGGAGGCACAAATCAATATTTTTTATACAGCATTTACGTTATCTAAGACTTCTGGTTCACTACATCCTCCATCCGAGTCGCATTTTTTGGCGGCAGAACTGTGATACTATTCGCGGACGCTGCTCTTGAGATGGCGACACAGAGCTGGTTGGACTAAACAATTGTCCTTTCAATTCCATGATTCCCGTTTAATCAGCATCGCAATCATCATTGTCATCAACAGAAAGGCATTTAGGTCAGTCAGCAGCAATGCCGCCGCCGCCGCCGCCGCCGCCAAAATCGATTCAAATTCAGTTTATTTTTTTCTGTTCAAGATTGGGACGGATTTTGTCATTCTTCGACCTCTAAAATCTATTGTGCGATGTTTGACTATATAAATTGTGATGATCACCCTACGCTTCCCAATACATCCTTGAAGTGCTTTTCAGGGTGCTTTTAATGATGCTGATTGTAACAGGTGTTTTGAATGAACTTAGTGAGCAATTTGGTAAAATTTGAAATGAGATTTTTTAGCGAAAATAGCCATATTTTGCATATGAAAGCCTCATAAAAGTATTTTTAGAGGTTGCTTTGGATCGAGAGAAACATTATGATTTGATATATGCCATAGTAAAAGTCTTCATCTTCAAGGTCAAAAAAAAAAAAAGCGATCGTTTGATTTTCGATGAAAACCATGAGGGGTACCTCATGCTTTTTGGTCGATTTTTGGCCATGTTTTTTTTAGGTCTTCAAAAAGTTGAGCAAAAGTGTCAGGAAGTTGCTGCTACTCGAGTACAATTGTTTGGTGTCATTCCGGGGGGCTCAGAAAGGCCTACATGTCAAGTAATGAAGGCTTGAAAGTTGTCAAATTCGGTTATGCTTTGCTTATAGCTGTTATTTACACGGCATGAATCACATCTTTGGTAGCTGAAGTCTTCTGGTAGGGCAGTTCTGCAGCGTGTACAATTTCTAATTCAAATAGGAGGCATATTGGTATTATTAAAGCTATTTCATGCAAATTTTGATGCGTTATGTTGTTGGCAGTCTTACTAATAATGGAAATGAGAAACCAAATTTGCTGCTTGGATACTATGGGTTTTCTCCTTCACTTCGCTACGGTAAACCCCTCTTATTATAGGTCAATGTTATCAAATGTTGAATTAGATGCGCTATGTTCTTGGTAGAAGGCTAAGCCCTTCGCATTCCCCCACATCCCTTCCCAGTATATTATACGATGAAGCCCTGCCTCCAGTGGAGGCATGGCCAGGTCTTCCAGCTTCTCTGCTGGATGTCTGGGTAAGTATCCTCCTAATGCCAGTATTGATCAAAATACTAAACTTTCCGCTTTATACTCACTGGAGCCAATTATACATCAATTACCTTTTTATGTTTTGCAGCTGGTTATATTACTACAGTCTAAACAAAACTGTTGAAGTTGGCCAAGGTCGTTCTTCTTAGCTCTAACTCTGTTATCGTGTCATTTCCTGATGACCTTGAGATAAAAAACACTTGCGTCATTTGTCTTCTGGATGATACTGGTCACATTTCTCCTTATTTTACTATTACAGCAAACAATGATCATTAAATCATCACCCATCATCAAGAATAAAGCCATATTGCATTTACAAAAGAAGACTTTTTTTTATTAATTCACCTTCTTTGTTGCTCTTTTTACCTTCTTTCCATGGCCTAGCAATTTTGACATGGATGCTACACCATACAAGGTAGTGCTGACTGTCCATTTGAGCGTGTTTTCAGGGCTGTACCAGCCTCTCTTTAAGCAAATAAGCAAAGCGCTGACACCTTCTGCTGCATGTGTAATCGATGCCCACTTGAATATAGATTGAATCAATTCAGGCGTGAGATAGTTGCGGAAAGATACAACAGGGGATGACAAAAGTCGTGCCAAAAACTCATCAGAAGCATAGCCCAGCAATGCGGTGGTTCCCATGCCAACAGCGATAGCAAACTGCCAAAATCTATCTGCTGGATAAAATACATCTAATGGCACCGAGGAGGGGCTTGAACCAAATATATCGCCAACGGCTGCTGAAGCAATGGCTGCCGAAGCTTCGGCATCCTTATCCTCTTGGAGCTTACCAATTTCTGCCTTTTGAGCATCTTCAATCTCGGCTGCCTTCATCAATGCGTGAAAAGGTGGAGGTCTGTCAAGTGAACTAGGCTATGTACGGCTGTTGAGTAATTAAACATAGCTTGTCAGACAATGTACACATACCATGCCCAAAGCTGATTCAGCTTCCTTTGCCATGGCTTCTAATACAGGTCTTAAATCTTCGCGTTTCGAGACAGGAGCATTGTATTCAATGAATGCCTCGTGCTCTGAACCATCCGCCTTTTTGTAAGCGACAAGGAAGCCTTGCGAATTGAGACTCTTAAATGTAGCGCTGACAGCGTCTTCTTTCTTTGCGAAATACTTGACATAAGCCAAATTGGCGCCTGAATATATCTCAAATGAATCGACCATTCAAACACTCGATTACAACATAACGTGAGACTTACTCTCATGGCCGCTCATATAGGCTGAGATGGGGCCGCTAGCAGTGGCAAGAGGATCAGGTAATGAAGCCATATGAGGTAGTGATATAGATTATAAACGAGAAAGAGATGGAGTAGCATTGTTTAATTGAGCAAGGTGGTATTTTATTTCGAATTTTCTAAATTTGGCGCTCAAAACTGTCCATCGAGCGATTTAGGGTTACTTGAGCTGCTTTTCCAATTCCTTCTGGAAGCCTATGAAAATCATGACAATTCAGTTGACAAACTCTATCGCTAGATTGAAAGACGTATTACTCAGGCTTTTGGCTTTGACAGCTTCATTGTCTTTGGCAAGAAAGAATATATTGGATGAAGGCACTTGACGTTCGTATAGAGCCTACATCTAGGTCTAAGCACAGCATCTACAAGCGGCACATATGACTTACAGTGGTAGGCTTCAAATGCGACAACTCTGCGTTGAGTACTTTGGACTCCTGAATCTGTGATTTTATGTCAAACCTCAAGGACATTATCTTATGCAGCATGTAATCCCTACTTGCTTGTCTAGAATGGCTTTTTGTAAATTTGACATGGTAGATGAAGAAAGAGACTTCAAAGCAACATTTGGTATTAACATGATTTATGAAAAAAAAAGTGACTGTAAACATCCCCATTCAAGGAAAATATCCAAGTCAACGCTTCTATGTATCCACATCTACACATCAAGCATCTCATCCAAAACAAACGGCACACACATAACGTCGATTCAAGCCTTTTATTGCGATAAAAAAAGGGTCAAAAAGAGATAACAAGACTACAAGAATTCAAACAATTTAGAGTTCTTGGACGCTGAGAGCTAAAGAACCATTTGGTATAAGTTTCCAATCCATGTATTCGTACAATTGCCGCTAAAAGCTTACCAGGAGGGAGAGATTGCTTAAGCTTCAAAGCCTTTTGACGATCGTTGACAACGAGAGTATACAAGTAACGAGAACATCTGACCTTGAACTTGTATTGCTCACCGTTCTTCTTGACACGAGCAGCTATACGAAATCATAAAAGTGTCAATAGACAATGTTGATGGTTGTGTGTGTGTGTGTGTGTGTGTATGTGTGTGTGTGGTGAGGTCTTACAGCTAGCGTCCTTTCTACGAGTGATTTCGAGGAAATTCTTGATGTCCAGAACCTGCTTGGGCTAAATAAAGCAATGTCGAATCAATCATCTGTTCCATCTAATCATCCATCCAGCCATCCATTTGTCTATGTATCGATGCTGATTGTTGGGTCTGGTACAAGTCTACTTACCATTGAATGAATTTATACCTTGCTGAAAGAGGATAGAACTACTGCCTCCACTGCATAACACACCTCTTGTAAAATCGTACAGGATTCAATCGGATAGCCTGCGGTCCGGACATTGTTAGGCATTGGGTATTTACTACAGGCACTTTTTATTTGTTGAGATCCACATCTGTTGGTACAGCTGTTGGCATCAATCATACGTTAAAACATAGTCTGCTGTTCTGTGCTTCTTTCGAATAAGATCTACTCTGCCTGGCCAAATCAATCATAGAAAGTCTGATTCAATTTGGGATCCCATGATTGGCGTTCCATTAAATATTCAGAGCAGCATTTGGTAGTGGCTGTTAGTATGTCCTGAACAAAATACTGCAAATGGCATATGAAGCAGTTCATTTCAAATATAATAAAAGTAATTATATGCTCTTATCTCAAAGATATTGATGTGCAATGGCTTAGAACAGTTGAGAAGATGGGGTTATAGTAGATGGCAAATGCATTCTCTAATCAGATCCTGCATTTGAGTATAGATGGCCTAGAGATGTACAGATCAGGTGTTCCACAGGCTGCCAGAATATCAAGCCAGTTTTATACAAATTACTGAATGATGTAATGCCACTGATCAGAGATGGCTCCTGTTCAACATGTTCAGCATGGTGCTCTTAATGGGGGTACTATAAGAGCTACAAACTGGGCCAACAGCAGCGGCCCTAAGCACGTTTGAGGCAATATAGTGATCCTATGAAAACTTCCATGGCCTTCCTATATTCCATACGTGTGGCCCCATGGGTAATTACCTTGGTACTCGTAGCATTTCACATTTTTCAAAATACGACTACAACTAATTTAAGAAAAATGGGAATTTCATAAAAATTTTGTTTGCAAGGCTTTCTTACGACACCAACAACTCATAACCATGGACGTAAACAACTCTCAACAAGTCATGCGACTGAACCTCAACAGTTCTCTCAGCGAATTTACTCGTCGCAAAAACTGGTCTTCAAGCATCCTGGACTCCTTGAGGGATGTCGTTCATGTACTTAACAGCGATCTTCGTCTTGTATTCTGCTCGGCTGCGTCTAGTGAGTTTCTAGGCTACAAACCCTCTGAACTCGTCAACCACACCTTCACTGAATATCTGCATGTGGATGATGTGGACATGTTTGTGAGAGAGTTCCGCAACTGCAAAAACTCGATGCAAACTTTCAAATGTAGCTATCGCTTTTTGCGTAAAGATGGTAAATACACAACGTTGGAGACCAAAGGTACTTTCTACAGGGGCTCTTTGTTTGGCAATGCTCGAAAGGTGCCTACTGAAGCTGCTCGATCAATTGACTCCTTTTTGGATCTAAAGATGGAGAACGAAGTGTTAAAGAAGAAGCTCGCTCTGCTCAAGCAACAACATCACAGAAGAGAATCCTCCGCCAACAGCGACCAGACACTATCCACTGCATCGTTAACGACAGGCAATGGAGACATGGATGACAATTCCAGCGACGATTTTGATGACTTTCATATACCAGCTAATGCACCCAATGTATACACCCAGGGTGTCAACTCTTCGTACGATATCAATGAGAGTTTGGCTCTTTTTACAGGTTTGAGATACGATCTAGGAGAACGGTCCTCTGGTATTTCGCTCGGTTTAGAGGCTGGTGAATTGACCAACATTGGCATGAATCAATTCATGTCTACCCCCATCATTGTCAGCAACGCAGAGAATATACAAGAACGAACAAAATCGCCCTCTGACAAGCTTCGATCAGGCAAGAAGGTATATATGTCTATGATACAAGTAGATTGGAATCACACGTCTCATCTGAAATCATCTCGCTAGAAACGTGTAGAGAAATCTGACGTGCCAAAGATTTGTACAGACTGTGGTACAACTGATGCACCAGAGTGGAGAAGAGGACCTAGTGGACCCAAGACGTAAGTGATGGATTACTCATCTTGACGATCTTGTAGATCCTGACATCTATATTTAGACTTTGCAATGCCTGTGGATTGCGTTGGTCAAAGACCAAGAAAAAGCTTGAAACCATGTAGAGACGAACACATATCGACACCAAATCTGTCCTCATTTTATTGGACCACACTTTCCCATTTTGAATTTGAATTGACGATGGAATAAAACAGTATAAATGCTTTTCATTTCGTTTGATGTCTCCTTCTCTTTCTTTACTCAAACGCTACATCTTATACATCTTATATTATAAATCATGAGCGCCATCTATCGTTTGCAATGCAAGACTCAGTCCTATGATTGGGGCAAGCTGGGTGATGTCTCCAAAGTCGCTGCTTATGCAAAAGCTTCTGGTACCACCGTTGATGACCAGATGCCTTACGCTGAACTATGGATGGGCACGCATCCCAATGCTCCTTCTACTGTCATGGATGAAAACAACACGCCTCTCAGAGACCTTGTCAAGAACAATGTAGATCTCAGTACCAAGGCTGTGTACGACCAATACAAAGGTGATTTGCCATTCTTGTTCAAGATCCTGTCCATCCGTAAGGCTTTATCTATTCAAGCTCATCCCGACAAGACCTTGGGTGCTCGTCTTTTCAAGGAATTCCCTGATAACTATAAGGATCCCAATCACAAGGTAAACCATGTAAAGTGACACGCGTGCGATATATACTAAACGTGCTGCTGAATCGTATAGCCCGAAATGGCACTCGCCCTTACTCCTTTCGAAGCTCTCTGTGGATTCCGCCCATTGAACGAAATTGCCCAACATATGGAAACCTATCACGAATTAAAAGAATTGCTCGGTAACGACGTTTCAGAGGAATTTTTGGCCACAGTCAAGGCAACTGGTGAATCAACTTCTGAGAAGGACGTTGCTCACAACAAGCAAGTTCTCAAGAAAGTGTTTAGTGCACTTATGCGTAGTTCCCAGGAAACCGTTACACACCTTTTGTCCAAACTGATTGCTCGTCTCAACGAGACCAAGGCCAGTGATCCCGTCTCTAAATTGGTCATTCGTTTAGATCAACAGTACCCTGGTGGTGATGTGGGTGTATTCTCGTGTCTCATGTTGAACTACATTGTCATGGAACCTGGACAAGCCATCTTCTTGGGTGCTAATGAGCCCCATGCTTACTTATCTGGAGGTAAAAAAAAAAAAAAAAAAAAAAAAAAATAGTGTATTACCTAAAAAGATCCAACTGATAGCTAACATTCGATCCATCTCATATTTAGATTGCGTCGAATGCATGGCTACCAGTGATAATGTCGTTCGCGCTGGTTTGACACCCAAGTTCAAGGATGTAGATGTGTTGGTCAATATGCTCACTTATCGTTATGGATCTGCAGAATCACAAAAGATGACACCCGTCAAATTTGGCGAACACTCTCTTCTTTACGATCCCCCAATTGACGAATTTTCTGTTGTTTGGACCAAATTGGGAGCTGAGGAAACTGAAAAGCAAAAGCCAATTGAAGGACCTAGTGTTCTCATTGTCACTTCTGGCAGTGGTAAATTGACAGGTGAGGCTCTCAAGACTGAATCCGATTATGAACTCAAGGAGGGCTATGTCTATTTTGTTGGTGCAAATACCCCTATCGTTACTCAATCTGGAGATGCTGGACTCCAATTCTACAGAGCATTCGGTGTTGTCGCCAATCATTAAATCATATCAAATCACTACATATACAATTCCCAATAAACTAATGATCTCATATCTTTGTACCAACTTAAAATTTAAGGGAAATCAGGGTTTTTTTGAATGTCCATTGAGACACAGAAAACGGGAATATCTGGGATCAGCCTGAATTTTACACTGGGCTTTGATCTTATCAGTTCTCGGTAAAACAGTTGATCAAGGGTATTTTCCACAAGGCACTGATTTGACATATTTTTATCAATGCGATGATTTTGTTAATGGAGATGACGATTGCTCAAAGCAGCACATCTAGAATGTATAAAAATGCTGTACTACAATCAGCAATGTAATCAACTGTGTAGTCTGG
Organism: Mucor velutinosus; assembly: GCF_035048745.1. Classification (NCBI taxonomy): domain Eukaryota; kingdom Fungi; phylum Mucoromycota; class Mucoromycetes; order Mucorales; family Mucoraceae; genus Mucor; species Mucor velutinosus. Next base: position 615,237 of record NW_027041913.1, read on the forward strand.
ATTAAATTAGCCTATTTTCGGAAGGCAGACTTCTTCCTCGGATAACAATATCTACATTGTGCGATCTAGTCATCCAGTACACTATATAGTCTTCCGTTATCAGTCCTCCTCTTTCTTCTATTTCCGTGGAAAGCAGTATTTGAATTAACATATCCTGAAACACCCATGCAATCACTTTCTCGTGGCAAGAATGGCAGGGGCCCAATTTAATAGTAGTAATCATTGCCTGGGGCACGCACTTTTTTAGCTGCACTTCTAGAACAAATGTTGCCAGAGTTTCACTCGGGAACAGATGCTTGAATGAAACTTTTGAGGTTTATTGGTAAATTGCGCCATGACAGATTGAGTGAGCGCAAATTCGTTATTTTGTAGAGAATACACATTAGTAGAATGCAATGGCAAAATCTCTCATTAGTCACTGCAATTAAAACTAGCTGCAGATAGTTACGATTCTATTTCAAGGAATAAAGCAGCTATGATATGTATAATAACCTTGGGTGTATCAAAGCAGGATTCATTCTGTAATTGTGCTTCTGTAAACCATGTAACTGGTAGTGTGTAATAATGGATGATAAGCAAACCACCGCTAAAAACAGGTTTATGCTCCGCCAAAGCTTGTTTCGATGTTTGCCTCTTTTGGGACATTCTACAAACGTTTTCACCAATGTCGACTACATAGGTCATAATTATCACACTCATCTTCTCTAATGAGTCTTGTAACGTTTTTCAAGGCGCATCGAATGGTGCTACTTATTGTAAACTTCTTCATTCAAAATGTTGCGTAATTTTAGAAAAACGCAAAATCAGTTTTTGGCAAAAATATCAAGTTTAAGCAAGTAAACATTCCGTGATAGTGGCTGGAGACGTTAGGCTACATCTGTGGGATCATTTTGATCCTATAAGCACCATAGAAGAAAACGTCGATTTTGGGATGAAAAATGCGATCAATTGATTTTTGATGAAACGCCCTTACTACTCCCTCATGAAAAATATGAGAATGTCGATGGATTTTTCATCACCAAAAAAAAATTTGAGATATGATACTAGGATGTAACCACAAAATGAGAGAAATCGTTTGGTACCATTCTGAGCGTCTGAAGAGGCTTATAGATGGAGAAAACGATGGCTTGTTATCGTCAATTTTGGCTGTAATTTGGAGATGTGGCACATTTATAGACAAGCTACTGTATTGTACCTCTGAACAAACATTAAAAGACGTTAACTACGGGCTTGTGGAAGGCATAAAAGTCAAGCAGTGCAGCCATTAAAGGACATTATCCGGTATAAAGCCGCGATAAACAGGTAATTGGGCAAGCATCCGTGCCTGATGAAGACGTTCAGTGATTACATGCTAGATTATATTCATTTTCGTTGTTATACAAATAAAATAATGTCATGTCAGCGCTCTCTAAGCGATCGTAAAGGAAAGGCTTATAACTGACAACTACTACGGAAATGAAAGGTTACCATACTTCAAATAGAGTTGGGTTGCACCAGGCAAAATCAACTCCTCTTTCTCCTCTTCCCCCCCCCCCACCCCCTGATAAATTTTCTGAACCAACAAAAAGGTTTTTGTCACACTCACATCACTTTATTCAAACTGTCAAAAGATTTTTGATATAGCAAGTTTTGAAATGGATAGCAAGCAAAAGCTACCTCAACTTGCACAAGACCTTATTGCTGGCACATTTGGAGGCTGGGCCCAAGTGCTTGTTGGCCAGCCCTTGGATACACTCAAAGTGCGGCTACAAACACAACCCTCTCCACCCATCTACAAAAACGCAACAGATTGCTTTCGGCAGCTGGTCAAACACGAGGGGCCCAAAGGACTGTATCGAGGTGTAGCACCACCATTAGCAGGCATTGGCTTCTGTAATGCTGTCATGTTCATGTCCAATGGCTATTTCAGACGTTTGTTGCAAAAAGATGGCAGTAAGCCATTGACAATTTTGGAAATAGGTGTTGCTGGATCAATGGCTGGATCAGTCATGTCGTTTTTGAATTGTCCTATTGAGTTACTCAAGGTGAAGCTGCAGACACAAGATCCAAAAGGTGTGATCAATATGCATGGAAAATTAGAGGCGCCAGTAAGTAGGCCAGCTTATATTCAGCATTGCAGCATATTTATGATTTTATCCAGTATAAAGGTGTCATTGATTGTGGAATTAGGAGTGTTCGATCACAAGGGTTGTTGGCTATCTATCGTGGCATGGGAATGACTCTTCTAAGAGATGCTCCTGGCACATTTGCTTATTTTGGTACGATCTACACCATTAAATCTGCTGTCAATCTCATATTCATTGCATCTAGTTTGCTACGAGAGCTTAAAAAGAGTATTCCAGTCCATGCGAGGCAACGGAGAGCTGAGGACGATTGATCTGCTGATGGCTGGTGGCTTCTCAGGATTCGCTGCCTGGTTACCATCATACCCTCAAGATGTCATCAAAAGCTGTTATCAAAACGATTCCAGGTAGACCTCATGTTGACGTAAGTTTAACAGAGATGCTCATGCTACTATAGATTCAAATCATACCGTCAAGCATTCAGAGATATATTACGGACAAAGGGGCCAAAGGGCTTCATCAATGGCATCAGCCCTGCCATGATAAGAGCATTTCCTGCCAATGCGGCCACTTTCTTTGCGTACGAAATGGCCATGAAAGCAATGGAATAACTATAGACCAATAAATACAATATCGCAAACAATTTAATGGATGCAAACTTTTAGAATCCTCGGCTGCTCTGGTGATGTCCACAATGTTAAGTATAAGAGCTGACAGCAATGCAGCAGGATCCTTTACTACCCCCTCAATGTGACTATAAAGCGGACCGTCTTTTCTACCAATTTTTTCATGAATATTCGATCCTCAAACAATTTTTTTTTTTTTTTTTTTTCCCTACACACCTGATACAATAACATTAGCATGGCCAAAGAGACCAAGACAGTAAAGAAGGTCAGCCCCAAAGAAGCTCAGAGGAAGCAGAACCAAGACGACATTGCTACATTGGAAACCAAGTCCAGCCATCCTGTAAGTAGGATTGACATGTCAACAAGATCCACATTGTAACCAGTCTGTGATCTAGGAAAACTACAGCAATGCCAAGCTATTTTCTGAACTACCACTTTCTGACAGAACACAAAAGGGCCTTGCTCAATCCAACTTTAAGCAGATGACCGAGATCCAAAGAAAGGGTATTCCTCTTGCTTTGGCCAAGAGAGATGTGCTGGGTGCTGCCAAGACTGGTAGTGGTAAGACATTGAGTTTCCTCATTCCTGTAAGCATTGCAAAGTAGGGTAGAGTGGTTCACAGTACCAACACATATACAAATAGGTTCTCGAGATCCTGTTTAGACAGCAATGGAACGCAGCAGATGGATTAGGTGCCTTGATCATTTCACCCACTCGTGAATTAGCTGTTCAGATCTTTGAAGTGCTTAAAAAGATTGGCAAATCACACACCTTTTCAGCAGGTTTGATCATCGGTGGTAAAGAATTCAAAGTAGAACAAGAGCGCATCGCTCGTATGAACATCTTGGTTTGCACACCCGGTCGTCTTTTGCAGCACATGGATCAGTCGGTTGGATTTTCTTGCGACAATTTACAAGTGTTGGTTTTGGATGAAGCAGATCGCATTATGGATATGGGCTTCCAGAACACAATGAACGCCATCATCGAGAATTTACCTCCTCAGAGACAAACCTTGTTGTTTTCAGCTACACAAACCCGCTCTGTCAAGGACCTTGCTCGTTTATCGCTCAAAGACCCCGAATACGTCGCAGTGCATGAAAAAGCCGAACACAGTACACCCAAAACCTTATCGCAACACTATGTGGTGACAGAGCTCCCCAAGAAACTGGACGTATTATACTCGTTTGTCAAATCGCACCTCAAAAGCAAGACCATCGTGTTTCTGAGTAGCTGTAAACAGACGAGATTTGTGTTTGAAGCCTTTTGTAAGCTTCAGCCCGGTGTGCCCATCATGCATTTGCACGGCAAGCAAAAGCAGACAAAGCGTGTCGACATCTTTAGAAAGTTCACCTCTAGTCAACATGCTGTTTTACTGTGCACGGATATTGCTGCCCGTGGTTTAGATTTCCCTTCAGTAGATTGGGTAGTGCAGTTGGATTGTCCTGAAGACGCCGATACTTACATTCATCGTGTGGGTCGTACTGCGCGTTTCGATGCAGATGGCCATGCTTTGATGATTTTGGTGCCATCCGAAGTAGAAGGCATGGTGGAAGAGCTGAAAAAGAAGCGTGTGCCTGTTGAAGAGATTAAGATTAGAACCAGCAAACAACAAAGCATCCAAAAGCAACTGCAAAGCTTCTGTTTCCAAGATCCTGAAATCAAATACCTCGCTCAACGTGCCTTTGTCGCTTACATGCGTTCCATCTATCTCCAACGCAACAAGTCTATCTTTGATGTTACAGCGTTACCCGCTGAAGAATTTGCTCTCTCCCTTGGCTTAGCCGGTGCTCCAAAGATCAAGTTTGTCAAAAAGGCAGAGAAGAAGCTGATGGGTGCTCAAGAAAAGAAGAAGATGAAGGAAGCATCCAGTGACGAGGAAGAGGAGGAAGAGGAGGAAGAGGAGGGGCAAACCAAAGCACAAAGAACCAAATATGACCGTATGTTCCAAAGAAAGAATCAAGACATTTTGTCAGAACATTACAGCAAACTGGTTGATTACGAGGGTGACAAGATTAAGCTGGACGGTGGTTTAGAAGACGATGACGATGAAGATTTCCTCACAATTCAACGTGCTGATCACACACTGGAGAGTGATGAAGATGAGGACGCTATGAACAACATTCAAGGCGAGAATATATCCAAGAGAAAGCTAAAGATGAGCAAAAAGGAAAGAGCAAAGAACATGGCTCGCGGTGACAAGTTGGTGTTTGATGAAGAGGGCAATGCCCACGCCATGTACGAGCTTGTTGAGGAAAAGGACTTTTTGAAAGACGGTGATGCTAAAACTCAGATCAAGGCATTCATTGAAGAAAAGGGCCAACTCATGCAAACAGCCGATAAAGAAGATAAAGAGTATGTCAAGCAAAAGAAGCTGGAAAAGAAGATTAAGCGCAAGGAAAGAGAAAGAGCTGTAAGTATATATGTAATAGTCAATCATTGCATGTTGAACTTATGATGTTTGACAGGCCTTACAAGAAGAATCAAGTGAAGGATCTGATGCTGAAGTCCAAGGCTCAGACATGTCTGAAGATGAATCAGAAGAAGAGGAGGATCAGGCATCTGAGCGCAAGAGAAAATGGTTTGAGGACAGTGACTCTGAGGAAGAAGCCAACAAGAAGAGAATCATTGACGTTGCTGAACCTCAAACTTTGGAGGATCAAGAAGCTCTTGCACTCAAGCTTTTGGGTGCTTAATCATTTCATGTGTATAGTAAAATTAGTTAAAATATAGAAAATAAACGCAATTCCCTTAATCCATCATCATTCAGTTGTCAGTGGCTTGTGTGTATCATACAATGATAGACTGTCCGAGATTTTTTTTGCCCCTCTCTCTCTCTCTCTCTCTCTCTCTCTCTCTCTCTTTTTGGGAACAACTCACACCAACATGTCAAACCACAATAGTAGTCATCACGACGAGGAAGCTACCGACGATGGCACAATCCCATTGACACAGCATCGTTTGGCATTAGAATTGCAAAGTCATCCAGTGAGAGGAAGAGGTGTGTTTACCAGAGAGCCGATAGATCGCAATGTGTTGGTTGAGATATCGCCTATACTGCTGTTCAATGCCGAGGAATATAAGAATTACGGGAAATACACCGTGCTGGATCAATACACTTACTGCTGGCAAGGTGGTTTTGCATTAGCACTTGGATTAGGTTCCATGTTCAATCACAACAGTACACCGAACGTTGGTTTTATTCGAGATATACCCAATAAACTGATCCGCTATGTAACATTACGACGCATTGAAAAAGACGAAGAGCTCTGCATTTCATACGGAAACCATCTCTGGTTTGAAGATGAATCAAATGCTGCTGCTGCAACTGTTGCAGTGTCCGATTCAGAGGACGAGCCATTTCCATTTCAAGATTCCAGTGAAGACGAAGAGCATTTATAGACCAATCTTTGTCTCTGTTCCCCCCCCCCCTCCCCCTTGTTGTCGCTCTGGTACCCCAACCCCCCCTTCTTCGCACCACCACCGCTATTACCTCCTGTTCTGCTCTGCGCTCTCCTTATAATCAACAAATAAAAAAAAAGAAAAAAAAATCCCACCATTGTATTTATATAAAATTCAAATTCTGCATGAAACCATGTGATATACTTAGGCATATAATGTTTGCTACAAGTTTTGGATAAAGAAGATCCCTTTTTCTCTTTCTTTCTTCTCTTTTTCTTACGGACAAGACAAATGACAACCTCGCTGACTACGCCATTGAATCCCATTATCGGCTACACAATAGCCAGTTCGTACAGAATTGGTGCCAAGATTGGGTCTGGCTCATTTGGCGAAATACATAAAGGTGAATATTGCATTTACAAAGTGTTTGAAATATTCAAGAGACGAGAAACCCCCAGAGGGAGAGCACACCCCCCAACAAACAACGCGATTAATTTAAACAGGCATAGAAGAGGCGTCAGGCGAAGAAGTGGCCATCAAGCTGGAAAAGGTGACAGCAAAGCATCCACAATTAGAGTACGAATTTAGAGTGTACAAAGCTATTGCAGGCGGAACAGGCATACCCAGAGTGAGACACTTTTCAACAGAGAACAACTATAACAGCATGGTCATGGATAAATTGGGCCGTAAGTGAACATATATATGTATATGTATATGTATATATATTTGTTTAAATGAAATCGAGAAGAGGAGGGGGGAGGAGGAGGAGGAGGAGGAGGAGGAGGAGGAGTGACATGTTGAATGCTGACACATCATGTGCGTTTTTCCATGTTTAGCCTCATTGGAAGACCTGTTCAACTTTTGCAAGCGAAAGTTTACGCTCAAGACAGTGTTGATGTTGGCTGATCAGATGGTAACGTGTGTACTGTTCTTGTTGGTATGCGCTAGTGGTGTTTGCTCATCTCAGGATCATAGCTCACACGAATTGAATATTTGCATTCCAAGAAATTCATCCATCGAGACATCAAACCAGACAACTTTCTAATGGGTCTTGATGGCTACAATTATTTGGTACATTTGATTGATTTCGGGCTGGCGAAGCGATATAAGGACTCTAGAACAAACCAACATATACCGTGGAAAGAAGGCAAAAACCTGACTGGCACTGCTCGATATGCCAGTGTTCACACGCATCTTGGACGGGAGCAATCACGTAGAGACGATCTAGAGTCTTTGGGCTATGTCCTGGTATATTTCTTCCGAGGTTCATTGCCATGGCAAGGGTTGAAGGCCAAGACGAAAAAGCAAAAATACGACATGATCAGTAACCGCAAAGTGACAACACCTCTGGATAAACTGTGCAAGGACATGCCATTCGAGTTTATGACATACATTGATTACACGAGGAAATTAACATTTGATGGCCAGCCTGACTACAACTTTCTGAGGGATTTGTTTAGAAAGGTGTCGATTCGTGAAGGCATTAAGCTTGATCTCAAGTTTGACTGGTTGGTCATCATGATGGTGAGTTCTCATGTGGATTGGATACAATGGCAATTGTACTGATGTAGCGCATAGGAAAACGATAAGCAGATCAGCAAAGGCATCAATCCGATCGAGACACCAGCAGCCAAGCAGCAGGTCATTTAATGCAACTTACTCCACTACTCTGCAATGCACATTATTCGCCCACACGTGATTTAAAGACGGTGTCTCTATTCAATCCCTTAAACGCACTACTGCTTGCTTTGGTCCTACATTTTCTTTTATCATTTCCATTTTTCTCTTTTTCTTTTTTCTCGCTCTATTTCTTTTTCATTAAAACAAGTATATTCATAATACACACTACAAACCTAATAGAGCCATGTCTGATCAAGGTAACTGCAAGCATTAGAGCCATAAAAATAAAAAGATTTGTAACAAAACGAAAAAGGTTCAACGTATGCTGTACTTCAAAGTGTACCAGTGATGGTCTCTCCACTTTATAAACTACCAAAGAAGGTATGCATTGGCAGTATGTGTCATCATTGTCCTCAGTACTCAACAGCGAAACACACACAACAGGTACTAGTCGCCTCAGAACTGAAAATGGTGCCTGATGATGTTTCCAAATTGGTAAGAATGAAATCATGGTTGAGATGTAACCCCATCTTACATGTTTTGTTTGTTAGCCCGCTTATCCATTTGCCGTGGAAAGAGAGGTGATTGCACAAGTAGAAGCTGCTAGGAAAAAGGCATTTGAAGCAGAAGAAGCATTCAAATTACAAAAGCAGCAATATGAGCAAGAGAAATTGGATAAGCAGAAGATGGCTGCCAGAAAGATTGCACCAGGATTTTTAGATACGGATACCCGCATTTTACAGCCTCAACAAACCTACGTCTATGAACATCCTGCTGCTGCTGCCACCACTAGTGAAGGTAGCCAGAACGGGGAAGATAGTCATAGCGATTCTACCTCACCCAGCATGCTACAGCCTGCATTGAACGGCCATTATCAACAGGATACAAAGACAGCGGTGCCTACGGACATTGGCCCTGAGAAACACTTTGATTACTTGAAATTTGAGCAAGGATTAGCTCCAGCAGATCCTTGGGATACACCAGAGAACGATATGGTCGCATTGAGATCTATCCTCGGTAGTCCCAAGTCCAATTACAATCGAAGACGCACATCAACTCCCCCGAGCTATCCTCCTCAACAGTATCAGCACTCTCCATCACAACAGCAACAACCACTGCCACAACATCCTAGGCCATATCAAAAGAATGAAGGAGGTAAGTCTATTTTGGAAGCGATTCCATTACATTTATTCAGCCTCTGGAATATGCCTTCTAGTGTACTGGAACTTTCAAGCCAACAATAGCAACAGTACGAGTCCCAATGGCAACGGCAGCTACCAACAACCACAGCCACAGCCTCAACCCCCACATGTACGTCAAATACAACACCATGCAAATTCAGTTCCTGCCTTACCCCCCAAGTTATTCAATAATTCACCTTTGCCGACATCTTCTACTTCATCACCTATTATCTCTCCACCCACACTTCCGCCTCCAAGCGATTATCATAAATCTATATCCAACAGCAGTATGCCCTCAAGTACTACAACGCCTCCACCACCTCCTTTGCCTCCTTTACCACTTCCCTCACAACAGCAGCAGCAACTACCGGCTCTACCTCATGAGGATTTGATCAATGAGTTGGGCAATATGGGCTTTACCAGAGCTCAGGCTATAGATGCATTGGAAAAGAACGATCATGATTTGATTAAAGCAACCAACTTTCTGTTGGATCAAGCTTAATTTTTGTGTGTATGTATGTATGTATGTGTAGAAACAATAAACAGTGGATGTTGTTTGTCAATAATGGGCGTTTTTCGTCATGTATATTTACATATATACTACTATATTAATGTGTGTTTGTGTGTCTGATGTGTGATGTGTATTCTCTATGCTCTGTTTCGTCTCTTTGCTTTAACTTCCCCACCATGAAAGAAGACCTAAACCATCTTCTTGAATTGAGCACTACACACGACATGATTAGTTATCCCATTCGTTCAGCACTAATCATGGACACTCACAGTAAGCGAATAGGGTGGTATTTTAGTGGAGTTGCCAGCAAGATCGTCTGTTGCTGACACATCAGCTACTGATTGCCGTCTACGAGGTAAGGCAGCTGGAGCTGGGTGATTTGTGGGTGTTGTGTCTGTGAATTGCTCGCGCAAAACTTTGAATCGAATAGGCTCCTCAATATCCATGTACATCTTTTCTCCTTCATAACTCCAAACCCACACTTGTTCAGCAGGATCACTACGTTCAAACGTCAATAAAGAAATCTGCAGTGCCATGTCCCAGGTGTGATGATGCTTACAATTTAGATCCAGGCTGTAAAGCACCACCGGGGATCAGGATATCGTCAAAGAATCCCATAGTAACTGTATGGACACATGTTAGTAAAGCAAGAGCAGCTGTTAAATAAACATGAAGCAACTGTACCAACAACACCACTGGGTGAACAACTCTTGATCTTTCCTGTCAAAATCTCGCCAGCAAATGGTCTGAATACAACCATACGGAATGTCACTGAATAGCATATGAGCCTAGTATCCGTCAAGCCATCGAACACTGACGTACCTTTGATATAACTACAACCATCGCCATACAGAATAAATCCCTCAGAGGTATGCAATATATCATGAATACATATACAGAGGCCTACTTCTTGCACTACTCTGTTGGCATACTTTTCATTCAACACATCAGTGATAGCACTGTTATCCCCCTTTTTGAAATCATTGGGCACAATCTTCACTGTGTCTTCGAGCTCAGAGAGAATAAACATCCTGGAAAAGCAAAGTGATGTGTATATCAGAACAAGAAGGATTTGAATTGGGTTTGAGAGAGCAAGGAAAAAAAGTTTTGTGACCGCAGAGAAGGCTTACATTGGGGTCAATTTGTTGACATTCAATGATATTTAGACCGTCTATCAAGGCCATCCAACCCAGCATTTGTTAGCAGTGATCTGTATCAGGGCTTGATCGTAGCGAAGAGAATACGCAAAATCATATTATTTAAGCAGCAATTCACTGTCTCATTTCCATTATCAATGATTGATTGTTCAAAATCTACTTATAGCAGATGTTTATTATCACTGATTTGAATTGTCTACGGCGATAATCTGCAGGGCGACGCCTTCATCGAGCGTAGCAAGATTGCATCTAATGCAGCATTTGATAACATTAACCTTTTAAATGTCTCTACCGTAGTGAAGTGAAGAGCAAAACCATAATATTCAAGTACCTAATCCAATACTTGATAACAATGACGTTAATAATGGGGGGGGTTTTACTGTAGCGAAGCAAAGGTGTCAAACTATACTATTCAAGCAGCAAATTCGTTTTCTCATTCCCATTATTAACAACATAACAGATCAAAATTTGCTTTACCAAAGTTGATATGCCTTCTATTTGGATTAGAAATTGCACAGGTTGCAGAACTACCCTTCCAGAAGAATTCACCTACCAAAGATGCGATTCATGCCGTGTAAAGAAAGCCTATAAAGCAAAATCATAACCAAATTTGACAGCTTTCAAGCCTTCATATCTTGATATGTAGGCCTTTTTGAGTCGCCAGAATGACGCCAAATAATTGTACTCGAATAGTAGTACCTTTCTGACACTTTTGCTCAACTTTTTGGGACCAAAAAAAAAACATGGCCAAAAATCGACCAAAAAGTATAAGGTTACCCCTCATGGTTTTCATCGAAAATCAAACGATCGCAATTTTTGCCTTGAAAATGAAGACTTTTACTATCCTATATATATTGAATCAAAATGCTTCTCTCAATCCAAAGCAACCTCTGAAACCACTTTTATGAGGTTTTCATATAAAAAATGTGGATATTTTCGCTAAAAACCTCATTTCATATTCTACCAAATTACTCAACAGTTTCATTTAAAACACTTATTACAATTAGCACCATTGGAAGCGCCTTGAAAAGTACTCTTAGAATGTATTAGGAAGTATCTGATGATAACTACAGTTTATATAGTCCAATATCACAGAATAGATTAAAGAAGTCGACAAAAGACGAAATTCGGCCAATCCTGAGCAGAAAAAATAAACTGAGTTTGAATCTAGTTTGGCAGGCGGCGCTGCTGCTGGCTGGATCAAATGTCATTCTGATGCTGACAATGATGACAACGTTGATTGCGATGCTGATTAAATGGGGATCATGAACTTGAAAGAACAATCAATTAGATATATTCTTTTTTTCTTTAGTTTTATTGGGAGTCTTTTTTTCCTAAGAAAGTGTCTTTTGTAATGGCAATCTCTCAAAAAAGTCGCTGTAGATCTCATAGAAGTTCTGTATTTACGCATGGCCAACGCTGTGTCGACATCTCAAGAGGAACATCCGCGAAAGGTATGACAGTTCTGCTGCCATAATATGCGACTCGGACGGAGAATGTAGTGCACCCCGAAGTCTTATAATAACATAAATGCTGCATAAAAAAATGCTGGCCTGTACCCAACTCCTCACATTGTTTAAAATTTCCTTGATTTATTTTCTCTGATTTGAAATGTCTTTGGCCAGAGTCCGCAGAGCGAAGCCATCATCGAGTGTAGCGAGATAGATCGGCTAGTTGCTAATGTAAAATATTAGACGATATGGATCGCACCTTGCCTTACTCTGTTTTGTACGATTTAAATCCATAATGAAGAATATTTCACTTAAAAAAAGGCACGCAACCAAAACCATGATGATTTTGCTCTTGACTTACTTTTACATGTGGCATTTGGGTCTTCATTCACCGTCGATAGATAAGTCATGTCTGTAAAATTTCAAGGTATGTGATATGTGAATAGCACCGAAAATTTTATTGATATATACACATCAAGAAACAATCTGATTAAACCCTGTTGACATGGCTTGAATACCCCATTGCGTGTTTTCGTAGCCTTCAGAGTGCCCACTATTTCTCTGCATTTTATCGACCTCATCTTTGACATGTCTGTTCATGATCTTTGTAAAAAGCCAGGAAACAACCACCATGCCTACTGTTGCTACCGTAAAAAAGATGTAGCCGAAATTTTGTGCCTTGCTAATATCGGTATTGGTTGATGCGATAATAGCCTTGATAATGAATCCAACAATGAGCATGACTCCCCAGCACGCTGTCAAGATCCTCAGGTCGTTTCGAATCTTGGCCATGTGTGTATATACCCAATTCAATGTCTTTGATTTGTCGCATTGCTGCTGCTGCTGTAGTCTCTGCTCGTCTTGTTCTGCCAACTTTTCATCTACAGGTGGTCTGGGCATGAGTTGATTTGTGATTTGGAATACCAATGGCCGTAATTCAAATGTACCAATCTTGATGGGAAATAACGATAAAATGCAAAAGACGCCTATCAACAATGGAATGATGGACTCACATATGGATGATACGGCAGGTGAAGGCTGTGCGATGGACTTGTTGATGGTTTTAGTGCTCCACAACGTACGCACCTGCCATAGATATACTTACGATAATGCCTGTGATTAGGAAACTGACACCTGCTACAAATCCTAGAACGTCCAATGTCCTTGATTTGATCATTCGGCTAACGGCAACAATCCATGTTAGAGCTTGGCTATAACTCAACTGGTCAGGCATACCTACCATACCACAATCACTAAAGGAGGACATGAAGCAATGATCATGGCAACAACCTGACCTAAATGGGGCTTCAAAAGCTGATACAATAGAATGGGCAATCCAATGCTCCACAGAATGGCCATGATTATGTTGGCTATCGGTCTCCCTTCAAAGAACTTGAATGTGAATATGTCTTGCAGACTTCCCAAATCCATGGGCAAGTCTTCATCTTGTTTGTTTAGCCTGTATCTTTGATTTTGATGTTCTTCCTGTTGTTCTATCAATTGTGACATTGATGGTTGGAAAGAAGAAATAGAACTTGAAGCGACTCAATCCAGAATAAAACCCCCCTTCATGACGTCAAATTCAGTTGCACAGGCGGAAGATTTACTTGAACAATGAGGGTTCTACTCTATATTCGCAGGCTCACAATGCAATCACATCCATCATGCTGAGCTATCTCGAGCTAACTCACTGCATCGTTGATAGATATTGGAAATTGGCTGTGTGATTAGAAGGATAATGATGTTTATTTAGCCATGAAAACGGCAAGAGTAGCATGATTGTCTGAATAAGGATGTTGCACAATGCAGCATTTATACAAATCAGGGAGATGGTAATTTGATGCTCACTCTTCCAAAGCCATCATTCATTGTAATTTCTTTATGAAGAGCCAGGCTATCCAAGCAGTTTTTTTTTTCTTAGGATATACAATGGCAATATCAAGTTTTTTTTTTTTTTTTTTTTTTGTGAGAACATGACCAGATGGTGAGCATGCAAATGTTGCTGCGGATGGACGATAAGGCTGCTCATGATATAAGCTGTTGCTTCTTGAGCAGATAGTCATACTCTATATGAGGGTGCAGTGTTGGCATCGTGGGGAGAGGCGTACATTAGACATAGCCAAATCCCAGTAGATCGCTGGTCATTACAATATGCCATGTTTGCCTGTGAAATTCCTTCTGCTTGCCAAGCACGCTGGTGCCTAGATAATCAGAATGATCAAGTGGCACAATGATGCCCCGGCCGATAAATTTCCGCTAGAGTACAGTGTAGATCAGTCTGCAGAAATCAATTATTGCCGCGACTCTGGAGATGGGGTAAACGTTGTCAAGATTGAGACTTTAGTGTGAGTCTACTTGCAATTTACCGCTCACTATGATGGCTGAATCCGGAAACAAATTCCTTTTATATAATTTGTTTAGAGCCACGAAAGGGTCGATTCAATCCTGTAACGTTCAACGGAGATGTAATAAATGACCTCAGTGATGTTGATCACACTCACACACACGCAAAGCAAAATGTCATGGTATAAAAATGAAACACTGTTAGGGATATTCTTTCTCTTTTTTCTCTTTTTTCTCTACTTTTTTTTTTTTTTCTTTAATTATGCCCACACTGATTTCGCTTGCCAAGGTGGCTGTTGTAGCCTCTTGCGTATTTGGTTTGACCTATGCCGAACCTGCCATGTTCCAACAACAAGACGCCATTGTTGATTTTGGCGAGAAAGCATGGAGTGACGTTCAACATGTCTTTCAAGGTGCTACTGATAAGGTTCACAGTGCTACTGACAAGGTCAAGGAAATCTTGCATAATGGTGCCGATACATTTACTACTTTTACCCACCCTGCTTTCTCTGAATATGCCTTGAGATACAAGAGACCCACCCTTTGTGACCCTGATGTGAAACAAGTAGATATACACACTCATTCATGTGCATTGAAATAGACGCTAAATGTTCCATCTAGATTTCTGGTTATTTGGATGTCGGAAGCGATAAGCACTTTTTCTTTTGGTTCTTTGAATCCAGAGATAAGCCTAAGGAAGATCCCGTCGTTTTATGGTTGAACGGTGGTCCTGGTTGTTCTTCTTTGACCGGCCTCTTTATGGAGCTTGGGTAAGAACACATCATTGGTAAATACATCGGGATGTTGCTGATCGTGTGAATGATATAGACCTTGTACTGTCAATGAGGAAGGCACTGACACTGTTATCAACAAGTATTCTTGGAACGAAAAGGCCAATGTCATCTTCTTGGATCAAGTAAGTCAATGTAAACTTCCTATTAGTCTACAAAAAAACACTAACACAAGAAGAAAATAGCCCTTGAATGTCGGTTATTCTCATGGTAGCGGTGGTGCCTCCAACACGGATGCTGCTGCCAAAGATGTGTATGCTTTCCTTCAACTTTTCTTTAAGGAATTCCCTCAATACGCTGACCTTGATTTCCACATTTCTGGTGAATCTTATGCTGGTTCGTTACACTCAGGCAGCTACCATTGTGTATATCGGTGACTAACCCCCATTGGTATATAGGTCATTACATTCCCGCCATCGGTGGTGTCATCAACGATAACAACAAAGGACATTTCAAGTCATTGGAACTCTTAAAGAAGAAGCACACCCTGGCCGATATCAACTTGAAGAGTTTATTGATTGGAAACGGCTTGACTGACCCTTTGGTTCAATACAAATACTACGCACAAATGGCCTGTGATAACTCTTATGGCCCTGTATTGGACAGAGCCACTTGCGATAACATGGAAGCCAGCTTCCCTGCTTGTGAACGCTTGATTCAAAATTGCTATGATAGCCAAAACGTCTTTTCTTGCTTGCCTGCTGCCATGAAGTGTAACAAAGACCAAATTTCACCTTATCAACAAACTGGCATGAATCCTTATGATGTCCGCGAAAAGTGCAAGGGCGGTAATCTTTGCTACGATATCCTTGAATCTGTTCAAAAGTACTTGAATATCCCTGCTGTCAAGGAAGAAGTGGGTGCTGAAACCGACAAGTATGAGAGCTGCAACATGCAAATCAACTTTAGATTCCAAATGGCCGGTGATTGGATGCGTCCCTATGTAAATGAAGTTCCCAAGCTTTTGGAGGATGATATCAAGATTTTGATTTATGCTGGCGATGCTGATTTCATTTGTAATTGGATGGGTAATAAGGCTTGGACTATTCAATTGCCTTGGTCTGGTCATGAAGAGTTCTCCAATGCTAATGATACTGAATGGTATTCTGATATCGCTGGTAAGCAAGCTGGCGAACTTCGTAAGACTGACGATGGCCGTTTCGCTTTCTTACGTGTCTTTGGTGCTGGTCACATGGTTCCTTACGACCAACCTGAAAGCGGCCTTGATATGTTGCAACAATGGGTTCGTGGTGAACTTAATTAAGCCTTCCATTTATCCCTTGCCTTGTTTCTTTTTCCCTTTATCTGAATAAATGTATATCAAAATAGCCATAGCTGTAACTCTCGTCGATTTTTTTTTACGTAACAAGTATCCTCACACATTTGAAAATGCTACTGGTATGTTCATGTGATCCATTACGCAAGTCTTTGAGTGTAATGTAGCGCAATAATTCTAAATACTTCCTTACCAGAGGCAATTCGCCCCACTGAGTACTAACATATTTTAATGCAAACCTGTGCGTGTACTAAAATTAGTTGATTTTGAGTACTGCTTGATCATTGTTTTAGGGTAACTATGACATGCTCTATCATTATCACTCTTGCGCAGATTTTCAGTAGACTACGCCACCGTTCCTGATAAAGCTTGCTATTGGTGATGATTGGATCGATCTCACTCTTGACTACGATCGTGATCAATTAAAATGCAATAAATGATACACAATCGTAATCTGCATGCACAACACTTCTCATGAATATGCAAAAGTCGAAGTAATCCTCTAATTTGACTGAACAAGAGATTAACCGATTGATCGGAATATACTCAAGGTGTACAAGAGCTATATCTTCCAGCGCTCGATAGGTCCGGTAAGATTTTGCCGATTTCCAATACCATATAGTGATTGGATCTGTCAATAAAGAAGAAAGAAGGGCATTATTCATGACTCAAATGAACAATGGGCCAAGAAACTCGCCTCAAAGTACATGCCTGGAACTGTGGCAAGGCATGATATGCTGTCGTACTCGTTTACAATACACAATGTTGCCCTGTTTGCTTAAAAAGAGTATTAGTAAAACTTAATATCCCTTGGAAGTACAGGATCAAGGTCCTGCTCCGCTAAATTGTAACAGTGTAGCACATAGTTTAATGACTCTCTGAGAGATGTCAATATTAGGAATGAGAATAAAACAAAACTTCCTCTTGCTCCAACAGTTCCACCTTTTCTCTCCCTTTTCTTGCTATAACTGTTTCATTTCAATCCATTCCTTTCTTAAAATCAATTCAGCAGCGATGGGAACTTCAACGTTTATGGGGCTCTATGTGCCAAACTGGACTGGCCTGACAATTTCAGCTTTTGTTATAGGCATTATTCTCTCATTGAGCGCAGCTTTTCAACCAGAGACAACGCCTTACTCTAAATTCGGAAATCGCAAAGTAGACAACATACCTAGCAGAAGAGCCATGCTCGTCATTTATGTCCCTAGTGTCATTGCATGCCTACTTATTCAACGGCCCTCTTTGGATTGGGCAAATAATCAATTCAACATCATTCATTTCTTAAGCTTGGCCCATTTCGTCAAGCGAGTTTTGGAGGTGTTGTTTATTCACATTTACAAGAGTAATACCAACGCTGAAGCCATGCTATCTGTCATGTCAGCCTACACCCTGACAACCACTTTGGATCTACTTGTCGTACGTCGTATCCCGGAAAGCGCTTTCTGTAGCACATTGACTTATATTGGTGTTGCATTTGTCGTTATTGGAGAGATGCTAAATGGATACCATCACTATTGCTTGAGAGAAATGCGCTTGTCTCAAACAAATCAAAAGAAGGGTACTTACAGTCTCCCCAGAGGCGCCTTGTTTGATTATGCCATCGCTCCTCATTATGCCGCTGAACAGCTTACCTTCTTGGGCCTCATCTTGATCAGTCAAAACGTCGTTTCTCTTGCCGTCAAATTCTTCCCTTTTATTTATCTGACAGTGAGAGCCAAAGAAACTCGCATCTGGTACTCAACCCATCTTACTGAAAGCAAAAATAAACAAGAATTATCAAAGCGCAAAAATCTGATTCCTTTTGTATGGTAGACAGAATCCCAAACTAAAAGAAGATTAATTTATTCGTTCATTCACTCTTTTCCTTTTCGTTAATAAAGCAAGTTTATACTCTTTATCCATTTTCCGTACGTAAAGTGGCAAGGGCTGCTAGCGATTTTTGATTCAAACTTACTTGATTAATTCCAAAATGTGGCTCGATTGGATTATGCTTCAAGTTAATCGAAGTTAATCCAAGCAGGATGAATGCTATAAATGCGGCTATTTCTGTCCTCAAAATGAAACTTAATCAATCTACTGGTACTCATTGACAGTATAGCAAGGCTATACAGAGACATGTCTCGCTCTTTCAGGCTGGTATTTGATTAGATTTCTCAAGATGAAATTGATTGCACAATCGTGTCAAGAGGCATAATACTTGTGGGCTCGTGACATTGTCAAGCTCTCAAAACATATTCAGCCAAAATCATTGACTGCAGTGGCGTACTGCACTCTTGGTATATATCATCGACATGGTATCGGCACAACAAGAAAGCTGCTCATTATTGTCATTCTGATGCACTGAAAATGAATATGCTGTCATCATCTAATTTCAAACATTGACAAATCAAACATGGCAAATTTCCCATTGCTTAACTACTAGTCAAAAATTTCTGTGTTTTTGTTTAGAATGTTGATTCAAATGACAAAACAACAGACCCTTCAAATAATTTTTTTTAAAGTGCCATGCAATTTAAACGGTGTCGGTTTCTTTTTCTTGTAAGAGTATAAACGGCTTCATCGAATCCACTTCTTTCCTTATTTCGGATTTTTCCTTATCTTTTATCCATCTTTGATTCGAGCTTTGAAAGTAGCATGTTTCTATAGCAATTTTTTGCAAAATGTGAGCAGATGCTACTAATAAAAGTCATTGAATTACTATATGAATGTTGATTGTATGTCTAGTAAAAAGTTGTAGAGGGTACTTTGTTTGATCAGAGCGTGTTTTATTTGGGCTTGATGAGAGCGATGTCGATGAGTAATGATGAAAAAGAGTGAAAATGGTCAATTTTCAAAGGTGCGTACCGCTTGATTTTACTAAGTGAACGAGAGTTTCAAACTTAATAGCTTCTGTTTCTTTTTCAATTCTCTATACGATGGTATGGTTATTATAGATAAATAAAAAAAAAAAGTTGAATACCCCCTGCTTGTAGCTCATAAAATATATGATTTTGAGTAAATTCATGAAGGGAACGTACACCTGGTACTTAAAACCGTTATATTATAATGGATATAACGTAGAGCTATTGAATGGTCTTTGTTTTGTGCGAATCCAGCGAGTATTTGTCGAGATATGGTCAGAAAAGAGTATCATGCAAAATCATGGATTTTTCTTCAAAATCTACGTGTGATAGCAAGCAAAAAATTGGGTTGCCTTTTTTTGGTCAGGACAAGATTGTCAATATTTCATGATAGAGTTATGCCAAAGCTTCAAGCAATATCTCATTTGATAGAAAATGTTTTGGTCTACAATGTTTAGTAATGCTTAACAAAATGTTTTGATGACAAATACTGATTAATCTTTAGAAAACAGTCAAAAAATTGCAAAAACAATCGTATCAAATTTTAGGTGAACAACGTACACCAGAGACTTGATATAGATACCATTGTATTCTCCTTTGAATTCTCTACAAGTTTCATATAGGTTTGAAGGGGTGTTTACTATCAAGAAACGCGTAATTTTAAGGTCGATAGATTTCGGAATTCTATGGATCATCATTAAGAACAATATAAATTGAAGTTCCGTTGACCTTCTGCACGTGTATACGACACAAGTATGAATTTGACCGAGCATTTTAAAAATCGGAGCGTACGAAAAGGGCCATATTAACTTGCTGGTTTCAAGTTATCAATAGATACTTGACATGATGAAGAATCTTGCTTTTAAGATTAGAGAGTTGTAGCTTGCTTTGTTCGATTAAAGTAGGTCTTCCAATTTAAGGTATGTATATTCTCCCGCTTAAAAATAGCATCTCTGATGTTGATTAACTCAAGAAGTAAGCATTTCCAATGTAATGTTCTCCCTTAGAAGTTGCTCCAATATCATTATTCTACAACATATTTCAGTCTTATATGATTCTAAATTTTTTACCTATGAGGACCTGGATGTATAAAATGTTTTTTTGATTTTGAGGTTTTCAACTTTTGGACGATCGAACATCGATTTTTGAAAAATTGATGCTAAAGCTTTGAAAGTAGCATGTTCCTATGACAGTTTTTTGCGTAAAAGATGATGGTGCAATTGGATTTTAGATTGGATGTGATGATGATGAGTGAAGTGAACTAGACGAGATTCCCATCATAAACAAAGCCCAAAATAAATGTCATCTCAATCAAACCATGCTACCATCAGCAGATAGGCATGCATAATAATAGTATTAGCACGATGATAGCAAGGGTTAAATGCTCTAAAATAAGAGATGACAGATACTAAAGTAAATGTCAAGGGTATTGTAATGTGTTGTAACATAAATATACCTAAAAAGGATACAGGCTCAACAATAAAGAGCTATTCTTTACGCATGATTCAAAAACCATATATTGAAATACCGTTCTTGATCCATCAGATCAACAACTAAATGACCCAACAAAAATATATAAAGTAATGGAATCACTGGCAACTACTAAACTGCTGCCAGATAAGAGATATAAACCAAATAATATAAATAGAGACGTAGAATATACATTTTATTGCACATTATCCTAATTTCGAATAAAGAAGGATTTTAACAGTATTCTACTACCTGCTTTTTTAACCCCCTTTTTACTGCATTTTTTACTGTTACAATCAATCATTGATTTCGTTATGTCGTCTGTTCTGTCCGGTAACTCCCCACTGTCATCTCGTGCTGGCTCACCTAATCCCATGGAAGAGGACGTCATCATGGAAGATGGCAACGCATCCTTACCTGCCTCAGTTTCTGCAACAACTGAACGCCTCAATGAGATGGATCTCGCGGCTGACCCGTATACAAACCTCGTTGGCACCCCGTCTCCTGCGCCTACTATATCCACTGAAGGTGAAGAAATTGTCAACCCTGACGCTACCTCACCACAACCTGCTCCACCTGTTACGAAGCCGCCAACGTTAACTGAAGTTCTGAAGAAGGTTCTACTCCAAAAGGAAAATGAGCAAATAGCATACTTGAAAGCTCTGAGCCATTCCAATGTCAATGTTGATGAAGCCAACCTACTCCGTGAAAAAGTAAACAATTTAGACAAGCATGTCAAAACACTTACCGATGGTCTCAAGGCTGCTGCTGCTGCTACTGCTGCTGCCACTAAGGCTTCCGCTGCCGCTAACTCATCGTCCACTGGCTTAAAAATTTCCAAGAGAGATCTTCCCAAATTCCAACTGGAGGATAACAAAGCTAAACCATTTCCACATGAGGAGGCATATCGTTCTGTTGATCATTTCCTCTCAGAATTCGAAAAATTTGTGTATTCTTCTGGCCAAGACATCGAAACCGTATGGCGCAAGTACATTCCCCTCACGTTGTCGTATGAATTGGATGACTGGATGAAAACGGTGGTCATGAAGTGCAATGTCTGGCACGATGTCAAGTTGGTTTTTAGCAAGAAGTTTGGGACAGTAGTTTCAAGAATACATAAGCGTCGTGCTGTGATGAATATGGAAATTGGGTTCCATAAATCCGTCGATGATGAATATTCCAATCGTTTCTTCCGCACTGTTGGTGAGGCCGGCTATCATCGTGATGATTTGACAATTGGTGGTGTCTTTTTGTTGTCTTTACCCGAGTCCTGGCAACTGAACATTTGTACTGTGCTCCTTGTGGAATTTGAGGCTTGATAGACTAAAATTCACGGAAAAAAAAAGAATAAAAAAAAAAACAGTAATGTCAACTTGATAAAGGTATATTTTATTATCAAACTGACAGGTGTAAAGTAAACTGAAGTCTCTCTACTGGCCAGGTAGATGATCCTTCTTATATACTATAACAATGGATAAAAGTTCTATTAATTAGATTGACAAATAAGTCAACTCAGATCAACTAATGTCTAATCATGCTAAAAGACAACTCCAGCAAGCTAATCATGATTTAGCTCTGTCTGGATGAATAATTAGACTCTCATCCGAAGTACCCTGATCTATCCTTTCCATAAGGATAATTAATATCGATCTAGTAGCATGTATCCGATAGGTACAGTCTTCTTAGTCTATATTAATAGTACATATCTGAGTGTATATCGCTAAGCATACATCTTTAGCATGTATCTGGATATATGGCATGTCTATAGCATATTGTATGCATGTCTATAGCATGTCTCATATATAGTACAAGTCAGTAGTACATAAAGTATCTGTAGCTAGTATCACGGATATAAGCATGTGTCTTATAGCGTGGATCATGAAGTGCACATCTGAAGCAACAAGCTCATATTGCATTAATCTTGGTGCCTATCCAGATATGGTAAACATCCGTAGTCAATGTCGGAATACAAGTATAAGTCTATAGTGCCATCCATGTCCGTGGTGCCATCTATAGCCTATATCTTATATAGTATGAATCTTATAGTACTAGCGTATCTGAAGTCCATATCTTCTCATGATCATAGTATAAATCGATATCGTACATCTAATCCAGTGTACATACAGTTTATATCTAAATCTGGTAACTGGATGAACTGTCGGAATGCAGATCATAGTGGATGTATTCCACACTCCTTTCAAATACCAAGAGACAAGCCTGGACTACCACGGAAATTCACAATGCTGCCGTAGATCTTCTTGGTGAAAAGACTCCCCAATCATTGATGCTAGGAAAGGACACCAAGCACAAGTTTGGCTCTGTTGAACCCCCTATTGTTGCTACCTCTGGCTCATCTGCCACCACATCTTCTGCTTTGCCAAAGGCAAGAATGCTTGGTGATCGAAATCTGCCCAATAGGGCTACTACCAAGAACCCCAACTGTGGAATACATCCACTATGATCTGCATTCCGACAGTTCATCCAGTTACCAGATTTAGATATAAACTGTATGTACACTGGATTAGATGTACGATACCGATTTATACTATAAGATATGGACTTCAGATACGCTAGTACTATAAGATTCATACTATATAAGATATAGGCTATAAATGGCACCACGGACATGGATGGCACTATAGACTTATACTTGTATTCCGACATTGACTACGGATGTTTACCATACCTGAATAAGCATCAAGATTAATGCAATGTGAGCTTGTTGCTTTAGATGTGCACTTCATGATCCACGCTATAAGACACATGCTTATATCCGTGATACTAGCTACAGATACTTTATGTACTACTGACTTGTACTATATATGAGACATGCTATAGACATGCATACGATATGCTATAGACATGCCATATATCCAGATACATGCTAAAGATGTATGCTCAGCGATATGCACTCAGATATGTACTATTAATATAGACTAAGTGTTGAGGATATAGATCGTCTCTGAGAGGCAAATGTATTAAGCGTCGTTTATTACATAAGAGGATCTGAGAATGAGCTGAGATGCATAGTAGAAGTGAGAGGTCTTTATTCAAGCAGCACGAAGGAACATGAGTGGTGCCATCAAATGGCTAATCTATATCCTGGTTCCTAGAGAGTGGTAGCCTATGTGCAGTGAAATCAGGTTTAATGGATTTCACAAAAAAAAATAAAGCAAAGGTAAAATACAATAGAAATCAACTGTATTTTATTTTGTGTATAAAATGAACTGAAGATCCTGGAATTGAGTAAAAAAAAGAAGAGTATTTATACATTTGCATCTGGCTTGTAGGATTAGTGATGATAGAGAGCAATAGGTGCTGCTATTGCGATATCTGGCAAATGTTGTTGATGTTTGATTTAAAGTGGTAGTCAATGCAGGAGCACTGGCCATAAGGGTCGATTTGAGTAACCTTGATGGGCTTGGGTGAGCTATCGTCATAGCATGATTTAATGTAACCTTGATGGTTTAAAGTGTGATGTTTGTTATTGAAGCATGGAATCCTTTATCTGGGATATTGTGCAACTATGGCAGCAGGGCATAGTTGTCATATTTGAATATGCTTGTTATTGATTTAATTCTATTTGGATAAAGATACCATCACCTATTACGACCATCATGGGTGTGATTGAATACACTGTGATCAGGAGTGATTCATTCACACGATGTGCGATATAAGCGTGTATCTTTACTTTAGTATTTTTAAATGGGTTTTTGATGTACATTTGAGCGCTTTCATTAATAGATCCAAATAGCATGAATTTGAATGAGTGCTATTTGATGAACTTTGGTTTTCAATTAAGTTGCGTTTGGGTGGCTATTTCATTACACTATGGTCTTTCGTCCCGGGAAGTGGGTTTCAATTCCGACAAATGTTCTTCCGTCAAAGCTATTAGGAAGAACATTCTATCCTGGATCATCTTTGTTGTTTATCCTTGACTGGTGGTTCATGAGTTCTGATGCAGCACATCCTCGTTACTGGTTCAAGGCTTATACAATTATCCCGCATTCAAGATCAAGGTCCTATTGCTGCGGCACTGTCAAATAACTATAAATACCTTTGATATCTACACTAGTTTTGATCCCTATTCAATCTTGGAATAACATAATAAATATATTCAGTTCTAATTGTATTTACTCTGTCTATATTTTGTTATTCTAAACACTAAGAAGACTGTACCTATCGGATACATGCTACTAGATCGATATTAATTATCCTTATAGAAAGGATAGATCAGGGTACTTTGGATGAGAGTCTAGTTATTCATCCAAGCAAAGCTAAATCATGATTAGCTTGCTGGAGTTGTCTTTTAGCATGATTAGACATTAGTTGATCTGGGTTGACTTATTTGTTAATCTAATTAATAGAAATTTTATCCATTGTTATAGTATATAAGAAGGATCATCTACCTGGCCAGTAGAGAGACTTCAGTTTACTTTACACCTGTCAGTTTGATAATAAAATATACCTTTATCAAGTTGACATTACTGTTTTTTTTTATCCTTTTTTTTCCCGTGAATTTTAGTCTATAAAGCCTCAAGTTTCACATTCTATTCTGGATCTTCATTGTTGTTCGTTCTTGACGGGTTGTTAAGCACAATGAATAAAAGTATTATTATTGTAGCTTATAAAAAATGTTCATTATTATAAAAACAAGAAAAGATTTATTTGAATAAGATCAGACACAAAAACTAAAGATTTATTGATGAATACAAGAGTTATTCTATTTATACTAAGTTCTGAATGCCAAAGTAGCAATTTATCTTGTACGAAGCTTATCACATCTGGTGAACCTCAGCATTTAGGTAGCTGAGATACACCTCAGTTATCATAGCTTGTCCATGTTGTTGCACAACACAGACATATCTACCCATCAAGAATACCTTAATTTTTATAGACAGTTGTAGCCCTTCTGACACAACACGGGTGGTTTATGAGCTTTCACGTAGCGCATCTTCGTTAACTGGTTCAAGGCTTCTACAATTATCCAGTATTCATGAATATTAAGGCTTTATTGCTTTGGCATTTTCAAATAACTATAAACACATTCGAGATTTACATTAGTTTTAACCCTCATTCAATCTTGAAATAACATGATAAATATATTCAGTTTTAATTATGTTTCTTCTCTCTATATTATTATTTACGCATTTTTTTCTCGCTAAATTTGGCTGTGCGAACATGCTACATTCAAAGTTCTGATGTAAATAGTCTAAGATTTGGTTGTGGATGGTGGTGTAAATCTTATGACAAAAGATACTTTTATACATGTGAAATCGTTGATATGAAGCAAAAGTTAGCAACCCATTACATTGAGACATGTTGGAAAATACTGATAAACAACGCATGCTTGGCGGCGGGACATCTGTTATTAAGTCCTCCTGGTCCTTAAAGTAGTATTGCATTATTGTACTTGTATATGGGTTTCCTCCACCCACATAATATCAAGTTTAAGGACACTCATTCACATGCCACAGTTTAATGCATGTTAGATCAATTGATTGCACCTTATTTTATAGTTTTAAACAAAGGACGACATAAATTGGATCTATTTGATACTCTTTTTATTACAAATACAAAATTATAATACATGACAGATCAATAGGAAATCAACTAGTTGTGGCCCATCGTTGTTTCAATCCCTGAGCCAATCATATTGCTTGAAAACTCCGCTGATATAAAAAAAATTGCGAGGGTTTCCCCCTGTTTTGATGTGAGGCAAAATTTTAAGCGCCGCTATAATAGCAATATAGCCACTGCTATCATCAAACTTCCCCCAAGTGCTAGAGCATGCCTTACTTACACCACCTAGCTTTAGATTCTGGCGTTGAGACTCTCAATCATCACTAAAGTAAGTAGTGATAACCAAGTGGAGACAGCCTATCTACCTCCTAGCCTCGGATAGAGTCTTGTTGAGCTTCAGGGATAGGCACATCCACACAACGTAAAAAAGGTATGCTTCAAAGAAACATAAAAATAATAAAGGAAAGAATAAAAGAACATACTACGATAGGAGTATAGTAGTACATGGGTAAAAAATGGATACTCACACAAAGTGATTCAAAGAGAAATATAACAAGTACAACATCAGAGATGCTCAAAAGAGCTCGTTGTTGCAACAAAATTGCATACATGAGCAAAGTGCATGGTAATAGTCGAATGTAAAGTAACGCAAACACACAAAACTGCAAAAGCAATGGTGGTATAAGTTTGCACTGCAACATAATGACTACCGTTGTCTCATGTGAAGCCACAGAGGCAACGTAACCAGCGAAAGAAGGAGGAAGCGCAGCAAAGTAAATATCATGATAAAATGCATTATCACGAGAAAGGAAGCAATAATACAAACGTTCAAAGAAGTTTTATATCATTCCGACCAGAAGAAAGAAGATACTTACCACTTACCACCACCACAAATAGACCAGAGGATACGCAATCACCGGATATAGACCAGAGAAAGAGCATGCACCAGACACAGTACACCAGAGAAGACCATATTAGCAACAGCAGCAGCAACCCCAGCACCATGGAAAAACCAGAGAACAAACGACACCAGAGACCAGACAAAGACCAAACAACAAGTAACACCAGCAGAGACCAGACAAAGACCAAGAAGCAGACAGCAGAGACAGCAGAAAAGGAATGGCAGCAGCACCCATGTCAAACAGGCAAAAAGATTATCAGAACCTAAGAAACAAATTCAGTTAGTACTGATTCTACGTCTTCCAGTGCTCGTTTATCGAATGATACCTACTAAATCCCTCTTCAAAGAAGCAGTGTCAAGTTTTTTTAGCAGTACAAGGCGGTGTGATCAGAAGTTGGAGTGTTATTATCATTCGAACGGTTTCCAAACCAACATGGTTTGATACTAAACGCGTTTTGCAAAAGGAAAAAAAAACGGGGATATGGAAAAATGAGAGGGCGCCCTATCCGACGTCACGGCTAGTAAATTTGGCCTCAGTCTTCTGCCACAGCAGCTGTCGCTGCGGCACTCAAATTTGGATTTGTGCAGTTGTCATTTTTGTGTTCAAATTTTACTTGATCTGACATCCTTTAAACGTTTTTGCTAAATTTGACTATGAAAATTGGCATTGTTATACTTTACTTTCTAATGCATTCATAAAGAGTCAATGAAGGCATATCGATTGATGCTGATTACATTCAACTTTCAAACCGAAAATAATGAGCAATTTGAAAAAATATGAAAACAGGTTTTCTGTGGATATGTCAAAATTTAGCATATACACGTCTCATAGAGAGGGTTTCCAGCGTTGCATTCCATCTTTACAATCAATTTGATCTGATATGTATCATAACAAAAGTCTTCATTTTTCAGTTGAAAAACGCGATCGTCTGATTTTCAAGAATTTCTTTTTACTAGTACACATGAAAAATATGAGGATTTTCATGGATTTGTAATGACCAAAAAAAAATTGATATAAAGCACTAGTAAGTAAAGCGCAGTTAAGAAGACTCGTTTGGCGCTATTCCGAGCGTTCATGACGCTCTGTAACATGAGTTATTCGTCCTTCAGAATGCCCAAGTTTGGACAGAATCTGGCCTAAAAATAAGGCGTAGAATGTCGTGCTGCCAAAGAAGTAGGTAAATTACAGTTCTATTTAATGTCGCTGATGTTTTGCATTGTACGAGACTCAATCCTTAAGTTATCGACGCTTTTTATTCTACAGTGCGCGAAAAAAACGTTCCAGTGGTGTTTTGCCAATTCGTAGTTTTACACTTACAGCTCTGTCAATTTTGCTCCAATTTTAAAACTAAAATAAGCCTACGAAAGTTTGGGTTTTTAGCCACAAAATGAGCTACTAAAATAATTGATACAGTAGATATTGAGCTAGTGCAACTGACGTAAAGAAAAAAATTTCCATTTTGTAAAATTGGAAAAATTGCTTGATGACCTTATTGTTTGTATACATTCCACGAAAATAATGCGAGAACCTTAATTTTTTATATCAGTCATGTTTAAAATGTTAGTTATCCGAGGAATGCTTAAAAAAGTATAAAGAAGCCTGAGATTTTGGTCTTTTCCCTCATTATATTTTACCATCTTTACTTCATCACTTTTTTTAACATGACACGTCTTATTCCTCAGGAGGTTCAAGGACCTGTCAAGGGTCTTTTCAACCAAGGTTGTTCCCTCAGTGCCATTCAAAAATTTTTCCCAGATTTGTCCGTCAGTGTACTTTCTTGCTACAGGAAGAAGTTTCTTGGTCATTCAAAACAAGCCAAACCCGGTAGACGCAGCAAAATCACTATGCAGAATATGAACTACATTGAGAGGAATCTCCGCAATAGTAATCTAGACGGCCCCAGGGGTGTGCAGTACTACCTTGCTCATATGGGAGTTCAGATGACTTTGAGGAATATACAGTATATACTCAAGCGCAAAGGGTTCAAGGCTAAAAGAAAGGTAAAGACCAATTTCGTGTCTGCGGAGAACCGGAAAAAGCGTCTTGTGTGCGCCAAGAGACATCGACATTTGACTGCGGACGATTGGCGTAAATGGGGATTTTCCGATGAAACCAGGGTCAACATGTGGGGATCTGACGGCGAATCTTTCTACTGGACTGACAGGCCCCCCACTGAGTTGATGCCTCATCAAACTGAGGCTCAAGTTCAGGGAGATGGTGGTGGCGTTGTTTTCTGGGGCATGATAACAGCGGAGGGACCCAGCTATGGCTCCACCATTACCGAAGGAACTATTAACTCAGAAGTTATGCTGAAATTCTGGACTCATCTTTGCTAGACACTATCGAGTACTATGGGCTGGGCAAGAAAACGTTTAGATGCCAGCAAGATAAAGCAAGACCACATACTTCTGGTCCCATTAAAAATGGTTCACGCATCACGGATTCTCTGTTCAAAGTGTCCTTGAATGCCCCCTGTTAAGCACAAAGAATAAAAGGATTATTATTTGTAGCGTGTTAAAAATGTTCGATATTATAAAAACAAGAAAAGACTTATTTGAATAAGATCAGACACAAAAACTAAAGATTTATTGATGAAGACAAGAGTTATTCTATTTATACTAAGTTCTGAATGTCAAAGTAGCAATTTATCTTGTACAACGCTTATCACATCTGGTGAACCTCAGTATTTAGATAGCTGAGATGCACTTCACTTATCATAGCTTGTCCATGTTGTTGCACAACACAGACATATCTACCCATCAAGAATACCTTAATCTTTATAGACAGTTGTAGCCCTTCTGGCACAACACCCCCCCCCCCAAAGCCCTGACCTAAACCCCATTGAACATGTCTGGCATCAACTAAAACGTCGTTTGAACAAGTACCCTACTGGGGCCACCGGCCTTTCTGAGTTAAAAGACAGAATTGAACAGGAATGGTATAGATTTACAAAAGAAGACTGTCTTAAATACATAGGCAGCATGCCACGCCGAATCAAAGCGGTTATCAAGAGTAAAGGTGGTCCAACTAAATATTGAGCTTTTTTATAAAATTTAATAAATTCGACTTTTCATTTTTCATGACGCTACCATTCTTTTTCTAATTACGTGAAAAAAGTGCATAATATATCATCTGATAGCCAACTACTTAGGCTATTTATGAAACTAAGTAAACCCCAGTAGCTTTGATATTTGCAGAGAAAACTGGCAATAAGTGCAATTTGGCAAAACACCGGAACGTTTTTTTTTTTTTTTTTTTTTTTTTTTTTTTTTTTTTTTTTTTTTTTTTTTTTTTTCGTGCACTGTATATCTGTCAAAATGATACGAGGCTAAGTGGTAACTGATTTGTCATTCTTGATATAGGATTCAGAGTATATTCGAATATAAAAAGCATTTGACAGTTTAATGTCAATTTGTAGTAACAGAAGTAGAATCCAATATAGTAAGCAGTGAAACGTAGTTTATTCGATAGTGTAAACAATTTACAAAAAAAAAAAGATTCAGTTACAAAACCAAAATCAATTTGTAACAGTATTAAGAAAAACTAGTAGTAGAGAGAAAAGCAGATTCAAATCCGAAATTGATTTTGTGATAAAATGGCTAAAAACTTCTATAGAGTGTAACCTTTCTATAAAATTAAAAAAAGTGGAGAAGCTGGGCGTCGATCCCAGTGCCTCTCGCATGCTAAGCGAGCGCTCTACCATTTGAGCTACATCCCCATGGATGCTTGAATGGCTCACTTGGTTAGAGCTTCATGCGGAAGCAGTGAGTATGCCGAGAGGTCGTGGGTTCGAATCCCACCTTCGCATCCATATTTTCCGCCTTTCTAACCTGGCATGTTACTCGGTATTTGTGCTTGCACGTTTAGGTGTGCTGCGGTGCGTCTGGCCGGTTTCTACCTTGAGTCCTGTTCGTCTCCCCCGTCTTGCGGCGCGGCCATTGCTATTCCTCCCTCTGTTTCTCCTCCTCTCTGGTGGGTTTTGATGCCGTTTACTTTACTGGTCCCCTCCCTTTTAGCAGCTCCCCTCAACCTTTAATTTAAACATGCTTTTTCCCGCCGAATCACTGTTAGTCTTGCAACATATGATCATACCGATTCCGCAGTTGACTACATTTGTAAATAAATAAAAAACCAATATTAAACTGAGCTACATCCCCCAACTTGCTGCTGCTGCTGTTTCTGGTACCCAGACCCTCCTCCGTGCTTGTCGTCCGTCTGTCTCTCGTCCAGATCCCATTCTGTATCTGCCTATTGGTCGATCTGCTCGTAGTCGTCTTGTGCGGTGGCGTCTTGGACGTTTCACCAATATGCGTGAAGAATGTCCGTGCACTACCGGTGAGTTTATCTCCCGAGATCACTTTCTGACATGTCGCGCTCTGGACCGTACCTTTTTTGATGCTTTGCCACCTGCTCCACCTGGTATCCATCGCATTGATCATGCTCTGAACTGTCTTCCAGACAAAGCTTCAGCTGGTCCACCGTACTTTTGGTCTGCTTTGCTCCTTTTGTTGCATGCCATTGATTGCCTTGTGCATCCTCTGGCTGTGATCCCACCAGATCCAGATCCTGGATCGCTCTGGTTTTCTGCTCATTGATGAACGTTTGTTGTTTTTGCTTTCTCGGTGCGATGCCACGGTGGCAAGTAATTATCAAAGTTCCCATCCGTTGGTCATTCCTCCAGATCAAATCAACAATACCAGTATTCATGCCGCTCCTTTGCCACTACCACACTTTCCTTTTCCCTTTTTCTTAGTTAGTGTCCCCATAAGGGTTTTTTGTACCTGCTACTCTTTTGTTTCTAGAATTCTAGGCTAATGCTCCCATCGAGTGCCCATTGAATTCATGTATATAATAAAAATCAACGTTAAACTGAGCTACATCCCCACACCTTTCTTTCCGCTAAAGAATTTTTTATATACTTTCATAGCCCGAATTATCTCGAAGATTCCTATAACCCATCATCTCCCATCAAGTACTTGCTATATCAATACCATAACCGAGCAAAACACTTTTAACAAGATTACACCTGCTGACACCCTTTCGTCCGGTCAAAAAAGGCCAATTTCAACCCTCTCTCCACCTTTCTTTGCTGCTGATATCTCTCAACATTTAAAAGCAAAGAAAATGCAACCTCAAGACCTCTCCAAAGCATCTCATTTCACATCCTCGATCGATGTTGACCCCAACTCGATTGACTTTGGTCTCACTTCCCTCCCACCTGCTTCGCCCACTGATCAAACTGCGTTGTCGACCTTTATGGTTGAGGTCAGACATCGTTTGAGCAGATTAGAATCTGCCCATGCTGAAATTGCGCAGTTAAAAACAGCCCTGGCTGAATCAGAGGCTGCTAGAGACGCCCTTGCGGCTCAATTGGCAGCTATCAACGCTCAATCCACCACCAATGTTGCTCCCACCACCATAGACGCTGTATCGTCGAACACTCCAACACCACCATCAACAACATCTGCCCCCAAGTCTACCCCCAGCTACTCCCAATCTCAAGTTACAACGCAACCATCTTTTGCTGCCGTCGTTGCATCCAATGCAGGTGCAAAGCGTAAGAAGAAGCCTGCTGCTCGTCCTCCTCCATCTGCCACCAAGGCATCTGCTACTCTTGCTCGTCTTTTTGCTCCTCAAAGTGATATACCATCTGGTTATCAATTTGTGTACTATGCTACTCCTGTCCGCCGTCGTCTTTCTGAGCTGCGTCGCCTTGTTCAAGGCGTAGGATTGAATAACTCTCGTGTGCTGGATATTCAATATCCTGTACAGAATGTGATTTCTTTCCTTGTTCACAACGACTATGTTCTCACCCTCACCAAAGCCATGCATCTCCATGGTCGTGGCTGTTCTCCGTTGATTGACTTTGATCCATGTGATCCAGTCAATCTCAAAGATCCCAAATTTGCTTCTCTCTCTCGTGATCTGCGTGTCCAAAAGGCCATTGAGGTCGAAAACCTTCGCTGCCTTCGTTCGCTGTCTTTCGTCCGTCGTTCTGTCCGTGTTTCTGTTGCTCGTTCTTTTCTTTTGTATGATCGCATCAACCAAGCCCAGTTTGATGCCATTTTGAAAGAAGAAATGCTTGCTCGTTCCTCCTCCTCTGCTGCTGCTAAACCACCATCCCGATCCTCTGATCAAGAGCGTTTAGCCAAGAAACAACGTTTGAGTTATCTTGGCTACCTCTTGCATCATGATGCTGAAACTGCCTCTCTCTTGGCCTATGCTGTCTCCCCCACTCTCTCTGCTACCAAGGATCTTGAAATGTCAGAGTCTTCTGATAACTGATTGACACCTTGTTGTTGAAACCGTTTTGCTCTCTCATTCCCACTCTCATTGTTTCTGTTTCTGCTGCCTTTGTGGTAGTGTCTGTATTTACTTTGTCCTCCTTCTCTGCTTCTTTCTCGTTTGGTCTTTGTCTCTCTACTCATTTTGCTATATGCAAATGCCTCGTTTTCTCCTTTTTTTTCTTGCTTTTTTTGTGCCACTGAGGTCTGTGGGTTTATTTTGTCTGTGCTGCTGTCTGAACATCGAGGTATCCTCAATTGCATGTCTCATACACCATAGCTTCTTATTCTCTACCCTTTTATCTCACTTGTTTTACTCCTTTTTCCTGCCTGTACTTCTTTTTTTACCAGTTTAGTTTTTAGTTTAGGACCTTTTTTCCCTTTTCTGGACACTTGCATGTTGTTCCTGCATGGAGATCAAACTATTAATTTAAGCTTTTTTGCTGTACGTCGCTTCTCAGGACTTGCAACTAATGATCCAAAGATCGCATGCATATAAGTCTATATTTTTTACATTGCTAATTCATTGTAATCAATAAACAACCATAAATTTTCGCCTGAGCTACATCCCCATGGATGCTTGAATGGCTCACTTGGTTAGAGCTTCATGCGGAAGCAGTGAGTATGCCGAGAGGTCGTGGGTTCGAATCCCACCTTCGCATCCATATTTTCCGCCTTTCTAACCTGGCATGTTACTCGGTATTTGTGCTTGCACGTTTAGGTGTGCTGCGGTGCGTCTGGCCGGTTTCTACCTTGAGTCCTGTTCGTCTCCCCCGTCTTGCGGCGCGGCCATTGCTATTCCTCCCTCTGTTTCTCCTCCTCTCTGGTGGGTTTTGATGCCGTTTACTTTACTGGTCCCCTCCCTTTTAGCAGCTCCCCTCAACCTTTAATTTAAACATGCTTTTTCCCGCCGAATCACTGTTAGTCTTGCAACATATGATCATACCGATTCCGCAGTTGACTACATTTGTAAATAAATAAAAAACCAATATTAAACTGAGCTACATCCCCCAACTTGCTGCTGCTGCTGTTTCTGGTACCCAGACCCTCCTCCGTGCTTGTCGTCCGTCTGTCTCTCGTCCAGATCCCATTCTGTATCTGCCTATTGGTCGATCTGCTCGTAGTCGTCTTGTGCGGTGGCGTCTTGGACGTTTCACCAATATGCGTGAAGAATGTCCGTGCACTACCGGTGAGTTTATCTCCCGAGATCACTTTCTGACATGTCGCGCTCTGGACCGTACCTTTTTTGATGCTTTGCCACCTGCTCCACCTGGTATCCATCGCATTGATCATGCTCTGAACTGTCTTCCAGACAAAGCTTCAGCTGGTCCACCGTACTTTTGGTCTGCTTTGCTCCTTTTGTTGCATGCCATTGATTGCCTTGTGCATCCTCTGGCTGTGATCCCACCAGATCCAGATCCTGGATCGCTCTGGTTTTCTGCTCATTGATGAACGTTTGTTGTTTTTGCTTTCTCGGTGCGATGCCACGGTGGCAAGTAATTATCAAAGTTCCCATCCGTTGGTCATTCCTCCAGATCAAATCAACAATACCAGTATTCATGCCGCTCCTTTGCCACTACCACACTTTCCTTTTCCCTTTTTCTTAGTTAGTGTCCCCATAAGGGTTTTTTGTACCTGCTACTCTTTTGTTTCTAGAATTCTAGGCTAATGCTCCCATCGAGTGCCCATTGAATTCATGTATATAATAAAAATCAACGTTAAACTGAGCTACATCCCCACACCTTTCTTTCCGCTAAAGAATTTTTTATATACTTTCATAGCCCGAATTATCTCGAAGATTCCTATAACCCATCATCTCCCATCAAGTACTTGCTATATCAATACCATAACCGAGCAAAACACTTTTAACAAGATTACACCTGCTGACACCCTTTCGTCCGGTCAAAAAAGGCCAATTTCAACCCTCTCTCCACCTTTCTTTGCTGCTGATATCTCTCAACATTTAAAAGCAAAGAAAATGCAACCTCAAGACCTCTCCAAAGCATCTCATTTCACATCCTCGATCGATGTTGACCCCAACTCGATTGACTTTGGTCTCACTTCCCTCCCACCTGCTTCGCCCACTGATCAAACTGCGTTGTCGACCTTTATGGTTGAGGTCAGACATCGTTTGAGCAGATTAGAATCTGCCCATGCTGAAATTGCGCAGTTAAAAACAGCCCTGGCTGAATCAGAGGCTGCTAGAGACGCCCTTGCGGCTCAATTGGCAGCTATCAACGCTCAATCCACCACCAATGTTGCTCCCACCACCATAGACGCTGTATCGTCGAACACTCCAACACCACCATCAACAACATCTGCCCCCAAGTCTACCCCCAGCTACTCCCAATCTCAAGTTACAACGCAACCATCTTTTGCTGCCGTCGTTGCATCCAATGCAGGTGCAAAGCGTAAGAAGAAGCCTGCTGCTCGTCCTCCTCCATCTGCCACCAAGGCATCTGCTACTCTTGCTCGTCTTTTTGCTCCTCAAAGTGATATACCATCTGGTTATCAATTTGTGTACTATGCTACTCCTGTCCGCCGTCGTCTTTCTGAGCTGCGTCGCCTTGTTCAAGGCGTAGGATTGAATAACTCTCGTGTGCTGGATATTCAATATCCTGTACAGAATGTGATTTCTTTCCTTGTTCACAACGACTATGTTCTCACCCTCACCAAAGCCATGCATCTCCATGGTCGTGGCTGTTCTCCGTTGATTGACTTTGATCCATGTGATCCAGTCAATCTCAAAGATCCCAAATTTGCTTCTCTCTCTCGTGATCTGCGTGTCCAAAAGGCCATTGAGGTCGAAAACCTTCGCTGCCTTCGTTCGCTGTCTTTCGTCCGTCGTTCTGTCCGTGTTTCTGTTGCTCGTTCTTTTCTTTTGTATGATCGCATCAACCAAGCCCAGTTTGATGCCATTTTGAAAGAAGAAATGCTTGCTCGTTCCTCCTCCTCTGCTGCTGCTAAACCACCATCCCGATCCTCTGATCAAGAGCGTTTAGCCAAGAAACAACGTTTGAGTTATCTTGGCTACCTCTTGCATCATGATGCTGAAACTGCCTCTCTCTTGGCCTATGCTGTCTCCCCCACTCTCTCTGCTACCAAGGATCTTGAAATGTCAGAGTCTTCTGATAACTGATTGACACCTTGTTGTTGAAACCGTTTTGCTCTCTCATTCCCACTCTCATTGTTTCTGTTTCTGCTGCCTTTGTGGTAGTGTCTGTATTTACTTTGTCCTCCTTCTCTGCTTCTTTCTCGTTTGGTCTTTGTCTCTCTACTCATTTTGCTATATGCAAATGCCTCGTTTTCTCCTTTTTTTTCTTGCTTTTTTTGTGCCACTGAGGTCTGTGGGTTTATTTTGTCTGTGCTGCTGTCTGAACATCGAGGTATCCTCAATTGCATGTCTCATACACCATAGCTTCTTATTCTCTACCCTTTTATCTCACTTGTTTTACTCCTTTTTCCTGCCTGTACTTCTTTTTTTACCAGTTTAGTTTTTAGTTTAGGACCTTTTTTCCCTTTTCTGGACACTTGCATGTTGTTCCTGCATGGAGATCAAACTATTAATTT
Organism: Mucor velutinosus; assembly: GCF_035048745.1. Lineage (NCBI taxonomy): Eukaryota > Fungi > Mucoromycota > Mucoromycetes > Mucorales > Mucoraceae > Mucor > Mucor velutinosus. The sequence continues at coordinate 652,244 of NW_027041913.1, forward strand.
AAGCTTTTTTGCTGTACGTCGCTTCTCAGGACTTGCAACTAATGATCCAAAGATCGCATGCATATAAGTCTATATTTTTTACATTGCTAATTCATTGTAATCAATAAACAACCATAAATTTTCGCCTGAGCTACATCCCCATGGATGCTTGAATGGCTCACTTGGTTAGAGCTTCATGCGGAAGCAGTGAGTATGCCGAGAGGTCGTGGGTTCGAATCCCACCTTCGCATCCATATTTTCCGCCTTTCTAACCTGGCATGTTACTCGGTATTTGTGCTTGCACGTTTAGGTGTGCTGCGGTGCGTCTGGCCGGTTTCTACCTTGAGTCCTGTTCGTCTCCCCCGTCTTGCGGCGCGGCCATTGCTATTCCTCCCTCTGTTTCTCCTCCTCTCTGGTGGGTTTTGATGCCGTTTACTTTACTGGTCCCCTCCCTTTTAGCAGCTCCCCTCAACCTTTAATTTAAACATGCTTTTTCCCGCCGAATCACTGTTAGTCTTGCAACATATGATCATACCGATTCCGCAGTTGACTACATTTGTAAATAAATAAAAAACCAATATTAAACTGAGCTACATCCCCCAACTTGCTGCTGCTGCTGTTTCTGGTACCCAGACCCTCCTCCGTGCTTGTCGTCCGTCTGTCTCTCGTCCAGATCCCATTCTGTATCTGCCTATTGGTCGATCTGCTCGTAGTCGTCTTGTGCGGTGGCGTCTTGGACGTTTCACCAATATGCGTGAAGAATGTCCGTGCACTACCGGTGAGTTTATCTCCCGAGATCACTTTCTGACATGTCGCGCTCTGGACCGTACCTTTTTTGATGCTTTGCCACCTGCTCCACCTGGTATCCATCGCATTGATCATGCTCTGAACTGTCTTCCAGACAAAGCTTCAGCTGGTCCACCGTACTTTTGGTCTGCTTTGCTCCTTTTGTTGCATGCCATTGATTGCCTTGTGCATCCTCTGGCTGTGATCCCACCAGATCCAGATCCTGGATCGCTCTGGTTTTCTGCTCATTGATGAACGTTTGTTGTTTTTGCTTTCTCGGTGCGATGCCACGGTGGCAAGTAATTATCAAAGTTCCCATCCGTTGGTCATTCCTCCAGATCAAATCAACAATACCAGTATTCATGCCGCTCCTTTGCCACTACCACACTTTCCTTTTCCCTTTTTCTTAGTTAGTGTCCCCATAAGGGTTTTTTGTACCTGCTACTCTTTTGTTTCTAGAATTCTAGGCTAATGCTCCCATCGAGTGCCCATTGAATTCATGTATATAATAAAAATCAACGTTAAACTGAGCTACATCCCCACACCTTTCTTTCCGCTAAAGAATTTTTTATATACTTTCATAGCCCGAATTATCTCGAAGATTCCTATAACCCATCATCTCCCATCAAGTACTTGCTATATCAATACCATAACCGAGCAAAACACTTTTAACAAGATTACACCTGCTGACACCCTTTCGTCCGGTCAAAAAAGGCCAATTTCAACCCTCTCTCCACCTTTCTTTGCTGCTGATATCTCTCAACATTTAAAAGCAAAGAAAATGCAACCTCAAGACCTCTCCAAAGCATCTCATTTCACATCCTCGATCGATGTTGACCCCAACTCGATTGACTTTGGTCTCACTTCCCTCCCACCTGCTTCGCCCACTGATCAAACTGCGTTGTCGACCTTTATGGTTGAGGTCAGACATCGTTTGAGCAGATTAGAATCTGCCCATGCTGAAATTGCGCAGTTAAAAACAGCCCTGGCTGAATCAGAGGCTGCTAGAGACGCCCTTGCGGCTCAATTGGCAGCTATCAACGCTCAATCCACCACCAATGTTGCTCCCACCACCATAGACGCTGTATCGTCGAACACTCCAACACCACCATCAACAACATCTGCCCCCAAGTCTACCCCCAGCTACTCCCAATCTCAAGTTACAACGCAACCATCTTTTGCTGCCGTCGTTGCATCCAATGCAGGTGCAAAGCGTAAGAAGAAGCCTGCTGCTCGTCCTCCTCCATCTGCCACCAAGGCATCTGCTACTCTTGCTCGTCTTTTTGCTCCTCAAAGTGATATACCATCTGGTTATCAATTTGTGTACTATGCTACTCCTGTCCGCCGTCGTCTTTCTGAGCTGCGTCGCCTTGTTCAAGGCGTAGGATTGAATAACTCTCGTGTGCTGGATATTCAATATCCTGTACAGAATGTGATTTCTTTCCTTGTTCACAACGACTATGTTCTCACCCTCACCAAAGCCATGCATCTCCATGGTCGTGGCTGTTCTCCGTTGATTGACTTTGATCCATGTGATCCAGTCAATCTCAAAGATCCCAAATTTGCTTCTCTCTCTCGTGATCTGCGTGTCCAAAAGGCCATTGAGGTCGAAAACCTTCGCTGCCTTCGTTCGCTGTCTTTCGTCCGTCGTTCTGTCCGTGTTTCTGTTGCTCGTTCTTTTCTTTTGTATGATCGCATCAACCAAGCCCAGTTTGATGCCATTTTGAAAGAAGAAATGCTTGCTCGTTCCTCCTCCTCTGCTGCTGCTAAACCACCATCCCGATCCTCTGATCAAGAGCGTTTAGCCAAGAAACAACGTTTGAGTTATCTTGGCTACCTCTTGCATCATGATGCTGAAACTGCCTCTCTCTTGGCCTATGCTGTCTCCCCCACTCTCTCTGCTACCAAGGATCTTGAAATGTCAGAGTCTTCTGATAACTGATTGACACCTTGTTGTTGAAACCGTTTTGCTCTCTCATTCCCACTCTCATTGTTTCTGTTTCTGCTGCCTTTGTGGTAGTGTCTGTATTTACTTTGTCCTCCTTCTCTGCTTCTTTCTCGTTTGGTCTTTGTCTCTCTACTCATTTTGCTATATGCAAATGCCTCGTTTTCTCCTTTTTTTTCTTGCTTTTTTTGTGCCACTGAGGTCTGTGGGTTTATTTTGTCTGTGCTGCTGTCTGAACATCGAGGTATCCTCAATTGCATGTCTCATACACCATAGCTTCTTATTCTCTACCCTTTTATCTCACTTGTTTTACTCCTTTTTCCTGCCTGTACTTCTTTTTTTACCAGTTTAGTTTTTAGTTTAGGACCTTTTTTCCCTTTTCTGGACACTTGCATGTTGTTCCTGCATGGAGATCAAACTATTAATTTAAGCTTTTTTGCTGTACGTCGCTTCTCAGGACTTGCAACTAATGATCCAAAGATCGCATGCATATAAGTCTATATTTTTTACATTGCTAATTCATTGTAATCAATAAACAACCATAAATTTTCGCCTGAGCTACATCCCCATGGATGCTTGAATGGCTCACTTGGTTAGAGCTTCATGCGGAAGCAGTGAGTATGCCGAGAGGTCGTGGGTTCGAATCCCACCTTCGCATCCATATTTTCCGCCTTTCTAACCTGGCATGTTACTCGGTATTTGTGCTTGCACGTTTAGGTGTGCTGCGGTGCGTCTGGCCGGTTTCTACCTTGAGTCCTGTTCGTCTCCCCCGTCTTGCGGCGCGGCCATTGCTATTCCTCCCTCTGTTTCTCCTCCTCTCTGGTGGGTTTTGATGCCGTTTACTTTACTGGTCCCCTCCCTTTTAGCAGCTCCCCTCAACCTTTAATTTAAACATGCTTTTTCCCGCCGAATCACTGTTAGTCTTGCAACATATGATCATACCGATTCCGCAGTTGACTACATTTGTAAATAAATAAAAAACCAATATTAAACTGAGCTACATCCCCCAACTTGCTGCTGCTGCTGTTTCTGGTACCCAGACCCTCCTCCGTGCTTGTCGTCCGTCTGTCTCTCGTCCAGATCCCATTCTGTATCTGCCTATTGGTCGATCTGCTCGTAGTCGTCTTGTGCGGTGGCGTCTTGGACGTTTCACCAATATGCGTGAAGAATGTCCGTGCACTACCGGTGAGTTTATCTCCCGAGATCACTTTCTGACATGTCGCGCTCTGGACCGTACCTTTTTTGATGCTTTGCCACCTGCTCCACCTGGTATCCATCGCATTGATCATGCTCTGAACTGTCTTCCAGACAAAGCTTCAGCTGGTCCACCGTACTTTTGGTCTGCTTTGCTCCTTTTGTTGCATGCCATTGATTGCCTTGTGCATCCTCTGGCTGTGATCCCACCAGATCCAGATCCTGGATCGCTCTGGTTTTCTGCTCATTGATGAACGTTTGTTGTTTTTGCTTTCTCGGTGCGATGCCACGGTGGCAAGTAATTATCAAAGTTCCCATCCGTTGGTCATTCCTCCAGATCAAATCAACAATACCAGTATTCATGCCGCTCCTTTGCCACTACCACACTTTCCTTTTCCCTTTTTCTTAGTTAGTGTCCCCATAAGGGTTTTTTGTACCTGCTACTCTTTTGTTTCTAGAATTCTAGGCTAATGCTCCCATCGAGTGCCCATTGAATTCATGTATATAATAAAAATCAACGTTAAACTGAGCTACATCCCCACACCTTTCTTTCCGCTAAAGAATTTTTTATATACTTTCATAGCCCGAATTATCTCGAAGATTCCTATAACCCATCATCTCCCATCAAGTACTTGCTATATCAATACCATAACCGAGCAAAACACTTTTAACAAGATTACACCTGCTGACACCCTTTCGTCCGGTCAAAAAAGGCCAATTTCAACCCTCTCTCCACCTTTCTTTGCTGCTGATATCTCTCAACATTTAAAAGCAAAGAAAATGCAACCTCAAGACCTCTCCAAAGCATCTCATTTCACATCCTCGATCGATGTTGACCCCAACTCGATTGACTTTGGTCTCACTTCCCTCCCACCTGCTTCGCCCACTGATCAAACTGCGTTGTCGACCTTTATGGTTGAGGTCAGACATCGTTTGAGCAGATTAGAATCTGCCCATGCTGAAATTGCGCAGTTAAAAACAGCCCTGGCTGAATCAGAGGCTGCTAGAGACGCCCTTGCGGCTCAATTGGCAGCTATCAACGCTCAATCCACCACCAATGTTGCTCCCACCACCATAGACGCTGTATCGTCGAACACTCCAACACCACCATCAACAACATCTGCCCCCAAGTCTACCCCCAGCTACTCCCAATCTCAAGTTACAACGCAACCATCTTTTGCTGCCGTCGTTGCATCCAATGCAGGTGCAAAGCGTAAGAAGAAGCCTGCTGCTCGTCCTCCTCCATCTGCCACCAAGGCATCTGCTACTCTTGCTCGTCTTTTTGCTCCTCAAAGTGATATACCATCTGGTTATCAATTTGTGTACTATGCTACTCCTGTCCGCCGTCGTCTTTCTGAGCTGCGTCGCCTTGTTCAAGGCGTAGGATTGAATAACTCTCGTGTGCTGGATATTCAATATCCTGTACAGAATGTGATTTCTTTCCTTGTTCACAACGACTATGTTCTCACCCTCACCAAAGCCATGCATCTCCATGGTCGTGGCTGTTCTCCGTTGATTGACTTTGATCCATGTGATCCAGTCAATCTCAAAGATCCCAAATTTGCTTCTCTCTCTCGTGATCTGCGTGTCCAAAAGGCCATTGAGGTCGAAAACCTTCGCTGCCTTCGTTCGCTGTCTTTCGTCCGTCGTTCTGTCCGTGTTTCTGTTGCTCGTTCTTTTCTTTTGTATGATCGCATCAACCAAGCCCAGTTTGATGCCATTTTGAAAGAAGAAATGCTTGCTCGTTCCTCCTCCTCTGCTGCTGCTAAACCACCATCCCGATCCTCTGATCAAGAGCGTTTAGCCAAGAAACAACGTTTGAGTTATCTTGGCTACCTCTTGCATCATGATGCTGAAACTGCCTCTCTCTTGGCCTATGCTGTCTCCCCCACTCTCTCTGCTACCAAGGATCTTGAAATGTCAGAGTCTTCTGATAACTGATTGACACCTTGTTGTTGAAACCGTTTTGCTCTCTCATTCCCACTCTCATTGTTTCTGTTTCTGCTGCCTTTGTGGTAGTGTCTGTATTTACTTTGTCCTCCTTCTCTGCTTCTTTCTCGTTTGGTCTTTGTCTCTCTACTCATTTTGCTATATGCAAATGCCTCGTTTTCTCCTTTTTTTTCTTGCTTTTTTTGTGCCACTGAGGTCTGTGGGTTTATTTTGTCTGTGCTGCTGTCTGAACATCGAGGTATCCTCAATTGCATGTCTCATACACCATAGCTTCTTATTCTCTACCCTTTTATCTCACTTGTTTTACTCCTTTTTCCTGCCTGTACTTCTTTTTTTACCAGTTTAGTTTTTAGTTTAGGACCTTTTTTCCCTTTTCTGGACACTTGCATGTTGTTCCTGCATGGAGATCAAACTATTAATTTAAGCTTTTTTGCTGTACGTCGCTTCTCAGGACTTGCAACTAATGATCCAAAGATCGCATGCATATAAGTCTATATTTTTTACATTGCTAATTCATTGTAATCAATAAACAACCATAAATTTTCGCCTGAGCTACATCCCCATGGATGCTTGAATGGCTCACTTGGTTAGAGCTTCATGCGGAAGCAGTGAGTATGCCGAGAGGTCGTGGGTTCGAATCCCACCTTCGCATCCATATTTTCCGCCTTTCTAACCTGGCATGTTACTCGGTATTTGTGCTTGCACGTTTAGGTGTGCTGCGGTGCGTCTGGCCGGTTTCTACCTTGAGTCCTGTTCGTCTCCCCCGTCTTGCGGCGCGGCCATTGCTATTTCTCCCTCTGTTTCTCCTTCTCTCTGGTGGGTTTTGATGCCGTTTACTTTATTGGTCCCCTCCCTTTTAGCAGCTCCCCTAACCTTTAATTTAAACATGCTTTTCCCCGCCGAATCACTGTTAGTCTTGCAATATATGATCATACCGATTCCGCAGTTGACTACATTTGTAAATAAATAAAAAACCAATATTAAACTGAGCTACATCCCCGGATGCTTGAATGGCTCACTTGGTTAGAGCTTCATGCGGAAGCAGTGAGTATGCCGAGAGGTCGTGGGTTCGAATCCCACCTTCGCATCCATATTTTCCGCCTTTCTAACCTGGCATGTTACTCGGTACTTGCGCTTGCACGTTTAGGTGTGCTGCGGTGCGTCTGGCCGGTTTCTACCTTGAGTCCTGTTCGTCTCCCCCGTCTTGCGGCGCGGCCATTGCCATTCCTCCCTCTGTTTCTCCTCCTCTCTGGTGGGTTTTGATGCCGTTTACTTTATTGGTCCCCTCCCTTTAGCAGCTTCCCTCAACCTTTAATTTAAACATGCTTTTTCCCGCCGAATCACTGTTAGTCTTGCAACATATGATCATACCGATTCCGCAGTTGACTACAATTGTAAATAAATAAAAATCCAATATTAAACTGAGCTACATCCCCATCTCTTTCCGTTTTTCATCACTTTTTGCCACCTTCCCCCGGTAAAAGGTATTTCCTCACTATAAAAGCGGTTTATCTCGACAACAAACACTCCAACTAGCCTTCAGTTGTACCAGTTTACTTGCATTTAGTCAACTTTGATAGAATATTTTCAGCCATGCTCAACAATAATCAGCAATCTATGGATTTGAATCAGCTCATCCAAACTGTTCAACAACAACAGCAACAACTGGTCTCTCTCACCGAGCGAGTACAGCAACATGACAATCTCCTTGCTCGCCTGGACCTTTTGGAAAAGGAAAATGGAGAATTGAAAAATCAGTTACAGGCCAAGGACCTTGCAATTGAAAAATTACAGGGCCAACTCTCATCCCGCCGCACCAATCAAGGTGCTCAATCCAGCTCTCAGGTAACACCAACCCAAGAGCTTGTTACTATTCACCAACCCGATGCTACTCAAGGTAGCTACGCATCTGCTGCCCGTAAAGGTGCCCAACATCGTGACCCTGCCCGTACTACCAAGCGACGTCTTGCTGCAGGTCGTATGTTCCAAACCGCCACCACCAAAGGTCAACAAGGATACCAGTATGTGTATCTAGGCCGCTCTGGTAAAATCCTGCGCTCTGAGGTTCGTTACCAACTTCGCCGAGCTGGTATTGATACTGGCCGTGTGTTAGACATCTGTTTCCCTGCCACTGGCGTCATTGGCATCTTGCTCCACATCCAATATGTAGAGGAGTTTCTCGCCTGTATGCGCAAATGTGAAGCTGATCACATTGAAAACTTTCAACCCTTGGATCCCAACAACATTGCTGATCCCAAATATGCTGATCTTGCCATTGAAGAGCGTGAGCAATTGATCTATGAATTCACCAACACCCGTGCTCTGCAAACCCTCTCTTTCCTTCGTCCACTCAACGTTAGTGGCGTTGGCAAATACTTTGTCTCTGCTGGCTGGATCTCTCAAGAAGAGCTAGATATAGCCGTCTCTGAAGCTATCGGTCGTCTTGCCGAGAAGGAGCCCAAAAAGGCTAAATTCTTATTCAAGCGTCAAAAGGACGATCATGACAGCAATGGCTCTGCTATGGAACTCTAATGAGTAACATAGCTACTAGTCATACTCCCAATAACAACCCAGTCCACTCCTTTCAAGTCTCTCTCTCCCTTTGGAATGCCAATGGTCTACGTCAATCAACGCACTACGGCCCAACTGATGTTCTCACAGAACATCGATGCGCTCTTTTGGGAACATCGATGTTCTCATGAGCACATTGATGTTCTCATTTGAGAAGGTGTAGTTTTCCACATGAATAAAATGGTTTTAATAGCTAAACTATAATATTGTAGGCAACAGAGAGACTTTTATTATCTGTAAGATTCATAAAATTACTAAACGTATTATATATTGCACGAGAAAATGGCAATTTAAAATTACCTAATAACTACTTATTAAAGTAAAAGAATATATTTCATTAAGATATTCGAGTAGTTTAGTGGGAAGAACGTCAGATCCACAACCGATAGGTTGTGGGTTCGACCCCGTTAGGAGCATTCTTTTTTTTCAAATTTCTGAAAATCGATGTGCTCATATAAGAATATGGATGTGCTCACATGGGAACATTTCGGATGTTCTCATAAGAACATCGGCCGACTTATAATAGATCTTTAGGAACGCCGATGTTCTCATATGAGAGCATTTTTCACATTTCGGGAACATCGATGTGCTCATTTGAGAACATCAAATAGATTCTCATATGAGCGCATCAATGTTCTCATGAGAACATCAGTTGGGCCGTAGTGACGGTACATGATGTTCTCCATCATGTTCAGAACACTCATGTACTGCTTGTCACTGAAACCTGGCTAACCTCTGGTTCTTTCCCTACTAACTGGTCTCAATTCCACCTCTATGGCTCTAAAGTACCTGGTGCATTTAACCGTGGTTCTGGTGGCATTACTGCCTTTGTCTCTCCTTCCTGTCCTTTCTCTGTCTCTCAACTTCCATCTTACAATGCACACACTTTGTCCCTTAAGGTTGGCACCCTTACGGTTCATTGTGTGTATCTGCCTCCACCCTTATCCTCGGATAAGGTGCTCTCGCTTCTTCGCTCGTTACCCGTAACCAGTGATACCATCCTTTGTGGTGATTTCAATGCTCGCTTTGGATCTCTACTGGGTGATACTAATGCTAATCCTCGTGGTACCTCACTACTGCCATGGCTGGAGGAGTCCTCTTTTTCCATTCTCAATGAGTCTTTAGCATTTGGTACACCCACATTCACAACTTTTCGACGTCAACAAGAGGTTCATAGCATCATTGATCTGTTTCTTACAAACATTGGCGAGGCTGCTCTGTTACATCCTCAACTGGTGGTTGAATCTGATCTGTCTCTTGGCTCTGATCATCGGCTGATGGTACTTACTTTCGAGTATGTGCCCCCTCCCGATGATACTCTTGGTTCTGGTAGCTCTGGTGGTTTGGCCCCTAGACGGCAATGGAAGCTCTCGAAATTGAGGAAAAAGCGGCCTTTGGGCTTGCTTCGTGAATCCTTTCGAACTTCTGTTGCTCCTTTGGTTGGTTCTCTCTCTGGTTTGGTGTCTGCTCCCCCTGGTGTTTGTCCAGATATTGATGCAATCAACGATTCTTTGAATCAATGTTTGTATGAATCTCTGGATAGCTCAATTGGTGTGAAATCTGGTCGTCCTGGCCACTGGAAAAAGTACTGGACACAGGAAATTGAGGATGCTGCTCGTGAAAGAGATACTATGTATAGTAGATGGAGGTGGGCAAGTCGTTTTGCCAAAGTCGAAACATGGAATCTCTATCAAGCTGCTCACAGGCGTTTTCGTTCTCTTGTACAAGCTGCTAAGCGTCGATCGTGGAATCAGTTTTGCTCTGATTTGGAAAAGGATTTTTCGAAAGCTACTGCTGCAATCAAGCGCATTAAAAGAAACAAGGAATGCTCTGCAACGTACAGTCATCCAGACGGTCCAACTGCCTCTGTCAACACAATGGCGTCCCATCTTGCCTCTGTCTATGATGGCTCCCTGTTGAATAATGCGTCTCGCCTTGCTGCTCCGTCCAATTTCTCTGATTTGCCTTATGATGTGTCCACCGCTGATTTGGGTCTATTTGATGCTGATACACTTGTCTCCCTCATTAAGCGTTTGCCAAATGGGAAAGCTCCTGGTCCTGATCATTTGAAAGCTGAAATGCTGAAGGCTCTAGCATCTGACATTGCACCCGTATTGTCTCTGCTCTTTACACTCTGCTCTCAGTGGTCGTATACACCAGCCCTATGGCGACATGCTCAAGTCTTTCCCATTTACAAGAAAGGTGATGTATCTGATCCTGCAAACTTTCGTCCAATTTCGCTTACTTCGGTGATGCGTAAATTGTTCGAATTCTCTCTGATGCCTGCTCTTGATGAACATTCGCCTGCACTTGATGTTGCTCAAGGTGGCTTTCGCCCACAGCGTAGTCCTCTGGATCAAGCCCTCTGTTTACATGACTTGATGCACGACTACTTCCTCACCCACCACCACTACCCTGTGGTTGCTTTCCTAGACATCAAATCAGCGTATGATACCGTGGATCGTCGAGTGATTTGGGATGCTCTCTCTCGTTCCTCTCTGCCTCGTTCAGTTCTCAGTTTGCTCATCCACATGTTCGATGATGTACTCGTGTCTGTGTTGATTGCAAATCACACCTCTGTTCCCTTTTCGCCTGCTACTGGCGTATTGCAGGGTTCAGTGCTCAGCCCTCACTTGTACTCTCTGTACATCAACTCTCTGCCTGCTGTTCTTCGTTCTGCTGTCAGTCGCGGTACTATGGTATCACCACCTGGGATGCCTAGTGTTTGCGTGAATAGCCTGCTCTTTGCTGATGATGTGGCCATATTTGGCTCTCGTACTGATGTGCAAACCATGTTGGATGTCGCTTCAGATCACTCGTTCTCTCTTGGCTACAGATGGAAACCATCAAAATGTGCTGTGCTTTGTGCTCCTACTGCCTCTACTCGTCATCCATTGTCTCTATACGGTGAACCTCTTCCTGTGGTAGAGGAATTCACGTATCTTGGTATGCCGTTTAGATATAAAGGTCTGTATGCCCCTGGGATTCTCAATCTGCGTGCTTCTGGTGCTATCAAGACAATGGCATTGTTAAATTCGGTTGGTGTCAATCGAAATGGTTTTTCTCTGTTGCTTTGTGCTCGTTTGTATAAAAGCTTTATTCGTCCCAAACTGGAATACGGCTTAGCTATATCTCATCTCTCTTTCCGTGACTTCAAGGCTCTTGATGCTCTGCAAAATCGATTGGTTGGTATGTTTGTTGGTAGTACATGGTACAATGTTGCCAAACATTTGACCTGTCTTCCCAGCATGAAGCATCGATATAACGTTCTGACAACACGTTATGCCCTTCGTGCTGATACTCTCCCTGATGATTGCTTGTTGGTTCTGCTTCGTCGTGGTTTACTGTACACTCGTCTAGACAGATTTATCTGTCAAAACCCGTTGTATCTAACACTGCCTGATCCGCCGCCATTCACCACTGCTGGTCTTACTGAAGTCTTTGATTCGTATTGGCAAGATCAAGTAGATCGTCAACTTGCTGCTGCTGCTGTTTCTGGTGCTCAGACTCTCCTTCGTGCTTGTCGTCCGTCTGTCTCTCGTCCAGATCCCATCCTGTATCTGCCTATTGGTCGATCTGCTCGTAGTCGTCTTGTGCGGTGGCGTCTTGGACGTTTCACCAATATGCGTGAAGAATGTCCGTGCACTACCGGTGAGTTTATCTCCCGAGATCACTTTCTGACATGTCGTGCTCTGGATCGTACCTTTTTTGATGCTTTGCCACCTGCTCCACCTGGTGTACATCGCATTGACCATGCTCTGAACTGTCTTCCAGACAAAGCTTCAGCTGGTCCACCGTACTTTTGGTCTGCTTTGCTCCTTTTGTTGCATGCCATTGATTGCCTTGTGCATCCTCTGGCTGTGATCCCACCAGATCCAGATCCTGGATTGCTCTGGTTTTCTGCTCATTGATGAACGTTTGTTGTTTTTGCTTTCTCGGTGCGATGCCACGGTGGTAAGTAATTATCAAAGTTCCCATCCGTTGGTCATTCCTCCAGATCAAATCAACAATACCAGTATTCATGCCGTCCCTTTGCCACTACCACACTTTCCTTTTTCCCTTTTCTTAGTTAGTGTCCCCATAAGGGTTTTTTGTACCTGCTACTCTTTTGTTTCTAGAATTCTAGGCTAATGCTCCCATCGAGTGCCCATTGAATTCATTATAATAAAAATCAACGTTAAACTGAGCTACATCCCCTCTGTATCTGCCTATTGGTCGATCTGCTCGTAGTCGTCTTGTGCGGTGGCGTCTTGGACGTTTCACCAATATGCGTGAAGAATGTCCGTGCACTACCGGTGAGTTTATCTCCCGAGATCACTTTCTGACATGTCGCGCTCTGGACCGTACCTTTTTTGATGCTTTGCCACCTGCTCCACCTGGTGTACATCGCATTGACCATGCTCTGAACTGTCTTCCAGACAAAGCTTCAGCTGGTCCACCGTACTTTTGGTCTGCTTTGCTCCTTTTGTTGCATGCCATTGATTGCCTTGTGCATCCTCTGGCTGTGATCCCACCAGATCCAGATCCTGGATCGCTCTGGTTTTCTGCTCATTGATGAACGTTTGTTGTTTTTGCTTTCTCGGTGCGATGCCACGGTGGTAAGTAATTATCAAAGTTCCCATCCGTTGGTCATTCCTCCAGATCAAATCAACAATACCAGTACTCATGCCGATCCTCTGCAACTACCACACTTTCCTTTTTCCCTTTTTCTTCGTTAGTGTCCTCATAAGGGTTTTTTGTACCTGCTACTCTTTTGTTTCTAGAATTCTAGGCTAATGCTCCCATCGAGTGCCCATTGAATTCATGTATATAATAAAAATCAACGTTAAACTGAGCTACATCCCCGGATGCTTGAATGGCTCACTTGGTTAGAGCTTCATGCGGAAGCAGTGAGTATGCCGAGAGGTCGTGGGTTCGAATCCCACCTTCGCATCCATATTTTCCGCCTTTCTAACCTGGCATGTTACTCGGTATTTGTGCTTGCACGTTTAGGTGTGCTGCGGTGCGTCTGGCCGGTTTCTACCTTGAGTCCTGTTCGTCTCCCCCGTCTTGCGGCGCGGCCATTGCCATTCCTCCCTCTGTTTCTCCTCCTCTCTGGTGGGTTTTGATGCCGTTTACTTTATTGGTCCCCTCCCTTTAGCAGCTTCCCTCAACCTTTAATTTAAACATGCTTTTTCCCGCCGAATCACTGTTAGTCTTGCAACATATGATCATACCGATTCCGCAGTTGACTACAATTGTAAATAAATAAAAAAAAAAATCCAATATTAAACTGAGCTACATCCCCTTTTTTTCATCACTTTTTGCCACCCTCTCCGTAAAAAGTCTCCTTAGAATCACGAAAAACGCTATTTTCCCAACAATCAGCAACTCAATCAACTCCAAAACTATACCAGTATACTTGCCTTTAGTCTCTGTCTATTGTGTTATAGTTTCAAGTTTATTGAACATCTCCTTCATATTTTTTTGGATCTTCAACAATTTCTAAAAAAATAATCAGCAATATGCCCGAGTTTCAGCACCCAACTGATATGAATCAGGTTACTGTTATCATGCAACAGTTACAACAACAACTTGCCTCTCTCTCTGAACGTGTTAATCAACATGATGGTATTTTGGCCCGTCTCGATGCTTTGGAAAAGGAAAACCAAGCCTTGAAAAAAATTTTACACGACAAGGATCTGGTCATTGAAAAATTGCAAGCCACGTCACAGGATTCTGTTACAAGCACCCCCATCAAAGGGGCATCTGGATCCACCACCTCTGCTACTGCCACCACTGATTCTGGTACTATTAGCTATTCTGCTATAGCTAAGAAGGCTGCACATCGCCCTGATCCAACTAAAGCTGCTAAGAGAAAGTTGGCTGCTGGTCGTCTCTTCAAAACGTCTGCTGCTAAGGGTCCCCAAGGATATCAATATGTATATATTGGTAGATCTGGTAAGATCTTACGCTCTGAAATTCGACGCACTCTCAAGGCCATTGGGGTGGATACGTCTCGTATCCTCGACATCAACTTCCCTGCCTCTGAAGCTATTGGTATTCTCTTGCATACCCAATATGTTGCTGAATTCTTGGCTCTGCTCCGTGCAAGTGAATCGGAAATATTGGAGGATTTTGACCCGTTGAATCCTGCTAATATTGCCGACCCAAAGTACGATGCCTACTCTGAACACGATCGAATGGATCTTATTGCTGAGATGGTCAATGCTCGCAGTGTAGATGCTCTGTCCCATATCCGCCCACTTAATGTGAGTAGTGTTGGCCGTTGGTTCCTGGATCTTGGATGGATAGGTCAAGCCGAACTGGACGAGGCTGTTGCTGGTGCTATGGACCGACTAAAGGAAAAAGACCCTAAAAAGGCTGCTTTCTTGTTCAAGCGTCGCCGTGATACTTCTACTGATTCTGAAATGGAGATCTAATGTCTCTTAACAATGAATCATGGTCTGGTAATTTGAATAATGTGTCTGTCCCCCCGGTTTTTGTCTCTCTCTCTTTGGAATGCGAATGGTCTTCGTCAAACAACAGTTCATGATGTTATTTCTCATATTGTTGATACTCATGTTCTGTTTGTCACTGAAACTTGGCTCACTTCTGGTTCCTATCCGATTGACTGGTCTCAATACCACTTGTATGGTTCAAAAGTACCTGGTGCTTTCAACCGTGGTTCTGGTGGTATCACTGCTTTTGTCTCTCCTTCTTGCCCCTTTACGGTCTTCCAACTCCCTTCATACAATCCGCACACTCTGTCTCTCAAGGTTGGCACCCTAACGGTTCATTGTGTTTACTTTCCTCCACCCTTATCCTCTGATAAGGTGCTCTCGGCCCTCAGCTCATTACCTATGACTAGGGATACTATTCTCTGCGGTGATTTCAATGCTCGGTTGGGTCCTCTGACTGGTGATGCTATCTCCAATGCTCGTGGTAATGCTCTCAAACCTTGGTTTGACGAACATTGCTTATCTGTGCTTAATGCGTCTTTGGCTTTTGGTGTCAAGACTTATTCTTCTTTTCGGCAGCAGCAAGAATTGAGTAGTATTATCGATTTGTTTCTTACAAATATTGGTGATGTTGCTTTGGTGAACCCTCAACTGGTGGCTGAGTCTGATCTGTCTCTTGGTTCTGATCATCGATTGATGTCACTTACTTTCGGGTATGTGCCACCTCTCGATGACACTGTGGCTCCTGGTGATTCTGTTCTGGCTCCTCGGCGGCAATGGAAGCTCTCGAAATTGACGAAAGAGAGGCCTTTGGGCCTACTCCGTGAATCCTTTCGATCTTCTGTTGCTCCTCTGGTTGTTACTCTCTCTGGTTTGGTGTCTGCTCCTCCTGGTACTCGTCCCGACATTGATGCACTCAACGGTTCTTTGAACCAATGTTTGTATGAATGTTTGGATAGCTCAATAGGTGTGAAGTCTGGCCGTCCTGGCCATTGGAAGAAATACTGGACGCAAGAGATCCAAGACGCTGCTACTGAACGGGATCGTCTCTACAGTCGATGGCGGTATGCCCTTGGGTATACTAAGATTGATTGTTGGGTCTTATACAAGCAAGCTCATCGCCGTTTTCGCTCTCTGGTACAGTCTGCTAAGCGCAAGTCCTGGCATAAGTTCTGTGGTGCTCTGGAAAGAGACTTCTCAAAAGCTACTGCTGCTATAAAACGCATCAAGCGCAATAAAGAGTCCTCACCTACGTACAGTCACCCAGATGGTCCTGCTGCTTCTGTTGCTACTATGGGCTCTCATTTGGCTACGGTCTACGAAGGTGCTCTGTTAAATACTGCTTCTCGTCCTGCTCCTGTCACCCCTATGGTCTCTGACTTGCCTTTCTGTCTCCCTGCGGACATGTCTCTGTTTGATACTGATACCTTGGTACTGTGTATTAAACGTCTGCCGACTCACAAAGCTCCTGGTCCTGACCATATCAAGGCTGAGATGTTAAAAGCTCTGACCTCAGAAATTGCCCCAGTGCTCTCTCTGCTGTTTCACCTCTGCTATCAATGGTCTTATACTCCTGGTGTATGGCGCCAAGCCCAGGTGTTTCCGATTTTCAAGAAGGGTGATGCTTCCGATCCTGGTAATTATCGACCAATTTCGCTCACTTCGGTGGTGCGTAAGTTGTTTGAGTTCTGTCTCATGCCGGCTCTGGATGAACACTCCCCTGCTCTGGATATTGCTCAAGGTGGCTTCCGTCCTCAACGTAGTCCTCTGGATCAAGCCCTCTGCTTGCATGACTTGATGCATGATTACTTTCTGACTCACCGTCGCTATCCTGTGGTGGCTTTCTTGGATATCAAGTCAGCTTATGATACTGTCGATCGTAGGGTTATATGGCAAGCCCTGCACTACCGCGAAAAACTTAGCGGAAATGCTCTAAAATAGGTGTTTTTGTTGGTGCTTTTTTACAGCCAAAGTATTTGGAAAAGTTGGTGCTTTCGGTACAGGCTTCAAAATTAAAACACTCTAAATTTGGCGTCAATGCGCTAAGTGGTACAAATTGAAAATATTCCATCAACATTGCAGCACAAAAGTAAACCTTATTGAAAATAGAAACTGTTGTATAGCCGATGATATTTACTGCATTACACAACAGTTGAATCCTATACCGTGCAACGTTGTTCAGTTAAAAGACCAATAGTTGCTCATGGGGATTATGACATTGGAATGATATGGTTGGTGGATCTTTATTAATAGAATGCGCTATATATTACTCTTGGGGCAATTGTTGGGGCAGCAATCGTGCGATTATTGGATAGAATGATATGGAAAGCAGGATTATTGATGGATAAAATTGTCTTTTATTGATGGAAATATAGCAGAATATAGAATCATTGCTTTCAAATACATGCAGCGTGCTATACACATGGTAATGGGACGTTGCTCCGTTGGGTAGGCAATTCTTTTGACTCGTTATACAGCAGTTAGCTAGCTACCCTGTCATTCAAGAGCCTCCTGATTGTATTAAAGATAAAGCGGCAGTAGCTATACATGTTTACCCATTACGAAGAGTTCCATACAAGAGTAACAGAGATGAGGATTGACATGGAGATAAGCAGCCAGATTAGAGTTGATTGGCACCCACCACACGAGTATCTAAATGCAAAACTAATGTTAGTCATAGAGTTCAATCCTGAAAAATATTTAACAGCATACCACATTTGCCACGTACCATCATCGTAAACTTGACACACAAGCAGAACAACAACAACAGGATAGGAGGCGGTCATGAGAAACTATAAGAGATGATAGGAAATGTGAGCAACGATGGTACGGCACGATGTAAGATGCACAGAGTGATTGACAACTTACAAATATACTTTAGTATATGCTGGTTAGCGAAGATCTTCCAGCAGCAGCACCAGGGGAGGATGTTCTATTCTATATTCAATGTTTAGTCACTGCCATACTTCTCAGATGATGCTCCTTACCTACCGTTATTCCCACAGAGATGATTAAAACGGTGTGATACTAATAGGCAACAGCCACATTCGAGGAGAACCTACTGCGTTATCATCTGGCGTATGCTGCCGATAATATGTTTTTAATAAGAAAGCCACCAACAGAAACATTTGGTCAGATAAATTACTTACTTTGTACCAGAAAATGAATCGAAATTACGGAAAGAAAAGAAAAGAAAAAGGATTTAAAATAATTCACGAAAAAAAATACTCTTTTTATAGACAAAATTTAAAGTTTTATTACAGCATGTCATAACCATCAGAGTAGTAATAGTCATCAGCATCATCATTCAAAGCCCACTCTCCCCAAACATACGTTATCCAACGATCCGAAAGCTTTTGAAAGTCATCAACGTGTTCCCCCTCCATTGTAAAGCACATTGCTACTATAAGAGAAGAATAGACACACTGCATCATTGTATAATTGACTTTGCTTTTTCCTTCCAGACTGGCATCATTCAAACGCTTCGTTAGCACTCTTTCATAATCACAAGCTCGTGCGTAGTACATGAAATGATAGCTTGGATTATTTTCAATATCAAGCGCAGGTCCAAAGCGATACTTGTAATATTCAACGAAGCGCTTTACAGTGCTACAAACAGATGTGCAATGATAATTAATACTTTATTCAAAGAATTTGCATGACATATTATTTTTATTCTAACCTCATCAAATCTGAAGAGGAACAGGAACTCCAGCTATAGTCTAGGTAAGATTCACTAGGGTCTCTTGGAACCATTGGGGTTGCATGTACGCTTCTTGATGCAGTTAAGCGACCAGCAGTAGAGTTGCGGAAATCTTCATTATCATCGTCATCTTCACCCTCATCTGGGCCATCATCACCACCAGGACAATTGCCAGTAGCTCCATTACCAGAAAGAGAAACAGAAGACGAGAAACCATCAAAAGAGCTACTGTCAGAAGTACTACCAATAGCTCTTGTTGCAGAACGGCGGCGAGTCTTGTGGACAGAAGCCAACAGAGCCGTGGCACCCCAGCTGTTGGTACAACGATGCAAGATGAACCCATACTTCTGCGCATGTGCTTCAAAATACAGAGCATGCTTCAGGATTAATGCCTCATCCACACGACTCCAAGCTGGAACGACCTTGTCATCTACGGCCAAATCGTTGACATAATAGTATTCATCAAGAAGACGTTGGTGATAAACTAGACACATCTTGCGAAGGGCTTTGTATTGAGCAACGACAATCGGATGATTGAAAGTGTAACCCCTTTCATTGACGTCCCCACTTGACTTCATACTAAAGTTAATGAGGCCAAGCAAACGAGTTCTGGCATCAGGGTAAATGGCATTTCCTTGGGAGTTAACCTTGCCAGAGTTGATCCAGTACTCCAAAATCTCAGGGACAACTGGATTTATATCGCGAGGGCCACGCAAATTAGGGTTTCCTACAGGAGCAGGAGCCAAGTTACGCGCTAAAATAAATAACAATGTCAATGTCTATTTCAATTCAATGCACATCAGTGTTTACCTGTAGCAATCACTCTTCCGACATCAGTTTTATTGCCAAAAACACCATCATTCGTGGGTTGAACGGGAGGAAAGGTAGGAGACAACTGCTTGATGAGTTCCAATAAAAGATCACGATTAAGCTTAGACTCTTCCTTGAGTTCACCAACAAAAGCCTTGAGCTCCAGCATCTCTGTCTTGATAGCATCGAGGGGAGAAACTTGAGTGCGAATGGTTCTGTAGTTATTGTCCATTTTAGTGCAAAAAAAATAAATTTAACTTATAAATAATAGTTGATACTTTCCTGAAAACCAAAACACATGTTGCCCTTTTATACGTTCCATCCTGCTCTTGGATTCTATCTTTGCCATTCCAAGTGTCTTAATGACTCACTAGTTGTCTTTATTACTTGGACTTGATAGAGTCTTCATGAGTCATTAAGTCAGTTCAAAGTGAGCACCCTCTGTAATAACGCGACTGTAAGTTCGTGTAATGTCAACTGTCAATCATCTTTAAACTCACAGTAGCAAAACATCCAAACATTGAGACACAACCGACACCTTTGTGCAACTTGAAGAGTCAAAAATCACTATTAGTCATAGGTGCTACTATGTACCACAGAGACGATCAAACTACTATTTAAGCTTCACTACACATCACTTTGGTCTTGTTGTCATTCATTTGTACATCACCTTATCCTCTCAAAATGCCTGCACGACGAGTTTCAGGAAACTGCGAAAAGTGCCACATGCCTTACAATTCTGCTAGAGCATTGAGGACCCACTATGCAAACTCGACTTTTTGCGAGCCCAAGAAAGCAAGAACAGAAGACACTCCCTTACCGAATAGTCAAGAACGATCCCAGGCAAGCATGCATTCACAAGACGATACTCCAACGGCTACCACAAGTAATCAAGGAAATCAGTCATTACAGCAGCATGTTGCAGAGCAAAGAATAGAACGTGAGTTGTGTGAACTATAAGCAATGCATGACGTACCGTTCTAACTCCCATCTAAGTGCCATCAATTGAGTCCTTTTCATACTACAGTAGCTTCACTCTTGAACAAAAGGAAGGCCTTCGACATGTATATGATCTTGACACCCTCTCTTACGCCACTGATTTTAATGAAAGTGAATTACTTTCATTGAAGCTCCGTGACATATTCGACAAGTATCCAGCATCGAGAGAAATGAGTCGTGAAAGTATATACTTTACAAATACAATCATTAAGAATATAGCAGAGGCAGGAGGTGGCACTGAAAGAGGTAAGCATATGAATACCACTATGCATTGTATCTTCAAACGCACTCACCATATTGACATCTCCCTTTAATGCACAAAGGCATTGTGTTTCCAAAGCTGATTCAGTTCGATACTCTAGAGGCGCGCATGAGAAAGAAGACTGGCGTACAAGCATTCATCTACAAGGTCTGTCCTCAAGGCTGCAAAGTTTATCCCAAGAACGATACATCAGTCCAAGGAGTGTGCAATCACTGTGGAACTCCCAAAAGCGAAGCACAAAATATGAATGTCTTGAGCATCGGTGATCAGCTAGCAAGAGTCTTGAGTGACAAGTCCAAACGAGATGAGCTCATGTCGTATCGACGTAACTACCAACATGATCCACATTTTTACCGAGACTACTTTGACGGTCAAGAGTACATTAACTTTCAACAAAGACGGGAAAGACATGGCACCAACGTAGATGAGGAACCTATTCTGCTTGCCTTGTATGTCGACGGCTTCAAACCCCAAAGCAACTCTTTTGCTGGCGATACGTTAACGCTATTCCACGTTGTAATTTTGTCAGCCCCTCCACACCTCAGGTGAGTTATCTCTATTTGTATGGGTATAATATCCAATTAGTACCGGATTCTAACCACCAACGATATTGCATTTATGTCTACCAACCCACAGATACTTGGATGACTGGACTGTTCAGACAATGATTGCACCCGGCAAGAAGGCTCCAGTGGATCTTGAAAGCTACTTGGCTATTTTTGTGGACGAAATTCGTGATCTTAGTGAACATGGCATGCTGGTTCGAGTGAATGGTGGTGAAGTTGCCCGAGTAAGCGTTCATTTGGCAATGGCGACAGGCGATCTTGTAGAAGTATCACATTTGATGTTGCATGGAGGAGTCTCCAGTCAGTTTGGCTGTATGAAGTGCCTCATAGACACACAAGGAGGTCAATGCTTTACTCGCACAATCAGAAATTTCCAATACAGAACTCTCGAACAACTGAAAGCACCACTGCCTGTTGGCGTAAAACATGTGTTTGTAAGTGAAGCGATTTCATTAAACAATCATGTATAGTTCTTGTACCAACCATCATCTCTTCTATAGAACATCAAAGGACCATCCATATTTACCACTCTCAAGTCTTTTCCTGCCAACCCATCGTTCTACGGTCTCGACACACTTCACCTACTGAGCATTGGATTAGCTAAGCATTTGTACGAGCTCTTGTCTTCTCCATTGCATCCATCCAAGTTTGATAACCGATACAAGCCCTCTATCGAAGAACTGAAAGAAGCAAAGCTTGATAAAGCAAGTGCCTGGCCTTACACCTTTGATTTAGATCCCAAAGTTCTGGCAAAGATCGGTCAGTATGTGGCTCAGTCAAAGAAGACCATTCCAACTACCTTCAATGCACCATTCAACGACATTTTTGCACCAGGAGGAGTTACCAACTACCGAGCAGTTGACTATGAAGAGTTCATGATTTTCATTGTTCCAGCCCTGATAGCACCACACTATCCTGACTCAATCAGAAAACCTCTTCTGGGTATCGTTAAAGTGGCAGCTTTGGTATTGCAGAAGAATGAATTGCATGCTTCAGACTTACAATTCATAGAAGCGTAAGTATTGGCATCTTGAATAACAAAACCCGTTTTATCCACAGACTAACAACTTGCTTCTTTCTATCTCTGCACAGTAAGGTTAACGATTGGCACAAACTGCTGATCACTGAAATCAAAGCCAAACGCCTTCCTATCAAGACCTTTCGACCAAACGCCCATT
Source organism: Mucor velutinosus (assembly GCF_035048745.1). Lineage (NCBI taxonomy): Eukaryota > Fungi > Mucoromycota > Mucoromycetes > Mucorales > Mucoraceae > Mucor > Mucor velutinosus. The sequence continues at coordinate 674,627 of NW_027041913.1, forward strand.
ATTTAGGACACTTGACTTACATGATCAAAGCGCAAGGTTTACCGGCTTCGACTTCCAGTCGATCTATCGAAAGATCCATCGACAGGTACAAACGCTTGATAAGTGCTCGCACAAATGTTGGTATAAATGCCGGAAACATCATTGATCGTTTGGCAATTATGCGAGCCATCAAGGCATCTACAACTGGTGATGGTACAGGCGATGGTGAAGACAAACTGAATGATCTGGATGCTCGAATCAATCTCTTAGTGCCTCGACGATACGATCCAACTACCTTCGTAAATCTAAAGAATGACAATGGCAACGGAAGTCAGCTCTGGTATCCAGTCATCCACACAACGGTTTCAAGTATTCCAACCTCCATCAACGTCAACACGCCTCTTTTTGTCAAGGCTATACAGTCCTACTACGACCGGCAATACTCGACTAATGTTCTGCAGAATGTCCATATCAATGATCAACTGGATATTGTCGTCTCTGGAAGTGCCTGGGCTTACAACTGCACTTATCGTTCAGAATACTATCGCGATCTCACCGGTGCTAATTCTAGAGGAAGCCACTACATCATGGTATGGGCAGAACACTTGAGGTATGTCAATTCACAGGTTCATTATTGCCTTTATCGTTACTCATCAAAACCCACATTGACGTCTGAATTTCCTACAGTAACTCTCGTCGCAAGGTCAAAGCTTTCTTTGTAGGGGCTGTTATTTTCATGTTCAAGCTCGAAATTGAGGGGATTGGCGATGAGTTGTTCTTGCTTATTCGATTGGGAAAGACTCATGCTGTTGACGACAAAGACAAGACGATGCCCATAATGGAGCTGGATGATGACCAGGATTCATCCGCATATCTGGTGTGCACATTTGAGCAGGTCATTTGCCAAGTTGGTCTGATGCGTTTTAGCGAGAATGACAAGAGATATAAAGTGATAACGAAGGAAAAGGTTTTCCGGGCCTCGATAGAGACTTATAAACCTGGAAAAAACTCATTTGTGCTACCTCAATAATAAAGATAAATATAGAATTTATCATCGTATTATTACTCCCAACAAGTTAACAGACATTCAGCTTCATGATGTCGTTCTCCTCTTCTTCGTTTCTTCCCTTTTAGCTTCTGACATCAAAGACATCCCATTCATCTCACTACACAACGCTCAGTTCCTTTAGTATGTGCCGAAAAGCACCATTAATTGCGGAGTAGGTGCCCCAACCTTAACTTGAGTAAAACACTAGTGCGAATAGCACTGTTACCAGACAATGGCATCTTAAAATTGTATGAAATTCCTATTTTTCCTTCATTCAATTGCCAATGCTTTTATGTCTCACCCTTGCTATTAAAACCTAAGCGTGTATACAAAACAGATTCCGACAAATGTCTTCTTTTTTGCCGTCTCCCTCACCTTCCATTCTTTATTGAATTCTTCCTTCTGTTTTCCCCTCGTCCTACTATTACTTAAGGCTTTGAACACTGATTTTTTGCAAATATCAACGAAACACAAGAGCCACGATGGTTAAAGTTCCGCCCACAACAATCTTTTTGCTCTTGTAAACCGGAAAGGTTCTATTGAGCTGTTTCTCCCGTATCTCTAAGATGATTTTTACCACTTTTAGCATCAAATAGGTGTTTCCTACTGCTTTTAGCGCTGAATACGCTGCTAGCTCCTACTTTGAAGCGGTATTTTAAATACAAAAGACTTTCAAGATCCAACGCAAATATGATTCTGATAAATTTCAGTTTTCCCCTTTCCTTCATGGTTTATACGGTATTCTTCAATGGATGTTTACTTGATCTCTCTTAGATTTGATAGAATAGTGATAGATCTGCCATTCAATTGTACACATAGGAAGGTATTACGAAAAAACCGAGAAAACTTTAGATATTGATATTGTGCTTAATTTCCTGCCTAAACATGCAGAACAAAAAAGCTATATAAGAACTAGACACTTTGATAAATCCAAAAAAAAACTATCCTGAACACCGCATGTGCAACAATCAATTTTCAACTGCGAGATAAAGTGTTTAGAGGCCATTCTCTTTAGATTTGTTCCGGAAACGTATATAACAAACTAGATGTATAAGAAGAGGAAACATTGGGCAATCGTATTATTATTCTTGAGCACCCGATGACCCTTTGGGAATTCATAAATTGACATTTACTCGAAAAATATGCCTAATTTGCTTCTTTTTACATATGTTTATAGATAGATTTTGAAACCTTCGTTAGGCTATAACAAACTATACGTGCTGCAATCTTTATTTCAAAGTTTTATATACTCGAAAAATGTGTTTTTGTGTAATATATTTTGTCCTTACTTCCTCAAATGGTTAAGCACTTGATGTACCTCCATTTTTTGTGATACCACTGATAATTCTTTATTGAAAAAAAAATCCAATGCACCTTCAAAACCCCAATTTTGGTGCAAATGATCTAAGTCTTGGTGCTTTTGCTCTAAACTTGGTGTATTTGCACCAAGGGTTTCGCCGTAGTGCTGTCTGGTTCTACACTTCCTCGTCCTGTTCTGGGTCTTTTGATGAACATGTTTGACGATGTCTCAGTCTCAATCTTGATTGCTAATCATACCTCTGCTGCTTTCTCTCCTGTTACTGGTGTACTTCAAGGCTCAGTACTCAGTCCTCATTTGTATTCGTTGTATATCAACTCCTTACCGAATCTTTTGCGTTCTGTTGATACTGGTGCTACGATGGTCAGTCCTCCTGGTGCTAGTCGTCCTATTGCCATCAATAGCTTGCTCTTTGCCGATGATGTTGCTATCTTTGCGTCTTTGTCTGGTGTCCAGTCTATGTTGGATCTTGCTGCTGAACACTCTGTCTGTCTTGGTTATCGGTGGAAGCCATCTAAATGTGCTGTGCTCGGTTCTCCTGCTGCTCTCTCTGATGCTCGTCTTACTCTCTACAATGAGCCGCTGCCGGTGGTAGATGAGTTTGTGTATCTTGGTATGCCGTTTCGATATAAAGGGCTACATGCTCCTAGTATCTTGTCTCTGCGGTCCGCTGGCGCTGTCAAGGTTATGGCTTTGCTGAACTCTGTTGGTGTCAACCGTAATGGTTTCTCTCTGCTGCTCTGTTCTCGTCTGTACAAGGCTTTCGTTAGACCCAAGATTGAGTATGGCCTCGCTATATCTCATCTTGACTATCGTACCTTTGAGGCTCTTGACAAGCTCCAAAACCGGCTGGTTGGTATGTTCGTGGGTGGTTCCTGGTTCAACGTTGCTAAGCACATTACCTGTCTCCCTTCAATGAAACATCGGTATAATGTCTTGGCAACTAGGTATGCTCTTCGTTCTGCTACTCTACCTGAGGATAGTCTTGTGGTGGTTCTTCGTGGTGCTCTGTCGTACACTCGACTGGATCGGTACATCTGTGAAAACAGTTTGTATAGATCTCTGCCTGACCCTGTCCCTTCATTTGCTGGTCTCAAGGCTCACTTCTCTGACTTCTGGCAAGATCAGGTTGACCAACAACTGGCTGCTGCTACTACTACTGGTAAACATGTTCTGCTTCGTGCGTGCCGTCCTTCTGTCTCTCGCCCTGATCCCATACTGTACTTACCTATTGGTCAATCGGCTCGTAGTCGTTTGGTTCGTTGGCGTCTTGGTCGTTTTGCAAACATGCGTGAGGAATGTCCCTGCATGGATGGATCTTTCATCTCTCGAAATCACTTCCCTCAATGTCGTGCTTTGGATCGTGATCTGTGGGATGCTCTGCCTGCTGCTCCTCCTGGTGTACATGTCATTGACAATGCCCTGAACATGCTGCCTATAAGTGGTTCTGCTGGTCCTCCAGTATACTGGTCTGCGTTACTATCTTTGCTTCATGCAATCGACTGTCTGGTCCACCCTTTGGCTACTATCGCCCCTGATCCTGATCCCGGATCATTGTGGTTCTATCCTCCCTCTCATGGCTAACTGAGATGAACGTTTGGCCGATTGTTTTCTTCGTGCGGTGCCTCGGTGGTAAGTCAAATCAAAGTTCCCATCCGTTGGTACATCCCTCAAGATCAACCGTGCCACTACAAGTAGTCTTCTGCTCTTTTACTGCCATCTCAAACTTTTTTCGTCATCTTTTCCGTTGTCTCTGTTGAGGTTTTCTTTCTTTAGTCTATAGAGTTACTAGTTTTATGGCATATGCTCATACCGAGTGCCCAATTATAAAACATTGTATATAAATAAAAACAACCTTTAAACTGAGCTACATCCCCCACAACAATACTTATATCTTGATTACCAACTACCAAGCCCAGTAATATTAAAAAAATTGCTCCAACTCTACAAATCCATACAATACATAGCCAGAACACCATTCCAGACGACACCAAAGTAAACCAGGCATTAAGCTCTGCGTCCTCTCTTTCTCCAGGTCAAAAACGGCCAAGTTCCTCAAGATCTCCACCTTTTTTCGCTGTAGATTTCACTCAACAGTTGAAAACAAAGAAAATGACACTCTCTCCAACCTCTCAGCACCATCATCCACAAACATCAGTTGATATCATCAACATTTCAACTGATTTTGGAACAACAACTCCTCCATCTGCCTCTCCAGCGAGTGAACAGCAACTTTCAACCTTTATGATTGAGGTTCGAAATCGCTTAGCTCGTCTGGAAACCGCCCATGTCGAAATTGAGCGGTTAAAAACAGCCCTGGCAGAGTCTGAAGCTGCTCGTCACGCTCTCGAAGCCCAACTTGCAGCTGCTACTGGTACTACAACTAGCCTGGCTCCCAAACCATCATCATCCCACCCACCTCCTGCCACTACTACCACCACAACAGCATCAGCATCAACTACATGCACCAATGCTACCTCTGCCACCATTTTGTCTCCAGGAAATCAACCATCTTTTGCTGCCGTCGTTGCATCTAATACAGGTGCAAAGCGTAAGAAGAAGCCTGCTGCTCGTCCTCCTCCTCCATCTGCCACCAAGGCATCCGCTACTCTTGCCCGTCTTTTTGCTCCTCAAAGTGATATACCATCTGGTTATCAATTTGTGTACTATGCTACTCCTGTCCGCCGTCGTCTTTCTGAGCTGCGTCGCCTTGTTCAAGGCGTAGGATTGAATAACTCTCGTGTGCTGGATATTCAATATCCTGTACAGAATGTGATTTCTTTCCTTGTTCACAACGACTATGTTCTCACCCTCACCAAAGCCATGCATCTCCATGGTCGTGGCTCTTCTCCGTTGATTGACTTTGATCCATGTGATCCAGTCAATCTCAAAGATCCCAAATTTGCTTCTCTCTCTCGTGATCTGCGTGTCCAAAAGGCCATTGAGGTCGAAAACCTTCGCTGCCTTCGTTCGCTGTCTTTCGTCCGTCGTTCTGTCCGTGTTTCTGTTGCTCGTTCTTTTCTTTTGTATGATCGCATCAACCAAGCCCAGTTTGATGCCATTTTGAAAGAAGAAATGCTTGCTCGTTCCTCCTCCTCTGCTGCTGCTAAACCACCATCCCGATCCTCTGATCAAGAGCGTTTAGCCAAGAAACAACGTTTGAGTTATCTTGGCTACCTCTTGCATCATGATGTTGAAACTGCCTCTCTCTTGGCCTATGCTGTCTCCCCCACTCTCTCTGCTACCAAGGATCTTGAAATGTCAGAGCCTTCTGATAACTGATTGACACCTTGGTGTTGAAATCGTTTTGCTCTCTCATTCCCACTCTCATTGTTTCTGTTTCTGCTGCCTTTATGGTAGTGTCTGTATTTACTTTGTCCTCCTTCTCTGCTTCTTTCTCGTTTGGTCTTTGTCTCTCTGCTCATTTTGCTATATGCAAATGCCTCGTTTTCTCCTTTTTTTCTTGCTTTTTTTGTGCCACTGAGGTCTGTGGGTTTATTTTGTCTGTGCTGCTGTCTGAACATCGAGGTATCCTCAATTGCATGTCTCATACACCATAGCTTCTTATTCTCTACCCTTTTATCTCACTTGTTTTACTCCTTTTTCCTGCCTGTACTTCTTTTTTACCAGTTTAATTTTTAGTTTAGGACCTTTTTTCCCTTTTCTGGACACTTGCATGTTGTTCCTGCATGGAGATCAAACTATCAATTTAAGCTTTTTTGCTGTACGTCGCTTCTCAGGACTTGCAACTAATGATCCAAAGATCGCATGCATATAAGTCTATATTTTTTACATTGCTAATTCATTGTAATCAATAAACAACCATAAATTTTCGCCTGAGCTACATCCCCGACCTTTCTTTCGCTTTTGAAATTTTATATTACGTTCCGCCAAAAATTCAGGTACCACGTGATTAGAAAATTCCAATAAGTGTATCCAAGCAGTAGTAAACAAAGCAGTAATCACCAAACGAGCATACATTAAGTGCCTAGTACTTGAAGTATAACCTGTGAAAACCTCAGCTCGATTGAACAGATATTCATCTTTTTTGAAAAACCCACAAAAAACATCATATTTTTCTTTCGACATCTCAACACCTTTGTATCGATCAACAATGACAATGGACACCGATACACCAGCTACTCTCATGTCGCAGATGGATCTGCAGAGACTAGTATTGACCATGCAACAGGACATCTCTGCCCACAACAGTGCTTTGCAAGAGCTAAATGCCTTGAAAACCACTATTTTGAATCTCCAAAAACAAAATGAATCCCTGACCCAAGAGAATGAGCGTCTGCGTCAGCAACTCAACTCTCAACAAGGTTCCACAACCACTCAAGCGCAACCCAAATCAGGTATTCAACAGCAACCCAAACCTCATTCTTCAGCTACTCAATCCACGCAACAAGCACCCAATGCCACCAAAAAGACTCCCAACAACTCTTGGACCGAAGTAATCAAACGTTCCAAAAAGGTTCGCAACCCTGCCGATGTAACTGACAAACATCGCCAAGCTATTACTCGTGGTTTTAACTTGGCTCCTGAAGGGCCCAAAGGCTACACAACGGTGTACTTTAACCGCTCTCGCCGCTTCACTCGCACTGAAGTCCGCAACAACTTGCATCTGATCAAAGCTGATGCTTCTCGTATCATTGATGTAACGTTCCCTGCTAGAAACATCATTGGCGTCCTAGTCCATTTGCAATACAAGGACAACCTCGTCTCCATTCTCACCAAGAACAACATCAATGTTGTGGAAGGCTTTGATCCTACTGATCCCAAACACCTCGCTGACCCCAAGTTTAAAGAGATGTCCCTCTCTAAGCGTGAGGATGCTGCCTTTGACCTGCAAATCAATCGTTGTGCCAAGTCTCTTGTCTACCTTGCCAATCGTCGTTCTCGTCTTTTTGCTTCTGTTGCTAATCACTTTTTGGAAAATGGTTGGACCACCACTGAATACATTGATTCTGTCGCCCCTGTCAATAACATCTTTGGCTCTTCTGGTTTCAAGAAAAGCTCTGGCTCATCTGATGTTGACATGTCTGATTCCGACGAAGAAGAGTATTAATGATTGAGAGTCCTCTCAGTCATTATACATCCTCCTCGCTCCCTGACCATCCTCTCTCTGCTTCTAATCCGTCCTCATCAATACCAACTATACTCAATAACACTATACCTACTACTCCTCCTCCTCCTACAGCTTTGGCTCCAGTCATTAATAGCGCTTCTCAACTCACTCCACTCACCATTGGCCTCTGGAACGCTCGCGGTCTCAGAGATACCACCATTGATGATGTTCTCCGTTATTGCCAATCCTTCTCTGTGCTGTTCATTACCGAAACATGGCTGAACCGCCATCCCATCCGACTACCCACCAATTGGCAGCAATTCCACTTACCTGGCGTCACTGTCGCAGGCGGTGGTCGTGGCTCTCGTGGCATTACATGCTTAATCAACCCTTCCTGTCCCCTTACAGCATTTCAGACGCCTTTGCCCTCTGCTCTTCAAGAGTTTGCTTTGGGTATTCAACTTGGTCGTGAACTTCGGCTCATTTGTCTGTATATACCACCTGAGCAAGCGGATCTCTATACTGAAAATGTCTCTTCCATCCTGAATGCGATCCCGTTGGATCATGACACAATCATCTGTGGCGATCTGAATGCCCGCATGGGTAGCTTTGTTGGTGACTCCTCTACAAATAACCGTGGTCGTCTACTTCAAGAGTACTGTGCCGATAATCAATTAAACGTTTTGAACTGTCAATTAGCCCACTCTACACCTACCTTTGAGGACCGTCGTAGTGGGCGGAATGTAAGTAGCATTGTCGATTACTACATCTCAAATGTAGAATCACTTTCCTTTGCCTCTCTGGATACCTCATCTCCACCTTCTTCCTCCTCAATTAGTATTTACTCTGACTTGTCTTTGGGATCTGATCATAAACTGATGTCTCTGACGTTTGATTACCACTCAAACGAACCTGCTCTTGCTATGCCTGCTACGCCATCACCATCACCTCGTCTCCTATGGAAGCTCTCACGTCTACAAGAAACGGATGTACGCAATTTGTATGCACAACGCTTTACAGCCCTCTCTCAACCGTTGCTACAACAGCTGATCTCGCTTGTGCGCTCACCACCTGATACACAACCTCCAATCGATACCGTCAACAGTGATCTCACCAATTGTATATATCACGCACTGGATGAATCCGTTACTCGGCAATCCCAGCGACCCAACTTTTGGAAGAAATTCTGGACCCTCGATCTTCAACGGCTCTGTGATCATCGTGAAGCTCTCTATCGTAAATATCGTCGTTGTCCCGCTTCATTGGACAAGGCATATTGGTGGAATCAACATGTGGAAGCACATCAAAAGTTCAAACAAGCCCTTCGTAGAGCTAAACAGGTTTCGTGGCACGCATTCTGTGAATCTTTATTCAAGCAAGACTTTTCAAAGGCCATGTCAAAAATCAAGTTGATCAAATCCAGACGACAAAGACAATCAGGGTATCTACATGTGGACGGTGCTCAAGCTGGTGCTAATGCTATGCGTGATCACCTTGCTACCATTTATGCTGGATCCAATCTCCCAACAAATCGACCTCCATGCCCTTTTGCTACACATGGTAGACATCTGCCATATGGTGTTCCTCCTCCTCAGTCAGCCTCCCATCTTGGTGGTACTCGTCTGGCAAATGGTGACATCAGTACATTGAATCCGCATGCTTCTCCTTTCATCCCATCATACCTCTCACATAGAACTCTACCACATGATGACTCTGACCCAACACGTCGTGTTGTCTCAGCATCGGTCCACAACGAAGCTTTTGACGAGATTATTAGTATTGACCATATCATTCAGCAGATCAAGTCGTTGCCATACCGTAAAGCACCTGGCCGTGATTCAATTCGTGGTGAAATGCTGAAACCCATTCAGAAACCACTTGCCACTGTTCTGTCATACCTCTTTGCTCTGACCTATCAATGGTCTTACACACCAGCGGATTGGCGTCATGGTAATGTTTGTAGCATCTACAAGAAGGGACCTGTCACGGAGGCATCAAGCTTTCGGCCCATCTCATTGACTAGTACACTGAGAAAACTCTTTGAAATGTGCCTTGCTCCCCTTGTCCTCACCATTTCACCACCATTAGATGTAGCCCAGAATGGTTTCCGATCCGCAAGAAGTGCACTTGATAGTGCTCTTAGTCTCCAAGACTTAATGAAAGACTACCAGAACCAACACTACCACTGGCCAACTGTGTGCTTCCTTGATATCAAGAGTGCCTATGATGTTGTTGATCGCCGTGTGATCTGGAATTCGCTGCTCTCTGCCAGTGCTCCAATGCCACTTGTCTCATTGCTCTCCAATTTGTTTGACGATGTTTCTATTTCAGTGCTGAATCAGCAATGCGTGTCCCAAGAACTCTCACTGCATACTGGATTGCTTCAAGGCTCCACCCTTAGTCCCCACTTATTCAGTATTTTTATCAACTCACTGCCAGCTTTGTTGCGTCAAGCTGCATCGTCCTCCACCACTCGTGTCATGTCAACATCACCATCATGTGCTCCCTCTCCTCTTTGGTCCGTCATAACACCCACTCATGCTACTAATATTGCTATTAATGCTTTATTATATGCTGATGATGTTGCTATTCTACTGTAGGGGGAAAAACTGTCCCGTTCGTTCAAATAATCTTGACTTTTACCTAGTATATTGCCAAAACTCAGAAAACAAAGCCACCCCATACTGCGTTCGATAGAACAGCCTATAGGGATTACAGCAATATAAAAATCTTATGGCTGGACTATATTTTAATCCCAGTATAACCAGCTAAAGTGAGACGTGGCAAAAATGTTAGGTGGGTAATTCTAGATGATATAAAATGGTTGATATCTTTACTTCAAATAGACGTATTGAAGAAATCTAAAAAACTACTCGCGGTATGCTCAGGATATCTAATATCCCAGGAGCACTCTAAAAGTATAAAAGAAGCTAGTTTCTTCATGTTTTTTCTTTATTTGTTTGCTTTCTTATTTTTTTTCAAAACTTTCATTTTGCCTGCTCGTTTAACACAAGATTTGCGCAACGTTCTCCAATCTTTGCTCCAACGTGGTCTTTCGCTCTCAAAGATAAAGAATTTGTATCCAGGAGTGGGTAACTCTACTCTTACAAGGCTCAGAAAACTATATTGCCCTGACCCAGCTAGACCTCTTGGCGGAAGACCGAAAAAACTTGGTGCTAAAACTATGTCCCTAGTGTCAAGAGGACTTCGATCAGGTGCTTTAGATAATCCCGGAGCAGCGCAAGAAAGTTTAAGATTGATGGGGCATGATATGTCAATTAATGGCATCCGCAAGTCATTGAGACGAAATGGACTTAAATCTCGTAGAAAAGTAAAGACCAATTTTGTTAGCAAGACAAACAAGCGGCTTCGATTGGCGTGGGCTAAAAAGCATAAGCATCTTACTATTGCTGATTGGAGTCGTTGGGTGTTTTCGGATGAAACAAGAATAAACCTTTGGGGCTCAGATGGTAATTCTTTTTACTGGATGAATGGTGGCCGAATCATGCAGTCGTATTAAGTCAAGTCTCAGTTGCAGGGAAATGACGGTGGGGTCATGTTCTGGAGTTGCATAACAGCGGAGAGTCCTGGTTATGGTACTACCATTATTGAAGGCTCAATAAACTCGGGCTTGTATGTCGATATTTCGAAGACATCATTGAACGACACTCTTGCGCACTTTGGGAAGACACCATCTGATGTGCGATTTCAACAAGACGGAGCAACACCGCATACATCGGGCATTACTAAACAATGGTTCACCGACAATGGGTTTAACCTAGACGAAATTATGGATTGGCCACCCCAAAGTCCCGATCTTAATCCCATTGAACATGTCTGGCATCTCCTAAAGCTTCGTCTTAATAAGTGTCCCACTAGGCCCTCAACAAAAGAAGAATTAGAGCGGCGTATTAACATTCAGTGGTAAAAAATAACAGAAAAAGAGTGCCAGAAATATATTGATAGTATGCCTGCCCGAATTAAGGCTGTCATCAAGAGCAAAGGTGGTTCAACTCACTATTAATGATTTTATAGTAAAATGTACATTTTTCTATATTTATTTTTTAACCAATAAAACCATTGGATTTTAGTTTTTGAAAAAGTTATAATTATGTATAGATAGCACTACTTTCTCTCATTCAAACGATATATATTTCGACTTTGTATACAAAGAAATGACCAAAAACTTGTGCAAAAAGACAAAATTTTAAACGAACGGGACAGTTTTTCCCCCTACAGTACTTTGTTTGATGCCTTGCCACCTGCTCCTCCTGGTATCCATCGCATTGATCATGCTTTGAACTGTCTTCCAGACAAGGCTTCAGCTGGTCCACCGTACTTTTGGTCTGCTTTGCTCCTTTTGTTGCATGCCATTGATTGCCTTGTGCATCCTCTGGCTGTGATCCCACCAGATCCAGATCCTGGATCGCTCTGGTTTTCTGCTCATTGATGAACGTTTGTTGTTTTTGCTTTCTCGGTGCGATGCCACGGTGGTAAGTAATTATCAAAGTTCCCATCCGTTGGCCATTCCTCCAGATCAAATCAACAATACCAGTATCCATGCCGTTCCTTTGCCACTACCACACTTTCCTTTTTCCCTTTTTCTTAGTTAGTGTCCCCATAAGGGTTTTTTGTACCTGCTACTCTTTTGTTTCTAGAATTCTAGGCTAATGCTTCCATCGAGTGCCCATTGAATCCCTGTATATACAATAAAACTATTCTTAAATTGATCCACATCCCCATTTTGGTGTATTTTTAGGACCAAAAAATAAATTACATAGAGAAAACATAAAATAGAGCCCTATGGACACCCTTTTTCCTAATTAAATTATTTGCCGTACTAAATTGGCAATATATTTCGAATAATTATATATTCTTGAGCGATCTAGAGATACTAAGTCTTTCAAGAATGAACGGCAAGCGGTTCAATTGCTAACCGTCAGGTTGCCTATACTATCTGTTTCGTAATGATGATTATTATATGTGCTCGTTAAGTTTTTCAGAATATGTCGTCGTACCCACGAAGCTTAATTTTCCTTACTTCGTATCATCAGGGATTCCTCTTTCTTTCAGTCTTGCGATGATTGAGTTGTTAACAGCAGTTACCAACAAAACAAAGAAATAACAAAAAAGCTATGTTTACAGTTTTTCATGACAAGCTAGACATGTATTTGCAAGTTACGATCAGTTGTTTAATCTTAATCTCAATCACTCATAACCAAGATTGATCGAGCCAAATAATATACCATCAAAATTACATTGCATCGGGTGCGTTCCGTTCTACTGCGTCAAAAGCAATAAGAGATCATAGCAAGACTTTATCTGCACCATGTCATACTATCAAGTAGATCAATAAATCTCTTGATACTCTGTCGTAATTATAAATTAAAGCAAAATACACGAGAATCCTGCAAAGCAGATAATGCATACTGCTCATGAATCAGCAAGAGTTTAATTGTATATTGATGTTTTTATTTATAAAAATATATGATCTACTTCTTCTTTCCGGCAGCAGGAGCAGTGACGTTAAACTTGAAATAAATGATATCACCATCTTCAACGACATATTCCTTACCCTTTTGCATATACTTGCCAGCAGCCTTAACAGCACTTTCAGAACCCAATTCCTTCAAAGCATCATACTTCATGACTTCAGCCATAATGAAACCACGTTCAAAATCAGAGTGAATGACACCAGCGGCACCAGGAGCCTTGGTATTTCTGCGAACAGTCCAGGCTCTAACTTCATCAGGACCACCAGTAAAGTAATAGATCAAGTTAAGGGCAGCATAACCCATAACAATAATCTTGGGTAAAACAGAAGGAGCGTTGCATTCCTTTTGAATAGCAGCCTTTTCCTCGGCATCAGCAGCGAGAGAAACACGGTATTCATAAGCACCGGAATAAGGAATCATTGGGTCACCAGCAGAGTTCTTGTCAATCCACTCCTTGATCTTGGGAAGCCACTTATTCTTCTTGCGGAGGAAATCCTTTTCAGACAAGTTGGCAAGGTAAATGACAGGCTTAGCAGTGATGAGATGAAGACCGTTGATGACTTCAATCTCCTTGTTGGTCCAAGTACCATGACGGACATCATTACCTTCCTTGACATAATCAAGGACCTTTTGGACGGTAGCAGCTTCCTCCTTCTTGGCCTTATCTTGAGCATTACCACCGTTACCAACACGACGGACAGCAGCATTTAATTCAGTAGCTTGCTTGGTAAGGAACTCCTCATCCTTGAGACGTAATTCCTCACGAATAATCTCCATATCACGAAGAGGATCTAACTCACCCTCGACGTGAATAACATCTGCCTCATCGAAAGCACGAACAACGTGGAAAATGGCATCGACAGCCTTGATGTGAGACAAGAAAGCGTTACCCAAACCAGCACCAGAAGCAGCACCCTTAACAAGACCAGCAATATCAATGACAGTCAACTATATGTGCAATGCCGTGATTAGTTTGAGTAAAGTCTCAATATCAACACTATCCGCACTGAAATACTTACATAGGCAGGAATCTCCTTGGCAGGCTTGTAGTGTTGACACAGCCAGTTAAAACGCTCATCAGGAACAGCAACACGAGACTCCTCAGGGTCTATACATGTCAAAATTTGAAAAAAAGATCGCACAATTTCGGTCAGTCTAAATAGATCCGAGTCAGCAACAACATCAACATACCAATAGTACAGAAAGGGTAGTTCTCAGCAGCAGCAGAGGCATTTGTAAGAGCGTTGAAGAAGGTAGATTTACCAACATTGGGGAGACCAACAACACCAATCTTCAAGTTGTTGGAGGGACGGCCGAGCATAGCCTTTTCTTCCTTGACAGCCTTCTTGGGGGGCATGACTAGCAATCATGTTAGTTCTGTGCGTTTCTTCTCTTTCACATTTATACCTACTGTAATATATGGATTAGAATGTAGAAGGAGTTCTATTGATTTCGACGGTTTGCTTCTTAGTTTTACAATTAGAAAAATTTTGACCATGATGTCACGTTGTTAGTCACTAATTACATAGTGGCAATGTTGAGCTCTTGATTATCCTGATTGATCTGAATGGTTGTGTCTTCGCGAGATGGCACAAGATCCACATGTACACTCCATATCATGTAAGGTTGTCTCCAGTACAGCAAAGCAACATTTGACCTGTTGACTTTGTTCCAAGACACCTCAGATTCCTTGGATCAAGCAACATTGGAAAGATTTATTGAAGATAAAAAAGCATGGCACAAATATATTGCTCTGGATTATAGAAAAAAGAAAATAGTGGTAGAATTCAGTGTACAGGTCTTCGAAGAGAGAGATAGAGGATCGATGTTGGATTGATCGCTCGTATAATATATGAATAAATAATGGCAGAGGACCTCAAAAGGCGGCGTTGTTGTCAAACTGTAATTTAGCACCGAGAGTTGTAAGGAAGAAGGCGATACTACGTGGATCTAAAGGGTGATTGAGCTAAAAAGGTGTTGATTATGATGGCGGTAGTGGTGAATCATGATAAAATACGAATGCTTTAGATGTATTCGATGCTTTCAGTGTAGACTCTTGTTGATAAATCCTTCAGCAGCTTCTTTTCTAGTATGAATTTGCCTTCCTTATATCTGTTCTCGGGATTGTAGGCTTTTACCTAATGGATCAAACAGATATGAATTAATTTCTGTCATGTATTTCCAATCAACCCCACATTAATTTCTTAGAACCAACATATGTCCATCCGAGCATCTTTGAGCATTGGATACACGAAATGTCTCGGACTCGATGTAATCCCGTCGTCATATCTCTGTCCTCTGCTCTGCCAAAGCTAATATTGACTCTATAACATATCAGAATGTAAGCACAGTATGCTTGACATGTGTCTTCTTGCGATAGTTACACTTTTTCGAACAAAAAGGCTTGACCATGTTGGCCTTGAAATTGCTACACGAATGAAATTTGAGTTTAGAGTTTATTTCAAACTGCATGACATGGAAGTAATCAGGATATATGCTTACTCTTGATATAATAGATTCAGATGTTGCTAAATGAGTACCACAATCAGAGCAACCATACACAGTGGATGGCCCTTCCAGATAAGTACGATAATAGAGTCCCATTTGTGATTGCAATAGAGCTTCTTTTTTTTTTTTTTTCTTGCTGGATGTTGTTGATGGAGAGATAAGATGATAATGCAAGACAGACAGGTACAGACACAGACACAGCAGGTATGACAATTGGGATATGTAACAAAAGAGAAAATGGAGAGAAAACGAAAAAAGAGTATAGATAAAGAGAAATTGAAAGAAAAAGAGGAAAAAAGAAGGGGGAATACCTCGATATCAAGTGTTATACCACTATCAATCCTAATTTCTAATAGGATGTGAAATCGTCACATTCTGTCAGATGATTTCAAAGTGTATTGTATGATGATTTGCATGTTATCCGCCTTTTACTGACATGCTAATATGACCTGTTACTCGACTTGGTAAGAAAATGGGGTTTCAATCGCACATGCGTGTATCTCCTCCCTTCTCCTCTCACTGCCCTCTGTTTCTGCCTCTCACTTGCTCTGTGTTACAAGACAACGAAACTCGGGATGAATACCGACTGGCATCTGTGTACATTTAAATGACATTTCGATAGTTTATTTTCATGTAAAGCAACAGATGTAATTCCCAGCCCAGCCTTAGTATATACGCCCCTGCCTTGATGAAATATAAGATGTATTTTTAGCTACAAAAATAAGAACAACCTTGTGTATGTGTGTGTGTCTCCTCCTTGTTCTTCTTCTTTTCTCTCTCTTTCTCTGTCCCTTTCTTTCTCTCTTTTTCCCTTCTTTCCCTCTTCCCTTCACTTTCAGGTGGTGCTTGTCTATTTCATTTTGCTTTTATACTACAACGTTGTACATTTAATTTGATATATACACCTCACCTTAAAAAAAATTCAGGCACCACATTTCTGTCTAGATCCACAACATTTCAACATTTCAAAAAAAAAAAAAAATCCCAAAAATTAGAGAGAACCAGTGTCTCGAAAACCACAAGAGAATACAGAAATGAATAGTAACCATGTTTCAAGGTTTGCATTAATTTTCGTTCGTTTATGATTGTAAAAATCATGCATGTTAACATGTTCCTAAACGCGCGAATAGTGGTTTGAATCAATGGTACGACCAAGAGCAGGAACATGACGATGAAGACGGCAATAGACTTTTACGCAGACCTCGTGCAGACACGATGCCAACGCAATCCACATCGCACCTCATGATTGATCCAAATAGACATCATCATTGGATAAACGAATCTATTCAGAGTCCAACCACACCAACAACAGATCAGCTACTCAAGGGCGATGACAACAACACGATTGCAAGCACATTTGCTTCGCTGGGTCTGGATGACACTGCACCATCGTCCTCGGCATCTCATGCTATTCACTCTAGCCATTCGTACTCTTCTCTCCAGACGCTGGCAGAGAACCACGAATGGTACAATACGCATTATTTCAGGGGCGAGGACCTTCGTACCTCGGTTGCCAATCTGCGATTCTCTCATCAGCAGCAGCAGCAGCAGCAGCAGCAGAACCGACCCCGTGCTATGAGCGCTGTGGACCAACAACAGCAGCAACTACTACTACATCAGCAGCAGGAAGAGAACAGCCCCCTTTTGCCTCATCGATCCATTTGGTATTCGGATATCAACAAGCAGCAACAACAGCAGCAATTCAACAATCGTCCATTTCTGAGAAGCTCCAACAGTTCAGCTGATTTACTAGAGATGATTGCTCGACAAAGAAAAGCGACAGCAACGGCTACAAACTCACCTAGCGGCTCACACTCCATCCTATTGAATGAAGATCTGGACACGCATCATCATAGCTGGACAGGGGTAATGTATATATATTTCATTTTGTTGTTACCATTTCTTCAATATAGCATCTCCCCTCCTTGTATATACATATGGCTATTGAAGTCCCCTTATTCTCCCTTTTTCTACACTGCAACATGGTATTAAAAATAGATTCAATCTTATAGGACTCATTGACCGCTGGCGGAAGCCTCTCATCATCTTATGAGCAGCTATCCAACAGCAGTATGAATTTAACAGACATGATGATGATGGACCCCTCTGCTTGCCTTTTTGATGCACCCGCAAACCAAGTGCCCACTCGATCTCTGTGGCTGGGCCAGCTTGAATTGACGCACCAAACGACAAATGAACTGCAAATGATCTTCTCTAAATTTGGCATCATTGAAAGCATCCGTATTTTGCCTGATCGTGAATGCGCCTTTATCAACTTCACCACCGTGGAAGAAGCACTTAGAGCGAGAGATGCTGTTGTCAACAAGATGGGAAGCAGACTTTATGCTCATTCCATGTCAACGGTCAAAGTTGGATTTGGCAAACCGGACGCTGTACCACTCAACTCTGGCACATCTTCACCGACAGCCACACCGACAGCGGCCATCAACAGCCTTGCTATGACAGCAGCAGCAACAGCAGCAGCAGCTAATGAAAGCGCACAAGAGCCTACCAGAGCACTCTGTAAATGTTGACTACTTGCAGTGTGTGATGTGAAACTAACAACTCTGTTAAATAGGGGTGGGTAACATTCCAATTCATACGACACAGGCTGCCTTGGGCTCTGTATTTTCTCCATTTGGCATGATTGAATCTATCCGTGTTCTCAGTCATAAGAACTGTGGCTTTATCAATTTCTTTCATCAGGAGGACGCCATCAAGGCAAAGAAGGCGCTGCAAAACAAGGAAATCATGGGTCCAGGCACTGGCACTGCTCGCATTGGGTACGCAAAAGTGCCTGCAATGAAATCGCAACACAACGGCAACAACACAACGACGACAACGACGACGACGACGACGACGACATCGATGGGTGGTGTTGGTGGCCTTGTGGGTTCGCATTGCGATGTTGCTACTGGCTTCCAATCAAGCTCATCAGCAATAACAACAACAACGATGGTGGATGTCACACAACATCATCAACAACAACAAATGTTGGGAAATTATAATGACAAACACAGTCAATGGCATCAAACACCTCAGGAACAGCAGCAAATGATGCTTTATATGATGGAAATGATGGGCAATGCAAGTAACAACTCTAGTGCAAATGTCTTTTCGGCAGTTGTCGCTGAGCGCAAGTTGATCATGCAAGACTTTGGTGAAGATGATTCGGATGGTCCGATCTTTGACGGTTTGTGTTTTGTTGATTTTACTCCTCCTTATTTATCACAACTAAATGAAACTTTTCCCTGCCCCTTAAAAAATATATACACAGGACTTCATTTACCTCAAAATTACTACCACAGCATCCCGGCTGCTCCAGAACTAGGCCAGTCAAGAAAAGTCGATATTTCACGCCTTCGAGACATCCGAAAGAGACTAGACACGGGCCATATATCCACCAAGGAACTGGAAGTCATTGCTATTGAATGCGTAGATGAGTTGGTCGAATTATGCAGTGGTAAGGTATTGCCATGATCTCTGTTTTGCAGCCGCATTAAACGTTGTTATTTAGATTATATTGGCAACACGGTGATCCAGAGGCTATTTGAACGATGCTCTGAAATCACGAAATCCATCATGCTGGAAACTGTAGCACCGTTTCTAGCCTCGATTGGTGTCCACAAAAACGGAACATGGGCCGCTCAAAAGATTATTGACACCAGCAGACTACCAGCACAGATTTCCCTCATATGTGGCCACATTAAACCTTATGTTCCTGCCCTATTATTAGATCAGTTTGGGAATTATGTTGTTCAGTGCTGTTTGGGTCTGGGGCCTAATCTCAATCAATTTATATTTGATGCCATTGTTGATTCGTGTTGGAAGATTGCACAAGGCAGATTTGGTGCACGAGCAGTTAGGGCAACATTGGAAAGTCCACATGTGACAAAAAGACAACAGGTATGGCAGGTGTCAATGTATAAACTACATGGCTTTTTGCTAAACTAACACCCTCTGGCTGACAGAAATATGTAGCTGCCTCGCTTGTGCAACATGCCTTGCTGTTAGCCACGAATGCAAATGGAGCACTTTTGTTGATTTGGCTGCTGGATACATCAGGCATACCAGGCCGCTATCGAGTTCTAGCCCCACGCTTATTGCCTCACCTCTCCAAGCTCTGCACTCACAAATTGGCGTCTTTGACTGTCCTCAAGCTCATCAATCAAAGGCAGGAGCCAGAAGCACGCGTGCTCATTTTGGACGCCCTGTTCTTTAGCACCACTGCTTACAACAACAACAGTAACACCAGTAGCAACAGCAGCAGTAACAGCAGCATGCATAATGAAGTGCCCCCCTTGATCGACCAAGTGCTTCATGACCAAGTGCACGGTGTAAGTCTTGTTCAAAAGATCCTTTCCAGCTCCTATATTGAGCTAAGAGAGAGACAACGCATTGCCGAACGGGTGAAACACATACTATGCAAATTGAAACTGCAACATGTTCAAGGCTACAAGCGTCTGATGGAGGAGATCAATATGGTTATGATGGATTCCACTCCCGGCGCAAGCTTGGGCGTGGCATTACCTGGGCAATTCTCTATCAACCCTAGCCTGGCTGCTGTTCTACAGGCTAAATACAGGATCAATGATGAAGATGGCGTCAATAACGAGGATCAAACAGCGGCCATGATGGCCAACTTTTATGCTGCAGCAGCGGCAGCAGCAGCCGCAACCACAGGTGGCGCTAGTCATAGCCATACTGCCCATTCAACCATTCATTTTGGAGATTCCGAGGAAACTACTCGACAATAAGCTATCAACAGTAATACAGGCATATATGATACCCCAAAGACAGCTCCCTCATATCCTTCGTTATATCCCATTTCCCTTCTTTTTTATACTTTTTTTTTCTTTCTTTTGTTAGATACTATATATACATGTACACACAAAATTTTGCATTTTGAATTACACACACACACACACACACACACACACACACACACACACACACACACACACACACACACACACACACACACACACACACACACACACACACACTTACACGCACTTACACACACTTACACTCTCCTTACATTTTATATATTTATTTGCACTTTAACATCAACAAACTCACCATTTATTTCTATGAAAGTATATATCAGCAAATTCCCTTTATACACGCACATATTAAAAGCAAATTATTTCTATCTAATTCAATTTTTTTATGATTTTTCATATTAGACGTGTCATCTTTCATCCGAGACTACTAGATGCTCATGTAGTCTCACGAAGAATTCTTGACAATTTAGCCTTAAAAAGAGTATTGAAACTACATATTTAACAATTGCACATATAAGACACATTGCACCTCTAATACAAATGTTGCATTCTCTTCCTCTCTATACTTTTAAGGCATTCTTCGAGAACACATAGAATGTTGACAGTCATGATGAATCAAAATATACATGCCAAATGCCTTTGTAGGCTTGAACAGTGTGTTTCTATCTTTTCAGTAACCATGGCGATAGCGAATGCTGATGATCAAACATTTCAATGCTGAGTATAACGTAATTTGGTATGGTAACGACACTTGAACATCTCATGAGCAAGTGATTGAAAGCTTTTTTTTACTGTACTATCAAACCCAAGCCAATTGCAAACATCATTTATGCACTCTCAGGAATGTATATGTCGCGATTCCGCTGATTTGAATATAAATTGGATATGGTTTCATATTCGCGCATGAAGAAAATGTGGATATGAAACATTAGCAACTGCATTTTGAGAATTTAATCATTGTTAATAGCTTCAAGTCATTCTTACGGATTATCAGAACAAAGATTACTGCGAATCTGAGGATTTTATAGTCAACATTCTCAATTGCCTGTCTCTGTACAAGCATTTCTACGACAAATAAAGCTCACAGCAGATCACATGTACTTTTATAAATATTCAATTCAGATTTATTTATCATCGGAATGATGTTGATGCGAAGATGGGAAAGATAAATGAAGTCGTTTATGCTCTTGATCCTGATAGGAATGCTGTTTACGTTTAGTAGAGCCATTGGCGGAAGTATGACTAACGGCCGAACTGTCGCTATCACTGGCGCTGTCTCTTCTTGATGATGATGCTACAGCAGAGGGTAGACTCACTGGCACCAGTAGAGATCGAAGGTACTTGTTCTATCAGGCATGTTTAGTCAATGTGCCAGAATAAACAGCAAAGGATGCTTACCTCTTTCTCTAATTCATCCAGCTTTTGTACATCGGTTTCCTTCTCTTCTTTGAATCGAGTCATCAAATGCTCCAGTTGGCTGACACGATCAAACAAGGTGCTTTGATCTGATGCATAGCTATGGGAAGCTGAGGATTGAGAATGAGGAGGAGGAGGTGAGGACGATGTCACCGATCGACGATGATTGTACTCGGATGAAGGCGATGCTGCTGTAGCTGCTGCTGCTGAATGAGAAGAAGAAGGTTGTAGTTGCTTTGCTAATAATAATGGATGGTCTGGATCAATGCGTCTTAATGCATTCTCAAATTCCTTTGAACGCTGTTCCAGTTCATGGCATTTATCTTGAAGTTCTCGTTCACGCTGCTTACGACGATCGCGGAATCTTGCGCTAGCTCCTGCATTTCTTCTCCTTTTTTCAGCGAGCACCTCTTCAGATGTTAACACTCGATCCGATGATGTCGCAATAGGTGTGTTGTTGAGTGAGGCTGGGTCCGATGCTCTGCGATTAGGCTCGGCTTCTTTGGACGCATATCTGTAAGCATCCGTCTTTTGCTGTTGTTCCTGTTGCTGTTGCTGCTGTTGTTGTTGCTGAAATTGACTGAATAGTGCCCATAATGTATTTTGATCTGGTGTAGTTGGGGTATAGGAAGATGTAGATGAGGTGGATGAAGCAGTGGTAGAGGGTTGTTTTTGATAGTAAGTAGAGGTGGACGTAGAAGACAGAGGAGGAGACAGAAGCTCTGTCTGTCTGTCTGTATGATGATGATTATAATGAGAAGAAGAAGAAGAAGAAGGAGGAAGAGGCTGTTTGGGCAGGATTGGCAGAGGGTTCAATTGCTTATCATAACCAGATGACGGTGGCGATGCGGGCATGAATGTCTGCGGGCTATTGCTTGATCTAGAGGTGAACATGGAGATGGGAGGTAAAATGTTGGAAGAATTGGATGCATTTGCCATTGTATTTATATGAAATGATGTTGATGATTTTAATTAATTAAAACGAAGAAAATAAAAAAAGAGGAAATATGAAAAATGAAGAAAGAAAAGAGAGAAATGAAGATTTCAGATTTGTGGTCTTTTTGTGTGCCTGAAATGTCTTGCACAATTGGAATGTTCACTTGATTTACATGATTGGATTGCGCCATTTTATGGCGACATTTCCGTTTCTTATTGCGAGAAATAGCACAAAAAAGGAAATTCAAACTAACCCACCCTCATCCCTCACTGGCCATCGTGTGAAAATAAGCGAGTATCACACAATACTTGGATGTCGATGTGTGGGCTATGATTTGCCATGAAATTAAAGTGCTTTCATGATGTAGGCAGAACGTAAACAAGATAAAGTCCAAGCATCCCTTGCAATCCAGGTGGGTAAATCATGCATTTCATAAGAAAGCTGTATACCTTGAGAGTCTGGTTTTTTGATTTATTCTCAAAATGTATCCAATGACGAAAGTGTATTGTATTCGTATGATGCGATATTCTGCATTATTTCGCTATCTAGCGGAAAAGAAGAGCAACAACGTACAGACAAACAAGCATCAACACCAAGCGTGACAGTATCCCATCCATGGTCAGACTAGGTAATATCTGACTAGTTGAATTCACAATGATCTGCCGATTAAACAGCCTAAACCCTTCACTGTCTTCGTTTTCACCTGCCGTTGTTGCGCGCATGGCATAGGTAATGACTTGTGGTCGATGGCCCTTGGGTCTCGTTGGTATATCTGTTTCCTCCTTCTCTTCTCCTCTTCCGTAGATGGGTATAATGTCGTTCTTTTCTTCGCATACTTTGAAACACACAGGACACGTTGTGTCGTGATTTTCCAAGTTGCATGTTTTAAGCCACACGACTAGACATTTCCAGCTGAAATATGATATAATTCTACATTGAAATCGTATCATCATAACAAACAAATGCAAGGACTTACCAAAATAAATGGCCACAAAGTGTCAAAACAGGATATCTTGCAATGTCTAAACTTTACTTTCCTTAGTCTGAATGAGCAAAGCTTGTAACACAAATCATCAAGTTACCATATATTACATTCGTACAACTGGTTATTAATTGTAACGTTATCCTGCTGCTGTATTGAATCTAGTTGATTTTGTTGTTGTATTAATAAAGGCATTTTTTGACGAAAAAAGAAAATGGAGATGAGAGAGAGGGACCAAATAAGCTTCCCCGGTTTTTTTTTTATGTGTTGATTCATTAAACTGGGTTCCTTTTTATCAAATGTCATTTGGAATTCTATCCGGGTAAATCAATCAAAGCAAAGAGAGTAGGGAGAGGGGGGGGTGTCATGTACTTTTTTTTTTTTTTTTTATTTACTGATAACTACACTATCAACTCGAGTCCTTTCTCCAAACACCACAGCACACAGGCTTGCCTGTATTCTTCCACCTTATCAATGGTGGTTTTGGGTCCAATTCGGATATTGTTTGTTTGATTCGTTGCTTGAGGATGCGCTTGAAGGTATTGGTTTCGAGCCCTTGCGGATGCACGCTGCACCAATTCATCCTCTGGATCTGTCTTGTATAAATCGCACCTGTTGCATTGGTTGCATTTGGTTCCAGGCCTATCACGGAAGTGCTGGCAAAAATGCGAGTAAGACTCTGTTTAATATAAAAGATGAGTCATACATCGACAACACTATAAAGCGACTTTACCTTTGCCAATGTCTTTTCGGCAAACATAGCACATTGTATAACCACATCTGCATACAATCTTATTGCAGCCATCTGATTTCTGAAATGATAACGAGCAATTAGGGCACTATCAGTCCTGATTTAGTATTGCCGTTGTGTAGAGATACTGCTGCTAATAAAGACTACACTTACCGTACGTTTCACTGCATCTGCCATGGCTTTCTCCACATACAGCCTCAGTCCATCTGTTTCTTTTTCCCAGCACTTATGTGGCCCACGCATTGGTCGTCGACATTCCAAGCATGTTATCGTTCTACAGGCTGGATTTTGGCATCTGAACGACACACCGCGTCTTGATCTCGCTACTCTGGCATATGCAATTTCCAGATCGTTCTTTATATCCCACTGTTGGAAAGAAATCCATTGAATGGATAATAGAAATACAAAAGTAGAAAAAAGTAAGAACTGATTATCTTGTTTGTACAATACAAAACTAAAAACCAATATTTCAACTACCATGGTCCATTGTGCAATGTACTGAATTGCGCGGTTAGCGTACAAAAGGGTGGATTCCAATGGTTTTGTCGATTCATCCAGCTCAAAGTAAGAACAAGCGCAGCACTGAATACGCTGTTCCTCCTGTCGGCAGCAGTCTTCCAGCAGGGCATTCTCATACGCTTTCCACACATCCTCCGTCACGACACGCTGCAGCATCTGTGTTGGCAGGCAGCCTTCGCATTCGTCTGTTGATGAAATACACTGAATGCGCGATTGTCCTCGTAATGTGCCTTGGCCAAACAGCCCCTCTGACATGTAGTGATTGATGCAGTCGTGACAAAATGCATGATCTCCCTCTGTGCAAAACGACAGCTGCTCAAACGTATAGTCTCCATAACAACAACCGCAAGTCATCAGCTGTTGGTTATCAGTGTACTCAATCATATTGATTTTCTGGGCCAAATATCTGTCCTCTTGGATCTGCACATCCGTTGCACGCTGATTCAGTTGTTTCAGCTGTCCCAGTAAATGATAGTCTGATATGTGGCCTTGCTCTGCAGATACATTGCTAGCTGCTGACCAATGCAGGAAAAAGTTTCGCAAGGTATTCCAAAATCCACCTGATCCCATTTCCTTCAACTGATCATAACTCTGGATATAATCCCAATTGTTCTCTGCCAACACTGCTCGAATCGATGATTTCCAAACCTAATATCGGGTGAGTGAGTGGCAAATTCAGCTTGAGATGTGTCTATGCTTGTCTTTCTACCTGTGGATAATCCTTCATCAATTGCAGCTGTGTCTGTCGCTTGTATTTTTCACTTCGAATACCTTCCGATGGATCCATTTTGCCATAGTTCAGTCTCTCTGGCCACTGTCCATGCATTGCCACCACTGCATCTACGACAGATTCGATATGAGCAAATTGACATTGCAACACCTGATCCCTCAAAAAGCCAACATCACAGTCTGGGAATATCTCGAGTGCTAGTATCCGTAAACAGGCATTCAGTCTATTGTCGTGTAATTGCTGTGGCACTGGAATCTGAGGATACTGTCCGCCTAAGCCAACAAGGATCTTTTCCGCAATTCTTTCTACTGGATTTTCGCTGTAGTATTCAAGGCAATTTCGAAAATAGTCTGGATCTACTCTTGACAACATAAATCTCTCTGGTTGGTGGCATAATGGCCTGTCCGTTGAGCATTACCTCCTCTTGGAAATAGCACTAATAGTTGCCGTACATATTCATCTTGCTCACTCTTCTTGTAGTGATGTGGTAATATTGACATTCAGTTTGTTAAATGTGTATATATGCGTCTTTTGTGTGGAAAAAGAGAAAAGCTGGGTATTTCTTTTTCGTATCACAAATCGCAAGAAAACGAAGAAAGGGCGTGAAGGAGGGTGTGATTAAAGACTTCTTTTTTCCAATTTGGTCAATCGAAGCAGGGTTTACATTGGTGTGTTTTTTTTTTTTTGTTGCAGCACACATCAGAGATGGCTGTTCCGCTTAAACCTTTGGCTGAACTAATATATGATAGCACTATGCTCCAATGACGTTCAATGCAAAAATATTGATCCAGCCATTGACACCTGAAAAAACTATAAAATGGACCCTTATTTTCCTGCATTTTCTTGTCATCTCTCTGCTTCTTTAAATCTACTACAGAAAAGGACCCTTTTCTCTATCTATTTAAATATGCCACCAAACATTATTCTTGCTGCTCCTAATAGTACTACTTCTTCTAGCTTGGTAACTCCTGCCTCGAAGAAGGACGAGGATCAAGTATTCACTTGGAATGAAGTGTATCATTATGTCTGTAAGTAGCCTTAGCATAAACGCATTACATCCTGCTTTGCATATTAATAAATATACGCAATCAATAGCTACAAATCAGATCAAGTCTATTCATCGCAACAAGCAGGTCCAAACTGTTTACAATCAATGGATGAAGGATACATTGAGCAAATATGGTTCTATTGAAAACTATCTCTTGTCCACAAAGTTACATTTCAAGCCCATCGAGGATAAGAATCGCCCACCTGTCATCATCCTTCCCAATGATTTTCCCTATTCTGTAGAGGAAGGTATCAAGCACATCTTGCTCTGGTCTCAAATTCCTCTCTCTCAAAGCTACATTGAAGAAATCCTGGAGGCGAATTACGGAAGCAAGACGTACGAATGGGTTTACTTTGTAAATCCACCAGAGATCCAAAGTGTTCGCAAGTTACCTCATGTGCATGTCTTTATGCGCCAACACATAAATTGATAACTACACTTTTTTTCACCTTACACATACATTATTTATATACATATACACATAGATAGAAAACAGACATCCCCCTTTATTAAAATGGAACGATTTCACTACATTATACATCATTTACCCTCTTGTACAAAAAAGAAAAATAAAAAATTTACCTTGTGAACCAATGAAACATTTGATAAGCTTTACATAATAGAATTCTTGTGAACACAGAAAACCCTGATCGAACGAACCAAAGCCATGATATTTGACATTCTCCACGCATCTTGAGTTTGCAAGGTCCGCCGTGTGTTTCCGATGTAACCCACTAATTCTCTTGAACATGACGTATTATTAGACACCTCGCTAGCCAAGATGAAGCTATTTTACTAGTAGCATCTCAGATACATCATGATTTATTGACGACTGTCTGCTGGAAAATGGACAGAAACCACGTAGCTGCAAATGTCTGAAATAACCTTTATCACCTTATCTTTCATGTACTACAGCAAAGCCGTTGCTTTTTTTTTTTTTTTTTTTTTTTTTTTTTTGCTTGATTACAATTTTGGTTTCATCTTGTGGCCAAGCAACGGGTAAGTATTTTGTATGATATCATGGTGGCCATGCCAGGTTATCAATATTAACTATCAGTTTCAGATAGTTTGTGGTATGACTATGAGTCAATGCGGACCACCACGATATGGAAAGGCACAGATAACACATCATGCGCCTCCTCTTTTTTCGCTTTTTATAAGTACAGCATACCGTTGATGTCTCATAAGCCATGCTGAATAAGGTGACAATCCTGCATGTCGCAAGTAAATTCATGTTTGGAGGAGCAATTTGCAATGATTAACTTGACCAAACATACAAAGTTTTAGACAAAGTAAGAGAGAGTATACATATTTGACTAGAGCTCCTTTCAACTCGCAATTCCTCTCTGATTACCTTCAAAAACATTGATTTCCTTCACAAGAGAGGCACGTCAGGAAGCAAGCCAGAATAATTCAATTTCCGACTATTTTTTTCACCCTTCAAGATTGGACAAATTCTGGTTAATTTCGACTTGATTGAACTACTTTGCTAGATTCGACTATATGAAGTGTCATGATCACCCCCTACTTCCTTAAGCTTTCTTGGAGAGCTTTTCAAGGCGAAGGTGATGGTGCTTACTAAAAGGTATGTTTTGAAGTAGCTTCTTGAGCAACCTTGCAAAATATGAAATGTGGCTTTTGGCAAAAAAAAATCGAGATTTTGCTTATCAAGGTCTTGCAAACAAATTTTCAGAGGTTGCTTTGGATCGATACAAACATTTTGGTTCAATACATGCAATAGTAAAAGTCTTCATTTTTGGTGTTAAAAACGCGATCGTTTGATTTTCGATGAAAACCATGAGGGGTACCTCATACTTTTTGGTCGATTTTTGGCCATGTTTTTTTGATCCCCAAAATGTTGAGCAAACGTGTCAGAAAGTAACTACCAGATGAGAGCAACTGTTTGGTGCTATTTTGACCATCTAAAACGGCCTTGAACGCGAGAAAACGAGACTCAAATACGTTCAAATTTCGCTGTGTTCAGAACACTTTCGAGTAATAGGCGGCAACGCAAGTTTGCTATCTGTCCGTATATCAACTATCTTCATCTATAAATCACTTATGTCCATTAAGATTTTGCTGGGTAAGCCTATAATTTGAAGAGTGACTGGAAACAAACGATGCTTCTTGAGGAGTGAAGTGTAGTTAGATGAATCTCATCTAGCACTAATAGTTGAATTATGGGAGAACGTACAGTTTTTTTAACTATATTTGGTAAATCTACTCCTAGATGCACCGGGATAATAGCATTAGAACAAGTACTAAGCATTTACTCCTGAGTGTATAGCTTTTGAGTTGAGCTACTGTCAATTTGATAACTCACAAATTATGCCAAAAGAAGTAGAGTATTTTCTAATTCATCAGTACTAGAACCAACAGTATTTTATCTAAAAAGTCAAAGTATCTTGGACGTATATAATTTATTTGTTAGAATGTGCATGTGTGTATATGTATTTTTGGTTTTACAATAATGTTGGTAAATGTAGATTTTACATACAAAGAAAACTGAGTATTACAATTGAAATGGGTATACATGAGCTCGCATTGTCTAGTCATTTCAATCACTGCATCTTCTTTTTGGAGTCCTTTTTTTTTTACAATAGTTTGGCAAGCACATCAAAGATACCACCAGAGGGACATTTTACAGGCTTGAAGCTAATATCGAGCACACCAACGTCCATATCACCCTTTGGAGAAAGCTTCTTGAAAGCACCTGGCGTCAAATCAATATGCTTTCCAACCTTACAGGCAGCACATTTGTCAATAATCTGAACAATGATCTTTTTGTTCTTTTGTCGGTTGTTTGTAATTTGCATACATTTGTAGCATTGCTCAAAACCATGCATTGCCATAGCTCCAATCATGTCGCCCACCTTAGCATCCACACGAGGCAAGTTATTTCTACCAGAGTAACAAGCAGCTTTTTTAAGATCTTGGCCAGAATACCTGAATATACAAACAAGGATGATTAGCAATGTGTTTTCTATTTGTATTACTGAAGCTACAAACAAACTCACCATGTCACTCTATCTCTTTTATCTAAATTGTCAAAGCCGGATGCTGCGCTCATATCCATGATACGAGCAAGCCCACGTCTGCCATCAGGTGTACTGTTTACAGCTTGTGATAATGTGAACAAGAATGTACAGATATATGTAAAGAGCAAGAATTTCAACATGGTGGTAGATGTGTCTAATAAATGATATACAAAGAAAGTTGTAAGAAAGAAAAAATGGCAGCCAAAGGTAATGGTCTTTTATATGGATATTCGAATATGATATTTTTTTTTTCAGGAGGCAGTAAAATGGCAAGCAAAAAGACATTGAATATAAAGAATACGGAAAGGAGGGAGAAGGGAGAGGAGCATCTTGTGATTATGGTAAAAAGCTAAATATACACATCATTTTCTACAATGTCTTTAGCGAATCAAGTACATTGCAACGTGCTCCACATTTCAGTAACTAGATTTTGAACATTACCTTATTGATTATCCTCAACCCACTATCCCACATCTCCTTGAAAATAAATTGTACTATTCATTGATCATGGAATTTGCCACTAGATATTGGTTTGTATTATACATTACTTCTGATTTGCTAAAAAAAGTTCTTTTCTTCTTGGCTCCAAATTAGAAGTATGGTTTGACAATCATAGTATAGTTTATCATCATTGGCAAGTTCTCCTAACGCTCAGCTACATCGGATACAAACCCACCACGTTTAGAAAAATAAGGTACAGGCCCTTGGAATTAATATAAAATCACGCACTATCACCACCTCCTGTTGGAGTTAAAAGCAAAAAAAGTGAGGAGAATCGGTAATGTTCTCGAGATGATTCAAGAAAGAGGGAAAAAGAGAGCTCGATTACTACTAGTGGTAATGGGAAAGAAGGAGGAGACAGATTGCATCTTTAACTGACGAGGTCGAATGAGTACTTTCAGAGTATATTATGGATAATGAAAAATGTATCATCTTATTAACATTTTCTCTCGGTTTTGTACCATAATTGATGTCATGTTGTGCCTAGACACAAACCTACTTGACAATCAATACACTGCTTTTCGTATCGCTTTAATAACATAATGTATTTGTGCGGGCCCTCCTTTCCTTCGCTCTTACTGAGAATTGCTAAAATGCTGGTACTAATGAGCGTTTGCATGAATATGCTCCTACTATTAATGTTTTCTCGGTAAAAATTAACACGCCCTTGTGTATACATGCATGCACGCTATTTTATTAACATTCATTGATCCCACTGCTTCTTCATTCAATTCCATGCAAACGTCAAGGAACAGATGCGACTCTATTATTCATTGTAATCGCGTTAAGTCTGAAACTCAAGGTTTACTCATCGCATATCTCACTATACTACTGGCTGTATCAAGGTCTCCTTCTTTTGCTCTTTTTTTGTAAGAGCATACATTTTCCAGTATACAAATTCAAGCTTCTCCTTTTCATTTCTGTTTTTTTTCCTGCAAAAGAGAGCTACTAGACCTCAAGAAACTTACCGCCTTTATTTTGATTTATCGTTACAAAAAAATCACGCACAAGGAGAGATGTCAATTTAACATATAAATATATAGAATTAATGGAATTACATGAAGTCAAAATAACTACCCTTTTCAACCAACTGGATACTGCTTCGAAATGGCCACCTCCTTGAATGAACGAGCATTGAATTTCATGCTCATTTACAGATTTGCTCGTTCAGCTTGGCTTTGTCTAGCTAATATAATCACAATTCTGGTGCGTTGAGGTTATCTTGCGCTTGGCATAGTTCAGGACGGCAATCTCAATGTACGCATGTAACAAAATGTTCTAATGTGGAATCGGTGATTTTCATTCTGACTGATTTTCATCCTTCAGTTATTCGCTACGCATTGCAAGAGTAGCAAGGACAAACAAATTCTGAAGTATTGCCAGCTACGATACACTGAAAAGAGTGGCTATTAACCGCTGCGCCTGTTTGATACATGAAGCTATTGATGTTTTCATAAAAAGTTTCGTGATTTGGATGTTCTGTATTAACGATGAACTATCATTTGGATAAATGAATCAATAGAGAGGTGCACCAATGCTACCAATGTTGTTTTGTCCCTATTTAATGCTCATATTGCTCCAATGCTTTATCTATCTGTTAGAGTTCTATGCTTAAACAGAGATGTTGTCAAGCCTATTACCAACAATTAGCCAAAATAACGAGTAGCTCTATATCCAAGTAATAGGATAGGTAGCAATAGATGCAAGTAGACTCATCAAGTACAGAATGAAAAGAAGAGCAAGTTTGTATAATTTACTCTTGGTGGCAGGACGATCCCTTTGATTTACGTTCATGCAAATTCAAGCATCCATTACGAGTACTGTGCACAGCGGGACTACCACAGAAAAACTAACATTTCGAGCGCTTCATTTAAAATAGATAAATTCAAATGTTCAAGGAAATGGTTGAATAGCTCAAGTTGATGATGATGGCAGGTGTACAACGGACGGTTATCACTTGAATGGCCCACTGCCTTATTGGCTCCATTCACAGAAAACTCTCGCCTGCTGGGTTAAACACTTTTTCCCGCAACTCCCCTTTTGGGATATCACTACAATAAGCAGCTCTCTTTTTGTTTTTTCCATTTTTCCAGCCCTTCTTCTTTCTATTCTTTTTTTTTGTATCAAGTGCAATATTATGGAAACTGCCGTTCGTAAAGCAACTCGTCTCGAGTACCGTCCACCCAAAGAAAAGCATCTACAGAGTAAATACAATGTTGTATTGTCCATGCCATCGCCAACAAAACGACTCACCTTGTTATCTATGAAAAGCACTCAAGAATTTGACGTTTGAGAATCCAGCAAGCATTGATGGCATTCTGATGAATCTCGAAAAGAGATTAAAGGAGCGTTCTTGGATTGTAAGTTTTATAAAGGATGTGCGTTCTCATTATGTATATTGACGTATGTTTTGTGATACCCTAGATTACATATAAGGTGCTAGTCATATTGCACTATTTAATGCGTGAGGGTAACTGTGCTCAAGTGGTGGATGCTATGATAAAACGACCTAGTGTATTGGATGCTAGCAGAATCAAGAACAAATCCCACAGTAAGTACTCCAGTAGCATTGAATGAAAGAGAGGAACATGGGCTGATTTTGATGACTTTACAACAGCACCTGCTAATGTACAAAATATCTACTTGTACAGGGCTTATTTGGATGAGCGAGTTATTGCATTCAGACACTTGCGAAGGGATTATGTAGCCGCATCATCCAGCAAAGAGGAAGGCCGTCTGCGTCATTTGCTCGTGAAAGACGGTTTACTCAAGGAAACTGCTGCATTGCAGCGTCAGATGGAGTCCGTGCTGAAATGCAAGTTTTATCTTGACGAAAAGGACCCTCAGATTACTTGGTTTGCATATAGGATGGTGATTGAAGATCTTTTAGCTCTGTTTCAGGCGGTAAATGAAGGCGTGGTCAACATTTTGGGTAGGTGTTACATGTGGACATCTGGCAAATGAGCATGATACTAAGTATGGTCTATTTAAACAACAGAGCACTACTTTGAGATGAATAAGGCAGATGCTACTACTGCTTTGAACATTTACAAGACCTTTGCTCAACAAACAGAGCTGACAATTGCCTATCTGAACGACGCAAGAAAGCTAGAGAACGATATTCAACTAGCAATTCCGCCTATCAAGCATGTAAGTGTCATTTTTTAGGTTGGTATTTTTTTTTTTTTTTGGATATTGACATCTAGTCGTACACCTAGGCACCACTATCACTCGCTGCAGCTTTGGAAGAGTATTTGAACGATGGTTCGGCCGAACAAGTGGATATCAGTAAGTTCCAATGCGTGGTTGTCATGTGTTGATAATTGAATGCGTGTATCTATCGTGTAGGCCAAGCTAAACCTTTGTCTTTAGCTATACAAAGTTCAGACCAGAGGTCTTCAACTGTGAGTCAACTAGCATCGCAACAACCACCCTTCCAGCCATCAATGCAGCAGCCAATGCAGCAGCAACAAGTGTATACTCAGCCTCAAGTACAAAACGATCCATTCAGTATCCAGCAGCAGCAGCAGCAAGCGACTATGGATGCAGCATTCTCTACTGTCAACAGACAATCCTCCTTCTCTCTTCCTCGACAACGACCACAAGGGCTTGAGATATCGCCACAAGCATCTTCTCCTATGCAAGCACCAAATCCATTTTTGACTACCATGTCTCAATCACCCATTAACGCCAACTTTAATTCGCCTTTTGCAACCATCAGTGCGCAGAGTACATCCTCGCCGTATGCAGCAACAGCAACAGCAAGATCATCTACATTCTCGCCTGCCATGGGTCATGTAAACGATAGCAATCCCTTCAGGTCCATGAGTATGAGCTCCCCTCAGAGATATACAACAAGCTTATCCAGTATGAATTTCAGCTCGCCCACAGAACAACCACCGCAACAAATCATGGTCGCCAAACCAGTGCCTTACCAAGCATTTCAGCAACCACAAGCGACTGGAAACAATCCATTCTCTCCAGTGACACCACCGCTGACACCCAATCGACCCTTGAATGTCTTCATGGGCCCTCAACAGCAGCAGCAACAACAGCCATTAGCACCCTCTAATCCCTTCATGGCACTCCAATCTCAACAGCAAAACACACTCAACACTGCTAATGCAAACTACCAACACTCTTCTGCATTTTAAACCAAAACGGACAACGAATGTCCAACATGTATAAACAATAAATTTACTTTTTTTTTTTTTTTTTTTTGTTCCCCCTTCTTCTCTTTCACTCTTCACTGATTAGAAATTATGCTACATGAATTGCTGTTTGTACTATTAGGCTATCCAGGAGATGTATTTGTGCCCTCTCCAGCCAACGCAAGCACCACATTCGCCATCCCTCACAACTTTCCTCTGCTGCATCCAACAGAACGCGAGTGTTTGAATCGATTAGGACAGTTGGGATGGACCTATCTGCAAATCAACCAATTCATAGCATCCGTCAAAGACTTGAAGCTGCTAGGAGCCAGACAAGATACCAATCAACCGCATGGTGCCTACATTCAAGCACTTGTCACCTGCATCGAACATACACTCAACGACTACCGCTCTGATATACTCAACATGGAACAACGCATTCTCAACAGACACGACGAAGCAGGTGGCGATATCGTACCATTAGCACTCATCACTGCCAACCTCAGTCGATGGGAGCTGCTACTGCCCGCCTTGTACAAGTTTACTCAACTTCTACAGCGGAATCCAGCAAAGTATCATGGATGTCGACTCTTTGACTTGCTGATGGATCAATCCAGAACAGGCGTCCTCGAGTTCCGCGCAGAGATTGAAAAGATGATGGCACAGTTGCATAATGTGTTGTACAGACAATTGACAGCCTGGATGGTGTATGGCCAGTGGGTGGATCCTGACAACGAGTTCTTTATCGTGCCGTATTCAGCAGAGGGAAGACCATCGACAGCAACAGCGTGGAATAGGCTCTATGTCATTGACTACGACCGCATCCCTTCTCACTTGCCACATGCGCTGGTAGAGTCTATTTTGTTTGTGGGAAAGGCAATTGCAACAGTGAATGAAATGGATAAGCTGCCCATGTCGATCAGTCGGCACGACGATGATTCCCTGCTACCATTTGCTTCCACCAGACGATCTTTTCAGCACTTGCAACAATTGCACAAGATCATGATACCGTTGGACATGAAAAAGAGACATCTACAGCTGTTGTTATCCCTGCATTCATCATCATTCTCGTCATCAACACAATGCGCATCCTCGCCATGGATTCGATACCCACAACAATTACAAGCCATCGTGAGCCAAGTGAGGAAATCAACAGCAGAGTGGCTATTTACGCAGGTGCTTATTGGCGATCATGGACTGCACCGCTACCTGGAGTCATTCAGACATGTATTCTTGCTAAAATATGGAGATTTAGCCTCCAATTTCATAGACGAATGTGCATTATGGCGTCGAAAAACACTGCAGAAAGGAGGAGGCAACAAGGTAGCAGCAAAACCACCGGGCAATCCGAGCAAAACTGCTGTTATTTTCAGATACCAAGAGTTGAACGCATTACTGGGCAAAGCGTCTATTGGCACAGACGCAGAGGACCAATTGCAAGGATTCAAGTTGCTGTTACAGGAGGATCAGACGAGACAGTATTCGTTTGCAGATTTATTGCTGGTTGATTTACGCATGGTGCTCACCTTTGATCTGGAATGGCCCATTGATCTGTTTCTAAGTAAATCTGATCTCAAGAATTACAGTCATTTATGGTCCTTCTTGATCAGCCTGAAGAATACGCAAATATCGCTAAATAACCTGTATAAACTGCTTCGATGTCATCAGGAAGATGCAGGTGCCATCAACAAGACGAGCAACGAATACTATGAGCGAGTCGTGTGGAGAACCAGAGCATCGATGCTGTTTTGGGTGGATACCATGTGGAATCATATCCAGGTACGCAGTGTCTTACACGGCAATAGGGATAGAAGTTAACAGCGAGTGTTTGTAGTCTCAGGTGATTGATGTCCATTACCAACAGCTGATTTGCAGCACCAACACCAGTGATCCAGCGACAGCGACATCAATATCAGCATCGAAAAAGAAAACATGGCAGCCAAAAGCGAGACTAGACTTTGAAGAGATCCAAGCAGCTCACGAGCACTTTTTGCACAACACCATGCGAGGATGTCTCCTTGTGTCCAATGATTGCGTTGCTACAATGCACCATATACTGAAAACTTGCTTGCTGTTTTGCGATTTAATGGAGAGGATATCTCAGGATGGGCAGTGGAGAACAAGCAAGAGACGCAAAACGACAGCCAAGACAGCAGCTGAAATTGTAAATCAATGGACCAAATCCACCACGGTGTCATGGATGGAAGATGTTGTTTCTTTGCAGGAGAAATTCAATGAATACACTGACAAATTCTTTGTGTTGGTATCGTCTCTACAGCCGGATATCAAAGCAAGCGGTCAATTGGATGTACTATTGATGCAATTAGACTACAATAAATGGTTTTCAAAGTGATCTTCATCCATATGATCACGTGTCATTTGCCCATTCGCGCGTTGTGGGATATCCACATCTGCTGTTCATCTCTTTTTTTTTTTTTTTTAGTTTTACGCCTTTTTTACTGCTCAACAATCAATATGGCTGATAACACCACACCAGTGAAAGACAAGAAACAAACTGAAAATAGCCTCTCAGAGGCAGAAAAGTTTCTCGAGTCCTTGAATCTACCTGATTCTCAAACTCAAGAAACAGACGAACCAGAAACAAAGACGGATCCCAACGATATCATGTCTTTCTTGGATGAAATCTCCAACTACCCTACTGAGGACGATGCAGCCACTGATGATAAGAAAAAAGACACCAAACCAGCAGAGACAACGCCATCCACCACTGCAGCAGAGAAACCAGTACAACAACCCGCACAAGAACAACAGAAACCACTAGCACCACCACAAGCACAGGAACAGGAAGGCGGCTGGAAATCATGGGGCAATAGTTTTTGGAGCCAGGCAAGTGCAGCTGTAAAGACCACCACAGAACAGATCAATCGCTCTGTTGCATCTGATTCTGCTACCAAGTTACTTGAAAGTCGTGTCAAGACACTGCAAAATCTGGTCAACAAGGAAAACATTGAGAAATTAGGCACAGGACTCAAGAATCTGACAACCACATTACTAGAGACAGTAGCTCCACCTATTTCAGAGCACGAATTAGTGGAAGTCTGGTTAGCCTATGATATGGTTGGCTACACTGGATTAGAGGCGTTGGTGTACCGTGCATTTGCTCGAGTGATGGAACACACAGAATCAGGACAAGTGGTGGTGCGTAATCCCAACAGTGATGATAGTGTGAACAAGGAAGATATGGACCCAGCTCACCGTGATTTGAATATGTGTGATTCCACCGTCGATGGCACGAAGCTTGCCAAAGCAAACATTGATCATTTGATCAAACAACATTTTGTGCCTGACGAAAAGAAGCAAGGAGAAACCTATAACCCTCAGTCTGGCGCTGTTCCAGTCATTCACTGCCCTGTGTTCATGGCAATTCAACCTGTAAAGATGACTATGGCACCTATTGATGAAGAAGACACTGAACAACATCAACTTGGCTTTATTATTCTCATGGTAGATCCTACCCATCACCTCAAATTCAAGACCTATTCTCAATCATTGCCTCTGAGTTGGTTGGATATCCCCTATGAAGAAAATGAATGGGTGGAGGATAAGATGGTGGATATCATTCGCATGTCTGTTACTTCAATTGCTCAGGATTATGTTTGGACTCGTATGTCTGGTAATGCGACTGCAGCTGCACCAGCAGAGGCAGCAGCAAAGGAGAGTGATCAAGTACAAGACGTCTAATAAACCTTTTGTCAATTTTGCGCTGCAATTTTCGTGTGCATGAATTGGATCTAAGCAAAGGCTTGTGATTAAATGTCGCTGTGCGTTTCCCGCATTACATTAATTATTCTGGATGTAACCATAGTATCCATAAAACAAGGAATGTTCAAGACAAATCATGTTTGACGGAGGTTTAGCCGGAATGAAGCTCATAGCCTGAGAAGTAATGTTGTTTAAGGGAAAAACTCATTATATAATGTGGTTGCCTGTGTAAATTTCTTTGAATAAATCTATATTGCAAGTCTTTTTTTTTTCCCACAACAATAAAGCATTACCATGACATACTGATAGAAATTAGCGGCAGAGACATTGGACAGATGTTTACCACAAATGAGCCTCTGAATCCCGTAGCGAAATGCAATATACAGCTTACATCAACAGTGCGATAGTCGACCAAATGTACAAAGCAGATGGCACTGGATGGCATGAATTACGGCCATCCAAAATCAACGCTTGTGCAACAT
Organism: Mucor velutinosus; assembly: GCF_035048745.1. NCBI lineage: Eukaryota > Fungi > Mucoromycota > Mucoromycetes > Mucorales > Mucoraceae > Mucor > Mucor velutinosus. The sequence continues at coordinate 713,111 of NW_027041913.1, forward strand.
TATGCAAACCATCCATTTGGTATATAAGGAGGGGTAAACCACAAAGTTCGAAACATCAAATTCTTTTTCTTATTATGACCATCTTGGCTCTTGAATCTCTCTCAAATTTGAACGGCAAAGTTGCTGTCTTGACTGGTGCAAGTCGTGGTATTGGTAAAGCGGTGGCTGATGCCCTTGTTGACAATGGCTGTAAAGTCGTGATTGGTGATGTCTTGGTCGCAGAAGGCGAGAAGCTCGTTGCTGATTATAATGCATCGGCTGGCACGAAAGTAGCTGCTTTTATCCGTACAGATGTAACAAAGTACAGCGATAACCAAGCTCTTTTCAAGCTGGCAGACGCTGAATTTGGTGGCGTGGATTATGCTTTATTGAACGCTGGTATCGCTTCCAACTCCAATTCTATGTTTACTCCCATGGATGATGCAGTAGAGGAGAGAATGATTGATATCAATACAACGGCTGTGATTAAAGGTACAAAGGTGGCTCTGTTACATATGGCAAAACGTGGAGGAGGAGCTATTGTTCATCTGGCTTCTGTTGCTGGATTCTTCTCTTCCCCGTAAGTTTACGCAAAAAGTCAATCTCGCATTACTTGATCTAATACGCCTTGTGTGTATATACAGTGACCTTGCCAGTTACAATGCCTCGAAGCATGGTGTTGTTGGCTACACGCGTTCATTTCAACTCATGCCACACATTTGTAACGTACGTGTCAATGCTCTTTGTCCCTTCTGGGTTGGTAAGAATCACGCATTGCTACAGGAGATCTTTGCTATGTACTGATCAATCACACACATGTAGAAACTGATTTAATTCCATCACTCAAAAGCACTGAAAAAGATGAAGATCCCTATCTCAATGTGATCAGGCACTCTCCTCGCACATCCATCAAAATTGTAGTCGATGGCTTCTTGACATTGGTGTTGGATCCAGCTAGAAATAGTAAGTATATTCATTGCTCGAGCATCCTTACTTTGTGCTGATCTACCTGTCACTGTAGCTGAAACATTGATGGCTCTTCCTGAGGGATTGAAAGTGATGAAGCCATTGCTGCCGTTAGCCTCGTTCCATAATGAGAAATCTGCAGAGGCACAAAAAGAATACTTGACAGCTACTATTCCAATCAAGAAGGCAGAGCTCGCTGTAGCCATTAAGCGATATGGCATTTAAGCTTGATAATATTCTAATAAAGCATACTCGACGAGTTTAATTGCTAAAGTTCAGGCCTTGAAATTTACTCCTTCGTGTCATGCAGAGCTCTAATGGGGCGGGGGGAGGGGTATGCAAGACATTTGATCGTTCAACACACACCAAGTAACATAATTCTGCATCATGTCTGGGCCAAATGTCGAGTCAAGTTTTCGTATATTTCAAGAGCCTTCTCGCTTTTTAGCGCATATTCACAGCCCCTCGATCCTCTTGCGAGAACATATCCTTCTACATTGCCTTATGCAAACACACCCAGTCGGTATATCGTCTTTTCTTACAAGCATACACAGCATCACCTATTGAAAGAGCAAAACTCTATTACGGCATGTTCAAATAAACGATTGTATTTGGCTAATGATACCTACTCCTCTTTCTTCTTGTCCAGTTCTTATCAAGTCAATAGCTTACTTTGGGCTTTTATACCACGCCATTGACATCATCTACCAGGGCACAAGATGTTCGATTGAGACTTTTTGCAACAAGCTAAATCTGCTGCAATGACCGAATTTTGTTACACATGCTGATGGTAAAAAAATCACAAGATGCTACTGCTGTAATAAGGATAATCATTCTAGTTGGTATGGATGGCACAAAATTAAGAAAACACGGAGTGCCAGTTACACATAACTCGATAAAAATGGACTACGAGAACCCCCTTCTTTACTCTTTTTTTTTTCTCTTTCTTCTTTCACTTTTTCATTTACAAATGTCTCTTAATTTCAAAAAGAAGAACGGCAAAGAACGACAGAATTCGAGTCCTTCAGGCTCTACGACATTCGAAGACGACGAATATGCCAAAGTCATTGAGGGCATCAAGCGCATTTACAAGCAAAAGATCAAACCCGTGGAGGTTACCTACAATTTTGAAGGTTTGCACATGTTGAATTCCACCTGCAGTTTAGACCAATGCTTTCACAACAGGCTTCCACTCTGCCCCTTTGACTGATTCTGATATTGAAGCAAAGCCTATCGTTCTCCTTATCGGTCAATATTCCACTGTAAATATCTCCTAATTTCTACAAGCTCATACCAGCATCATTGACATGTTATCCTAAACAGGGCAAAACGACATTTATTCGATACTTGCTGGACAAGGCCTATCCAGGTGAGCATATTGGCGTTGAACCCACCACAGATAGATTCGTATCTGTCATGCACGGTACAGAGGAACGAGTCATTCCTGGCAATGCTGCCGCTGTGAACCAAGAACTACCTTTCCGAGGCTTGAATCGATTTGGACAGGCCTTCTTATCGAGATTCCAAGTCTCTCAAACGACCTCACCCGTGCTGGAAAACATGACCATCATTGACACACCTGGTATCTTGGCAGGCGACAAACAACTGACAGAACGTGGCTATGATTTCACTCAGGTCATTGAATGGTTTGCCGAACGTGCTGATTTGATCTTGCTCATGTTTGATTCTCACAAATTGGACATCTCCAACGAGTTTAAATTGGCGATCCACAGTCTTCGAGGACAAGAGGAAAAGGTACGAGTGGTGTTGAATAAGAGCGATATGGTCAGCCAGCAGCAGCTCATGCGTGTGTATGGTGCCATGATGTGGTCTTTGGGCAAAGTCGTGCAAACACCTGAAGTGATGCGTGTCTATTTGAGCTCCTTCTGGACCGAGAAACCACCCAACTGCTTCGAGGATTGTCGAGAGTTGATTGAGGCTGAATCCAAGGACTTGCTGAGAGATTTGAAGGAACTGAGACGCAATGCTGCTATCCGTAAAATCAACGAAATTGTAAAGCGTGCTCGTTTGGCTCGTGTGCATGCTTTGATTATCAGTCATTTAAAGAAGGAGATGCCAGCCATGTTTGGCAAAAAGAAGAAGCAGGAGGCCTTGCTTAACAATTTGGCTGCTGAATTTGTCAAGATACAACAGCGCAATCATTTGCCTGCTGGCGATTTTCCTAACCCTGAAAGATTCAAGCAAAATTTGGCTCACTACGATATGGACAAGTTTAAATCACTCAAGGACGAGCTGATTGAACGTGTGGATGAGGTAAGCCGCCATGTTTAAAGCGAGCCGTGTTGATATTCAGCCGTGCACCATGTAGGCCCTGTCGAATGATTTGCCTCGCCTCATGTCTCAATTCCCTACCATGAATCCTGAGCTCGAGCAAAATGAAAGAAACCCCTTCCAAGCAGATAGTATACCAGGCCCAGGCGAGTTTCCTCCCTCTTACTGGCACTTTGATTCCATTGACAAGCACACTTACCTGCCTCGGTTCCAATCGCTGGGTCCTCGTGATGGCAAAGTGTCTGGTGGTGATGTGAAGCCCATCCTGATGGAAAGTGGGCTCCCCAATGATCAATTGGCGCAAATTTGGCGGCTGGCCGATTTCGACAATGATGGCTATATGGATATAGATGAATTCTGCATTGCCATGCATTTAATTAAAGCAGTACATGGTGGAGCACAGTTACCAGAGAAACTACCAGCAACCTTGATGCCAAACAGAAAGTTCTAATGTTACAATACTAATTTTTTCATATTTATTACTACTAATAAAATAATCACTCAAGGCTTATGATACAGCCACTAACCAAGCAATGATGAGGTAAAAGAGAAAGAGAGGGTATACCTAGTGGATGGGTAGTGTTATTAGCGTTCATGTCTTCAAGATCCCACTCATCATGATACTCACTGCTAATGCTCGTCGATTGGCTAAATGTGCCTTTGACTCTGATAGAAATCCAATGGAAGCTAATAGCATGGATGCATAAATAAAGAATGTGCGCTATCACCTATACACAAAGTGCTACTTACCATACGTAGACCAGCCAAATGCGAATAAAGAGGCAGGCACTCTAAACCAAACTGTCTCTACAAAGATGCCAATGAATGCAACCACCACCAAAGGGAAAATGCAATATCCAATAACACACACTGACTGAAAGAAAGAAACAGATCCACCCAGTAGCTTAGCATTCATGGTGACTACAGCTGCACCCAACCAAACAATGACAAATACACCAGTGAAAATAGGCACTGATTGATCTGAGGGGACGCTTGTGCTCAATGTGATGGCCAATGCCAAGCATAGAATCAGAGGACCCCATAAATCCCAATCCTTCAAGACGCTGCGATCGCCTTTGGGATGCAACACCTGTTGCAGCTTTCTTCCTACTTGCTTCATATCACGAAGCTATACATTTCTCTGAGAATTGGATGCTTGGATTTTGTGTGATTGCTGCTTGTAGCGACTTACAATAGTAACAGACACTGGTTCATCCAAGGTGTCTTCTCCGCTATAGACTCTGTTGAATTCAGGCTGTTGTGCTGCTGATGAAGAAGGAGCAGCAGATCCGATAGAGCCACTTAGGTTGGCAAATGGGTTGATCAATGGCTGCTTTTGCTGCTTTGTAGCAGACTGTCCTGTTAAATCGACATCTGGTTCGATCGTGGCATCTGCTTGGTAGAAATCAAATGCATCGTCATTACGCGCAAACGGGTTATCATACTGCTGTTGCTGTTGCTGTGTGTGCGATAACATATCGATGAATGTTTGTATGAGGAACAGGAATGATAAAAGGCGAATAAAATACAGCCAAGCAAAGAAAACTTATACTACGGCACAATTGTTTGGCCGGACTATCATGTCCCGGTTTAGTTAAAATTCATGGAAGCCTATTCTCCCTTTCTCTTTCTCGCTTTATTAACCTTTACTCTTAACAACTCCTCCCCCCCCCCCCAGACCATTCGTTTATAGTCTACATGTGTGTTTGAAATGAACATCACAGCAAAAAAGTATACCGCATCCCTATACAACTCAATTCGTTTCTACTCGAAGAGATCAACACTGCCCAGGAAAAGAAGCTACTACCTGGTTGCTGGCACGGGCACTCTGTTTTGCGCAGGCGGATTTACCTGGTATGAATCTGACTCCCAAGCTCGCCATGTTACACTTGCTGTCAAGCGCATGAGTGTTGCAACAAAAGTCGGCATCAGCGTTGCCGTTGATTACAAAAAGACACAGGCAAGGAAATACAGCAACGAAGAGGAGCAATTGAATGCCAAAAGCCAGTGTCATCAGCGCTGTGCAGAGAAAGTGCTTGCAGGTCTGCAGAAACTAGGAGGCATCTACGTCAAATTAGGCCAACATGTATCTGCAATGACGTATATTCTACCCATCGAATGGACAACGACATTATCCGCTTTGCAAGATCGCTGTGACCCGACATCTGAGGAGGACATCCGTAAGCTCTTTTTGACAGATTACGGTGTGCCTCTGGATCAAGTCTTTGAAGAATTTGATTGGAAGCCGCTCGGCGTGGCTTCTCTAGCCCAGGTACACAAGGCTCGACTTCGCAAAGAACACACAGGTCAAGGCGATTGGGTCGCTGTCAAATTTCAGCACCCTCGACTGGACGAATTTTGTCGCATTGATTTGAAAACAGTGTCATTCATCATTGACACCATCAAACGCATGTTTCCTGATTTTGGCTTTGAATGGATATTACAGGAGATGCAAGAGTCATTACCTCAAGAAATGAACTTTGAGCATGAAGCTGGCAACTCGTACAAATTGAAAGAGAATTTTGCATACGAACGAAAGCATCGCAAGACAGCATTGGTGGTCCCAGAGGTGATCTGGGCCAAGAGAAGAATTCTGTGCATGGAATGTAAGTCGACACATGGCTGATTTTGGATACAGAAGACCTAATAGTTTGGTCCTTACAGTCATTGAAGGTGCTCGTATTGATGATATGGATTTCATGAAGGAACACGGCATTGATCCCAGTCTAGTTTCGACAGAAATCACTGAGATCTTCTCGAAAATGATGTTTTTGGATGGATTCGTGCACTGTGATCCACATCCAGGCAATATCTTGATTCGACCTGCAAAGAATCCCAAATCAAGATTCAAGTTTGATGTTGTTTTGCTGGATCATGGCCTCTACCGTACATTGACAGAGCAACTAAGAACTGATTATGCTTATTTGTGGACATCACTGATTCGAGGAGATGAGGAAGGCATAAGGAAGTACTCTCTGCGGGTAGGTTGTCGTCCTGAATCCCACCGCTTGTTTGCTTCTCTGCTTACAGGTCGTGAATGGTCTACTATTTCCACAGCAAATCTATCCAGTGATAGAGACAGAACTGAGATCAGTCGTGTTTCTAGCCGTGCCAAGGGATTCATCACAAGAATTTACGATATTCTGGAAACATTGCCCCGCATTGTGCTTTTATTGCTCAAAACAAGTGATTTACTGAGAGGACTAGACGAGACATTGAGACAATCTGGCGACAAATACATGACATATGCCTTGATGGGTAGATTTTGTGCTGAAGCTGTTTGGATAGATGCAAAGCAACATTTAATCAGACGCATCAAGGAGTCATCAAGCATCACTGCAAGTTTAGGATTGATCAAGAGCCTATTCAAGGCCTGGTGGGAATACCAAACTTTGGAATGTAGCTTATGGTATTATCAATTGCAATCAAATACTCGCGCTAGATGGTCCTTGATTTGGAATCATGGTATGATGAAATCAAATAGAGACAAGAAGGAGGATCAAAAATTGAAATATGCCGATGCTGCTGCTGTGATGGCATCCGCTACATAATAAAAAAAATAGATATTTGTACATATGATAGATACAGCAATCAGTAGGAAACAAAGGACATAAATCCCGGCTTCGCTCTGAAACCAGAGTAGTAAAGCTTTCATATTATTAGATAGTGCTTAATGCTGCACGTACTCCTGAACTGCCTTGCATTGGAGAATAATGCTTATTATTATTTGTTGATAATAGTTAATGGAAGGAAAAACTGGTGGCTAGCGCTGTAGCACGACATCAAATACGATGTATTTTAGCATATCATTGTGACCTGTGCGATAAATGCGATCAATCAAATTCAGGAGTAACACTCTTTTCTTTTCAAAAACAAGGTGAGCTGAGGCAGTAGTACCTATATGACTTTCCTCACATAGTGAATTTATTAAAGCATATCCCTCATATGAAAGTATTTATTGGATGCTAGATCAAATAGTTGCACCTTGTCTTGCTTTAGAATATATAAAAGAATTTAAACTGCCACAGTTTAGATACCCTTTTATTACAAAAACAATATAATGTTAAATGACAGATCAATAGGAGATCAACTAGCCAGAATTATTCGGTCCCTGAACCTCTGAGCCAATCAAATTGCTTGAAAACTCCGCTGACCTAAAAAAAAATTTGCGAGGGTTTCCCCCTGTTTTGATGTGAGGCAAAATTTTAAGCGCCGCTATAATAGCAATATAGCCGCTGCTATCATCAAATTTCCCCCAGGTGCTAGAGCATGCCTTACTTACACCACCTAGCTTTAGATTCTGGCGTTGAGACCCTCAATCATCACTAAAGTAAGTAGTGATAACCAAGTGGAGGCGGCCTATCTACCTCCTAGCCTCGGATAAAGTCTTGTTGAGCTTCAGGGATAGGCACATCCACACAACGTAAAAAAGGTATGCTTCAAAGAAACATAAAAATAATAAAAGAAAGAAGAAAAGAACATACTATAGGGTTATAGTAATACGTAGGTAAAAAAGAGAAAATGCATACATGAGCAACATGCATGGTAATAATAGTCGTATGTAAAGCAACACAAACGCGCACAACTGCAAAAGCAACAGTGGTATTATAACTTTGCAATAGAACATAATGACTAATAGTGTTGTTTCATATGACGCCACAGAGGCAACACAACCAACAAAAGAAAGAGAAAAACGCAACAAAACAAACATCATGATAAAATGCATTATCATGAGAAAGGAAGCAACAATACAAGCATCCAGAGAAGCTTTATATCATTGCGACCAGAAGAAAGAAAATACTTACCACCACCATAGATAGACCAGAGAATACGCAACCACCGGATATAGATCAAAGAGCGAGCATGCACCAAAGATAGTAGACCAGGAAAGACCATATTAACAGCGGCAGCAGCAGCAGAAACACCAGCAGAGACCAAACAAAGACCAAAGAAGTTACTACTGATCAACACCACAGATAGACCAGAAGAATATAGGCAACCACCAGAGATAGACCAGAGAACAAGCATACAACAAATACAGTAGACCAGGAAAAACCAAATTATCAGCAACACCAGCAACACCAGCAACACCAGCAACACCAGCAACACCAGCAACACCAGCAACACCAGCAATAGCAGCAGCAACAACACCAGTAGTAACACCAGTAGCAACAACACCAACACCATAGAAAAGCCGAAGAACGAGCATCACCAGAGACCAGACAACGACTAAAGAAGCAACCGCCAGAGACAGAGACCAAAGAAGCAGACAGCAGAGATAGCAGAGAAGTAATAGCAGCAGCACCGACATCAAACAGGCAAAATAATTATTGAAACCTAATAAACAAATTCGATTAGTGCTGATTCTACGTCTTCCAGTGCTCGTTCATCGAATAGTACTTACTATATCCCACTTCAAAGTAGCAGTATCAAGTACCGTTAGCAATACAAGGCAGTGTTATCAGAAGTTGGAGTGTTATTATCATTCGAACGGTTTCCAAAACCAACATGGTTTGATACTAAACGCGTTTTGCGAAAGGAAAAAAAATGAGGATACGGAAAAATGAGAGGGCGCCATACCCGACGTCACGGCCAGTAGATTTGGCCTCAGTTTTCTGACACAGCAGCTGTATCTACGGCACTCAAATTTGGATTTGTGCAGTTGTCATTTTTGTGTTCAAATTTGACTTGATCTGACATCCTTTAAACGTTTTTGCTAAATTTGACCATGAAAATTGTCATTGTTATACTTTACTTTCTAATGTATTTATAAAGAATTAATGAAGGCGCATCGGTTGATGCTGGTTTCATTCAGCTTTCAGATTAAAAATAATGAGCAATCTACAAAAATATGAAAACAGGTTTTCTGTGAATATGTCAAGATTTAGCATATACGCGTCTCATAGAAAGAGTTTCCAGCGTTGCATTCCATCTTTACAATCAATTTGATCTGATATGTGTCATAAGAAAAGTCTTCATTTTTGAGGTGAAAAACGCGATCGTCTGATTTTCAAGAATTTTCCCTTACTAGTACACATGAAAAATATGAGGATTTTCATAGATTTGCAGTGACCAAAAAAAAATTGATATAAAGCACCAGTAAGTAAAGCGCAGTTAAGAAGACTCGTTTGGCGCTATTCCGAGCGTTCATAACGCTCTGTAACATGAGTTATTCGTGCTTCAGAATGCCCAAGTTTGGACAGAATCTGGCCTAAAAATAAGGCGTAGAATGTCGTGCTGCCAAAGAAGTAAGTAAATTATTACAGTTCTATTTAATGTCGCTGATGTTCTGCATTGTACGAAACTCAATCCTTAAGTTATTGACGCTTTTTATTCTAATTCTAAGGCTTACATCTTTCTTTTTTGCGCGAGTACAGTAATTTTATAACTTGAGTGTTAATGATATTATGCAAATTTGAATTTAACACCTTGTTCAGATTGAACGAGATGCTTATCAGGTTAGCAGGGCACTTTTGATGGTTGTCCACAACAGAAGAGAGGCCACATCTAGCCGTAAAGCTAGACTTAACGTCTATCCAGGGTGTTAAACACCCATATTTAAGGTGAATAATTGACTGAAAACGAACAGGTCGAGTCAGTGTCAGCACAATTGGGGAAGCAAACAACAAAACTTTGTATCAAAGTCGAGCGAATAGAGATTTGTGATACCTACAAATTCTTTGATACAAGATTCGACACCAGGAGACTGTAGTGAAATCGTGTTTAAATGGTTTCAGTGACCTACACTACCGAAAAGATCAGCTCCAGCTAAATTGTCTAAAATCAATCGCTGCTCAAAGCTAACTGTTCCTACAGTGGCGCATGTAAAACCCTTTTTGTGTGCCAGCATGTGTCATACAACGCTCTGAATCGAATGTATCTCATAGACTTGATCATCCTATCGAAGCTTCTATGCTGCTATTAAGGAAAAACGTGTTTTTGCCACCATAAACTCAAATAATTTTGGGGAGCAAAATTGTATTAACAATAAAGAAGCCTGATGGAGTTGCTAGTTCCACAAGTAGTAGTGTCAAAACACTTTTTTTTTATATCGGTTACGTTATGCTTTCCTCGCTTGATTATTCGGCAACGGGTTCAGCGACTGAGGATCCAATTATACGTTTAGCAGCCTCCTAAATTGGTGATGAATCCGTAATAATAAAATCGATGGAGTAATCAATTGTCAACTGTATCTAAAACGAAAGCAAAGAGCTTCTTTATTACAGGGCATTTAACTAGCTGCTCATTAAATAGGAAAGATTTCTGGTCGATGACTACTACGTTGTCAAGAAGAGTGCTTTCCAACACCTTATATTTGAATCTTGTGGTTGTAATTAAGAGTGAGGAGCATGGCAGGTTTTCTGCTCAATGTGGACCATAATAGGCTGAAAGTTGCACTAGTTGAAGCCGATCTTCTTTTTGGCCAATTTGCATGTTACTTAAGGTGGTTCTTCTATGTATTTGGACGTTGAAAATATAATGCCAGCCATGTAATTGGCAACAGGATAACACAACGTATAAATCTGTGCTTTTTCTTCAACAAACATCTATTATACTACTTGTAAGTGGCAGCAATAGTGGCTCAGTTAAAGACGAAACTACTACTACCATTGAATCCTCGCTTGTATACAGCATCATCGACAATTCGTAATGCTTGCGTGTTGTGGCTCATACCTGCGCTTAATTCTTACAGTAGTAACCATGGCGATTATTTTAACTTGTCGATGGTATACTCTTTGTGGGTGCTGTAAATTAATGTGATGAGGAGATGCGTCAGTTTCGTCGTTGGTGGTCTGTTTTTCTTTATTGCCAACGCCACGACCTTTTAGTTGGAATTACGTCTCGCCCAAATAACAGTGTATGTGATTTTTATCCAGCTGCTCTATGTGATTAGCAATTTTTTGCTGCTTTATTGAGTTTAGTTTTGCATTTCTCAACTGGTTCTAGTCATGTCAGATACTCAAATGGCTTGAAAGTTAATTGACAAAATAGCGTACAATGCTGAATAAGGATCTATAATGATTTTTATTGTCACACCAGCACATAAAAAGCTTGAAAAACGATACTATATACATAGTGGCCTATTATCATTTAGAGTTTTTTTCAGCATTTTTTTTTTTTGATAATAACAGACAAAGGTGATATTTTCATATCGCATTGATGACTGAATGTTTCTCAAGCCTCGAGTTTCTAAAGTTGATCTAACATTAATAGAATCACAATTGATACATTTAGCTTTACCTGGAGGAGATCATCAAAGATACTTGGTTCACTGTTTTGTTTACAGAGATATAATTACAAAGATTTTCCGTTTTTGAATTCGTATCGGTTTAATCTTAGCGAGAACCATATGTCTTGAATGCATTAAAAAGAAGTAGGGTGTCATCACGTAACCCTCAAGCTGCATCTCAATTAATTTACCTGCGACTGTATGCTCAAGAAGCGGCCACAACGGTACTGAAGTGGCGTTCCTAAATTCCTGCGACGCATGTGTGATAAAAGGTTGTATAAGAGTATGTATACTTCTCTTACAGAACTTCTTTAGAGTTGAAATGAGAATATCAGGTGCATACATAGTATCATACACAAGTTTCAACTGCTTAGTTGAATACTTGATTATGCGAAACAAATCTAATTTAACAACAAATCAACTACTTTGTTACAAGCAGGGTACATTTCGTACTTTCACTTGGTGCTGATTGCACTTCCAGACGTTGGTACGCTGCACATGTGCTCATATTGCGATATTCTTTCTAATGAGATCGGATACGCTATTCCAGCTTGGAATTTCTGCTGCCGCTACATTACATATTTGACATTCAACCACTTACAATTGATTTGTAGCATCAGGTAGTCGAGTGCAATACACATATATTTGTTGATTGATATTGTCAGCATGCGGCATACGCGCATATTGCATAAATAAAGAGGTGTAATATGGTTGTACGTTTTTTCATGGAACTCATACTTGATCCGGGAATGGTGAATCTCCTGGGTAGATTATGCATCTATTCTATTAAACTACCTCCTTGTTACACACAGACGATAATCCTTTTGCATGCAAGATGTGTACACAATAATGACTGTGCGAACCGTAGTAGTATTTTTTTTTACAGATGTAAACAATAACAATCGATTTGGAAATTTGAATGCGCCACCTGATGTTATCATTTAATATTTTTACTCTTTCGTTTTTTAATCAAATCCTTTTTTTCTTCTTGATATATATATATATAAAGTATATGATTTATTGAATAGCCAAAACGACTAAATCACTGAGATTTAATGTGAATGCACAATGAGGTAAAATACAACGATTCGCTTTCATGGTATCAACCTAATATTGATCAGTAAATTAAACAGAAACATGGATAATCATAACGGTCAATTTCGAGGACAGCCTTATGGAAATGTGATTCTGATACATCAAACAGCAACAACGGCATCATCATCATCTTTAAACGGGACACTCCCTGTATCGAATCAACGGCGACAGGAGACAGCAACAGGCTCGGCTCTTGAGCAAAAAACCCATCATCCTCAGGAAGCAGAAGCAGAAATCTTGAAAGATCTGAAACAACCGAGCAAGCAAATATCATTGGCCTCAACGATTTATACGTATTTCGGTAACCTAATACATGGAAAGAGTAAGAATAGTCGATTTCGCGCTGGTTCGGTGAACGATACAGCTAAAAATCCTCAGCAAAAGCAAACAGCATGGTGGAAGAGGGGATTCAAGTCATTGTCGCCACCAACAATAGCGAAAAGAAGCAAAGGCCAAGGGAAGAAGAGAAACCAAAAGTTCCTGTGGTGTTTTCGACCGGTGGGTGCTGCTGCTGCTACACACGGAAAGAAGCAAAATCCTTTGTTTTGGACAACATTTGAAAAGAAGAATCAATTGGAGCTCTCGGAACAATTTGAAAGACTCAGAGCTGCAAGTAGAATCCACGATTGCTTCGAACTTCAAGATAAGAAAATCAATGGTGGTAAGGTGGTTGTCAATGTGATGCTGAAGGAAGGTATCGCCTTTGTTCTGGATCCAGAGTGGTCTGAGCCAATGACATTTGAAATCACTCAGCTACCAAAGCTGACATTGTATCAACGGTTGCGAGCAAGACACGATTACAAGCGATGGTATAAAAGACAGCAACAGCATATGTATCACCAGAGTAGATCGGCATAGGCTCTATATAATTAATGGTCTAATATCTATACATTAAAGGTTTGGGAGACACAAAAAAAAAAGTGGTATGATCAGGGTAAAATGTAAATCATCTAGCCGTGGAGCTTAAACTGAGTACACTTTGCACATTTTTTCGGATGAGATTGCAGACGTAAAGGTTGCTGTGGACCTCGACATGGCACCCAAAAACAGGTGGCATTTGAAGCAGAGTATTATATAACCTTAAAAAAGGTTTGATGTCCTTGTATTTTACCAAGAAAATCGGATAATATGCCAACTTGTGAAGAGTAATATGGATGTGTGCTTGAATAGACGGTGTAGCTCTGCTACTGTGCTCATTGTTCTCTTTGATTATGAAACTTGCTCAATTGTTGAATGATAAGAACAATAAACGGAAGAGACGATAACGTAGAACAAAAGATCGGTGTTACTCATGCGAGACACTTTTGCTTTGAAGAAGCGACATTTTTTGATATTTAAATGCTTTGAAATCAAACGTGAACGAGATCTTGTGTTGTTTCTCTTTACCATAAACTATTTGTTCTCATTTTTTGTCTCTATTTATTTCGCTTGCACTAAAGATAACGCACTATGAACAGGTAATTCATCATCAAATGGCGTCTTTGGCCAAGCACAGAACTAACCAACATGTCAAAATCACAGCACATTGACAGAAGTTGCCTCGGAGCAACTCAAGAAGGGCGGTTTCTCCGCCACCATTTTGGAAAAGACTGGCCTTTCACCTATGGCATTGGCTATCACTATCATTCTAGGCTTGTTGGTATGGGAACAGGTGGATTACTTGAGAAAGAAGAAGCACTTGCCAGGTCCAGCATTCAAGGTCCCTCTTATCGGTTCCATGATGGACTCCATGGCTCCTACATTTGATAAGTACAATGCCAAATGGAAGAGTGGTGATTTGTCCTGCGTTAGTGTGTTCAACAGGTAAGTAATTTTATCGAACCATAATTATTTTAACACACCGAATAATAAATGTTGCTTGGATAGATTCATTGTCATCGCATCTAATTGTGAGTTCAGCCGTAAGATCCTCAACTCTCCTGCCTATGTTGAGCCTGCGGTTGTGGATTCTATGAGATACATTCTTGCTGATGATAATTGGGTCTTTATGGATGGCAAGGAACACAACAACTACCGCAGAGGTCTCAATGTGCTCTTCCAAAGAAGAGCTCTCGGCAGCTACCTCCCTATCATGGACAAATGTTACCAAAAGTTTTTTGATGAATGGCTCTCTCACAATGGAAAGACTAGACAGTATCAATGGGATTTCAGAGAGCTGAACATGCAATCTTCTCTTCGCGTCTTTATGGGCTGGTTCATGCCTGAGGAGGCTGCCAAAAAGTGTTCTGACGAGTACTTTAACATCACTGCTGCTCTTGAGCTTGTCAACTTCCCTATCCCACTTCCTGGTACCAAGGTTTACAAGGCCATCAAGTCTCGTGAATACATCTATGATCGATTTATCGAGTCTATTGTAGACGCTCGTGTTCGCATTGATAGTGGCGGGGAACCCACATGTCTCTTGGACAACTGGTTGATCGCTATGAAGCAGAACGAGAAGGAGTGTGCTATGAAGGGCAAGCCTGCCCCCCATAAGTTTACCAACCGTGAAATTGCCTTGACCATCTTGACCTTTTTGTTTGCTTCTCAAGATGCTACATCATCTGGTCTTACATGGACTTTCCAACTGCTGGCTGATCATCCTGATGTGATGAAGAAGGTATATGAAGAGCAAGATAGACTTCGTGCTGATAACCCAGATCAACCTCTCACTCTTGAATTGATGGAAAAGTCGGTCTATTTACGTCAAGTTGTCAAGGAGTCACTTCGTCTTAAGCCCCCAGTCTTGATGGTGCCTTACCAAACTCACAAAGATTTCCCTATTTCTCCTGACTATACTGTTCCTGCCAAGTCTATGGTCATTCCTACTACCTATCCTGCTCTCCACGATCCTGTTGCTTATCCTAACCCTGACTCTTTTGATCCTGATCGCTGGGGACCTGATGGCTGTGCCGAAGATTTTCCCAAGAACTTTATGGTGTTCGGTAATGGACCTCATCACTGTCTCGGTAAAGAATATGCCATTCTTCACTTGATGTCTACTGTTGCCCAAGCTACCCAAAGACTTGAATTCAAGCATTACCGCACCGACAAATCCGACTCCATTTGGTTATTCGCTACAACCTATCCCGAAGATTTCTGCCCTATGAGTTTCCACCCAAGAAGCAAGTAGATCAAAGCTTAAACTTACCTCCACATGGAATTCATATAGAACTAATCAGCCAGCTCATCATTAGAAATGATGGTGTTGTGAATACTTATATTACCTCATCCCAATTTAATAAATTATGCATTATTGTAAATAAAATGTTTCCATCTTCCTCTACTCCTATCATTCGATACAAAGGCTTTGGCAGGTACTGTTCAAATGCCCATCCATCTTCCTACTATGATCCATCCTCTACTCAAACTCTTCCATTTGCTCATTGTAACATCGGCATTCCAAAAGCTGAATCCACTATCCATTGAGGTTTCTCAACTTTTTGTAATCAAAAAGAGTTGCTAAAGGGACCTTTCTCATTTGCTACAATCTAATTGCATTCTCTTTCTACGTCACTTTGTAACTGGAGCTTTTCAAATTGAGAATCGAAAAAGGGATGAAGTTTGTTCCTTTTTTATTTTCCTGATTTTTTTTTTCTTTTCTTCTTCTGTCAAATTCTACACTTCTCGCCATGCCTCGTCCACTGAGTGATTCATGGCAATACTTTGAGCTATTATCGCCAGACAATGGAAGAAGCAAGAAGGCAAGATGTTCGTTCTGCGGACATGAACAAGCTGCTGGCATTACACGATTGCACCAACATTTGCTGTATCGCTGCTCAAGGATTTCATCAGAGATCCGTAATCAATTGCGACAAAAGCAGGACGATAGAGGACATGATACACCAGTGCCTCACAGAAACGATTTGCTGCACTCTCAGCCATCATCTACTGTAAACTATCAATTCGATCCCACATTGCAAAATATCCTCAATTCTTCACCGACATCTGCTCTGAATACACACTCAAATTACTTTGATGCTGCTCTCTCTCCCACAACGTCAACCGCCTTCTCGACTGCCAATCCGCTGTCATTTGCACCAAACACTGACAGTATAAATCAACAGCAGCAACAACAGTATCATCACACGCAACAACAACCTTCACAGCAGCAACGGCAACCAGATAGATCCCAGGCAATGCTGGATTGGCATCTGGCTCGTGCCTTGTTTTCGGCCAACATTCCCTTTGACAAAATAGAGAACCCTCACATCATCGAGTTTTTTAAACGCTTACAACCAAACTACGTTCTTCCCAAAGCAAGACGTCTACAGCAGTTCCTGCTCAAGGAGCAACATTGGGATCTCATTCAAGGTAGCGAATCCAATGCAGCACAACAAATGCCATCGCCGCCGACGCCTACTTCATCACTCCATGCTACATCACAACAACATGTGTTACAGCAACGTCAAAACAATGTGGGACGCTTGGGATTACCTCCTGACGGCAATACTGTGTCCATCAACAACAACAACATTAGCAATAACACTGCCCTCGGAAGTCGGCTACTGGCGTCGATTCATCCTCCAGCTGAACTTGAAGGGAGCTTATGAATTAAGTAGAGTAAACCCATACCTGAACAAGACCCCTCCCCTCCCCCAACCGAAGGTAGAGAAGGATGAGAAACACTCCAATCTGTAAAGCAAAACCAATTGTTACCCTGTAATTTCTTTTGTTTCCTATATCTTGCTATATGTAGTATATATATTTTTCTCAATTTAGACGCATCATCATTTATTTGCATTATAAAAACCATCATTACTGCTTCATCTTTTCTCATTTTCTGCCATTGCTGGATACAGATGTATAGCGGCATCAAATCATCTATTGTGTTAAACAAAAATGTTGCATTTGATTGGGGCTAATTTGGATTTTCGACTGAGCGTACGTTTAATGCAAGTTTTATACCCGAATATGAAGGATTGGCGGAGTACGCAGGTTCTTGGGTCCAGTAACATATGATCTGCAATGCTGCTTTGGCTAATGTCATTAACACTAGTCCATGGTACTGTTGCCTCATACCAATAAAATGGCTTTTTATGCCCGAGGGCTAATTTAATGTATGCTTCTGCAACACTAGAGATCAAGTGCTGATCAAACAATTAGAGAAAGCAGTAAAGATGTATCATTCGGGATGCTGAACCTGAAAATTAACCTTTTTCCGCGATATAATTGTCCTGAAACGGCATTTTGATTCAAGGTCAAATTCATCTGTGGGTCTCCTTCTGCTTACATAACATACAGTAGGACATTATCTCGCTTTTTTGAGGAGATACGCAAAGGCTTTTCAAAAGCTGAATGCTGACCTATACTACATCAGTGAATTGTGCAGTTATCAGATATAAAGCACCTCGGTTTCTCGTGATTGTTCTATGTTGCGTAACGAAGAAGGATCGAGCATTCGGTATAGCGCAGTAAAATACATGATGAGAGCCATTTGTTCTTTTGGTTACCGGCTTCAATTGCTAATTGACGTACGTTTTTCTGATCTAGCAGCTCTTCTTGATATGTTGCACAAATACATTCATGAGACTCTTATAAATGGATGGATTGCTCCATCTAGTTACTTTATCAAACGAGATTTCAATAGATAGGAATACCTTATCCTCCCACAAGGATATATTCTAGAATGTCTAGATGTGAATTCAATAACCATTTAACGATGATTACCAAAGAATATACCCCTGGATTTAAGCTTTAAACCAAGATAAACGTTTGATGTTCCAGCCTTGCATTTTCATCTGTTCATTCAAGGCCATCAAATGGCATGCGTTCCTATTTAATAAAAACCACCAAAATATCGTGTGATGGAGGTATACACAGAGCCAAAGGGAAAACGCTACTCGTTGAAACCCATGCAATATTATTATATGCCAGCATGGTATTCAAGCCGTATTTGTGGATCAAGTGTATAATCTCCACATCTTGAAAATTGGCCGTGTTTGTCGCAGTCTGGTCCACTCATATATGGCGTAAAATTAATTGCTAGAATATTTCGTGATTTATGTCAAACATGCACTGCTTCAAATCTGCTAATAATGGACCAGTTATCCAGATCCAGATGTGGTTTTTCGGACTTTCCACAAAAGTGTAACATCAGTAATAAAGCTAATCTCATCGTCTTGCGAGAAGCATCAAGGGGTGAATTGGATTTTTAGTGCTGTATACGGCAATAAACAACGGGTATATCTCATTTAATATATTCAAGCTTTGGCCATAGCGTAGATGATGTTTGATTTCTAATAGGCTTCAGGAGGCTCTTCTCTAAAACCTGATTTCTGAAAATCAGTAGTAAAAACTGTTAATATGGTGCATGTTTACTCAAATTAAACACGGACTCTCATTAATTGATGTGAGACTAAGCGTTGATATGTTTTATTCAGCTTCTGCTTCAAAAGCTCAGGTTGCATATTCAACAATTTCCTTTAAAAATGCTGAAAGTTTGAACAGTCTAAAGAGAGCAACAAACAAAATTGAGTAACAATAATGAAACAGTGATTGAAACAACATGTAATGGATCAGGTTCTATTTTGAAAGTCGATATTTTATCAAGCGAGAATGTATCATTTATAAAGCATATCTACAAAGGGCATTCAGTGTTCAGGCTTGATACGGACCACCTACTGATTCCATTACGTATGACGCTTGAGTGCAGTATTAGGTATATTGGGTCGTATAAGACAGAATGCTATATATTTACACTTGTCTCTTTCTATGATAACGCACATGCTTCAGTTCTAGCTCGTCATTGCTTTATATTGTTTATATTGTTTATATGAAGATATCTTGATCACATACCAAAATAATTTTTCAGCCAGCGGCAATTTTCTTTTTCAAACGAATCAAAGAAACTCGTACTGCCTACATTCCATGTTGAAGTGCTTCAAATCATGATTAAAAAGTTGCGGTTATATATAATTTAGTGGTCAGCCAAGCTAACTAGCGTAGTCAGATATAAAAATGCCCAACAAAAACCAAAGAAAATATTCAGGCTAAGCGGTAGTTCTTTCAAACCCGTGATTCCCATTTAATCAGCATCTCAATCATCATTGCCATTATCAGAAAGGCATTTTGGTCAGCCAGCAAGGCCACCCACCTCCACCACCACCTCCACCACCATCAGAAATTATTCAATCTCAGTTTATCCTGTCTGCTCAAGATTGGCCAGATTTTGCTCTTCTTCGACTTGATCCAGCTATTTTGCGAGATTCGACTATATAAACTGTAATGATTATCCAACGCTTCCTAATACACTCTTGGAGTACTTTTCAAGGCGCTTCCAGTGGTAATAATTGTACCAAGTGTTTTGAATGAAATTATTGAGCAATTTGCTAAAGCATAAAATGAGGTTTTTAGCGAAAATATCCACATTTTATATATAAAAGTCTTTCAAACAAAGTTTCAGGGATTGCTTTGGATCGATACAAACATGTTGGTCCAATACATACTATAGTAAAAGTCTTCATTTTTGGAGTCAAAAACGCGATTTTTGATTTTCAATGAAAAGAATGAGGGGTACCTCATGCTTTTTGGTCGATTTTTGACCATGTTTTTTTTGGTCCCAAAAAGTTGAGCAAAGGTGCCAGGAAGTTACTACTATTCAAGTACAATTGTTTGGCGCCATTCAGGTGGCTCATAAAGGTCTACAAGTCAAGATATGAAAGCTTGAAAACTGCTAAGCTTGGCTGTGTTTTATACATTTGCATGCCAATAGACGCGTTTTGTTATGACACAAAGGCGTAAAGACATTGTATGCATAATCCAGACTCAGGGCATGCTGTTACATCCAAATATTTAGCTGGAAATATTAGGTTGAGCGGCACTGTTGTGTCGCAGTATCATAGCACAATGATACAGCTTATTAGTGAGGCGATGATGGCTGTAAGGCATGCAGAACATTTTAGACGCAATCGGTAGTTTACAACTTCTAGTCCTTTTATAATATACTAAAAAACTATGAAAAAAACGTCGTCGTAGACAATCAGATATCAAAACTCCCTATCCCAAGAATATAACACATTTAATTAAAGTGATTTATTGTCACCCATTTGACTGTGGATTGAGTGGTTTGTGGTTTTAAGGCAGTATTTGATAACACTGGCCTTAAGAAAGTAATATCGTAGCGAAGCAACTGTGCAAAACTATAGTATTCAAGCAGTAAATTTGTTTTCTCATTGTCATTCTTAATAAGCTTACCAACAACATAACGCATCAAAATTTGCATGGATTAGCTTTGCCAAAATCAAAATGTCCCCTATTCGAATCAAACAGTGCGCAGGCTGCAGAACTACCCTTTCAGAAAATTTCAGCTAACAAAGATGTGATTTATGCCGCATAAATAAAAACCATAAAACAAAAACATAACCAAATTTAGCAGTTTTCAAGCTTTCATATCTTGACTTATAGACCTTTATGAGCCACATGAATGGCGCCAAACAATTGTGCTTGAATAGTAGTAACTTCCTGACACCTTTGCTCAACTTTTTGGGACCAAAAAAACATGGTCAAAAATCGACCAAAAACCATGAGGTACCCCTCATTCTTTTCATCGAAAATCAAATAATCGCGTTTTTGACTCCAAAAATGAAGACTTTTACTATAGTATGTATTGGACCAACATGTTTGTATCGATCCAAAGCAATCCCTGAAACTTTGTTTGAAAGACTTTTATATATAAAATGTGGATATTTTCGCTAAAAACCTCATTTTATGCTTTAGCAAATTGCTCAATAATTTCATTCAAAACACTTGGTACAATTATTACCACTGGAAGCGCCTTGAAAAGTACTCCAAGAGTGTATTAGGAAGCGTTGGATAATCATTACAGTTTATATAGTCGAATCTCGCAAAATAGCTGGATCAAGTCGAAGAAGAGCAAAATCTGGCCAATCTTGAGCAGACAGAATAAACTGAGATTGAATAATTTCTGATGGTGGTGGAGGTGGCGGTGGAGGTGGGTGGCCTTGCTGGCTGACCAAAATGACTAGTAAAAGTTATTTTACTTAAAAATTAGCTTAAATATAGGTGGTCCGTCTCATCAGTTCAATGGTTCAAGATCATTATGAAGCCCACATTGTAAATCAAGTTTGCATTGCCACTCGCTTCACCAGAAATACTGATGCTTCGTGGAAGCCATGTAAATATTCCGTAGCAAATGTATTGCAGACTTGAATGCCTGACGTTTTATTTTGAAGACGATGCTCCCTTCTGCCATTTCGTTGCTAGGTAGGTCATCCTGACGATATGATTAAAGCAGCTGTATATTTAGTAAAATGGCTCTATGCCACATTGTTTGAAATGCCTTGCCTAATGATCATGTAATCTGTGTCCAAAGACCAGATCTAATGTTGATAGAAATTGCTGAAATTCAACTAGCCCATTGAGAAATGTCAAATCATGGATTTGTGTCAAATGTTACACGAGATACTTTTGATGTGCAGTGAGCTACCCCGCACAAAAGCGACACAACACCATAGCCAACCCCAGGGATAAAGGTTTTTGCAAATTAGAGTGACTCGATTGGTGTAAACAGTAAAAGTTTTGATTCACCCCCTCCCATCAACAAAAGCTTAATCATTCAAACCCCAACCTACCCCTCTCTCTCTTATTCAATTCATCATCAAAAATGCCTCGCCAAGTAAGTTGTCAAAATGCATCCATTGAAATTTGTATTCACCTTTGATTTTACAGACTAGACGTTCCGCCCCTGCTCAACAAACTCGCCATGCTTCCACCATGCCTGCACGTCAAGCACCTCCACCATCTGCTCCTAGACCTGCTGCCCCTCCTGCTCAACAACACGCTCCTGCTCCCGCCCCTCAACAGCATGCTATGGCTCCTGCCCCCGCTGCTGCTCCTCCAGCTCTTGCTCAAGCCGCTCCTCAGCAACCTGGCATGTTTGCTCAAAGTAAGTGTTTTTCATTAAAATGTCTTGTAATGAGAGCTGTATTGACATTTCCCTTTCAGTGGCCACTACTGCTGCTGGTGTTGCAGTCGGTTCAGCTGTTGGACATACTCTTGTACGTATAGATTTAGAAATATTTAAGACTTGATATACTAACATGCTGCTTGCAGGCTAACGGCGTCTCTTCTCTCTTCAGTGGATCTTCCTCTGAACAACCCGCTGCTGCTCCTGAACAGCCTCAATATCAAGCAGCTCCTCAATATCAGCCTCAACAATTCCAGGCAGCTCCTCAACCCTCTGGCAATGCTTGTGAAGCTGATGCCAAGGCTTTCACCAACTGTCTTGAGGCTAGCAACAACGATTTTGCTTCTTGTCAATGGTACCTTGAGGCCCTCAAGTCTTGTCAACAAATGGCATCCAACTACTAATTCATTATTTATACATATCACCTGCTTTGGTTTTGATTCTTTGTAGAACAAGAACAAAATAAACATTTTCTATAGAAATACAATCTGATGCTTCTTTTTGCTATGAGTCAAATGTTGCGTTTTTTTTTTTCGAGTCAAACTGAAACCAAAAGTTTTCGTTATAAAGGGGCAGATAGCCTGGTCTTGTTTTTTTTTTTTTTCTTAAGAACACAACATGCTCAAGAACATCGTCTCCAGAAACTTTGTTTACCAATCAAGCAAGGTGCGTCAATTGTACACAAACTTGCCTAAATCCAATGAAGGTGGAAAGGTATTCAATAACCGCGAAAGGGCTGCCGAAGGTGTATGGGCGCGTCAAATGGTGAGGTATTTCCCATGTTGGTAAGACTGAATGACTAATATTACGTGCACAAGAACGAACAGGAACTGGAAAAGCTTCACGACCGATTGATGGAGCAGCAAAAGACGCTGCAAGACACCCAAAACAAGCTATCTGAACTAAGAGATAGTCTCACCAACAACCCAAAGGGCAGCAAATGAGATAAACACAAGCACATGATATTTATGCCAATTTCAAATGAAAAACGTCGATCTAGCGATGACTCAAAACTGCCTAAAGCAATCGGTGAAAATATAATAAAAATCTTTAACAGCTCATTTTCATCTTTCCCTCTCTTTCTTTTCGCTTTCTTTCATCACTACTTCCATACCACACACTCTCTCACACTCTCTCACTCTCTCTCTCTCACACACACACTTTTGATGATGGCACTGAAAAGACTATTTTCTCATCAGATCCATCTACATGGCAAACGTTCTTTTAGCTGCAGTCTACCGAGACAGATTATGAATAAATCCCCTATCTCAACTACCGCATCACCCAAAATAGAGGTTCCTCGAGCAGCCAGATTAGACGCCATGCAGTCTACCAATTCAGCATCTCATTTCTACCAAAACAAAGTGCTAGAGGAATACACTGTGCAACCTGTAAATGCCAGCACATTACGTCAATTCATCTTTTTCGGTAGGCAAATGAACACGGATCGTTTGCTCAAATCTGCAAACTGGGTTCGCAATGAACTACTAGTGCGCTTGGCTCATCGTATCCGTGATTTTCAGCAGCTGCCCTTCTTTGTCGGCACAAACCCTCACATTGAATATGTCTACAAGCTGTATTGGGGCGCATTTGAATCGATACGTGCTTGTCCTCCCATCGAAAAGCACCAAGACAATACCCATTTCTGCGAATTACTACAAACACTACTGGAGGATGGATTGCTGGTTTTGCCTCGACTGGCTCAAGGACTCAGCGAAAGTGCAGCTTACTACCCGCCCGAGCAAAAGGATTTGGATTTGTTCTTGAATCGTATGCTTAGATCACGGATATCGAGACGTGTGTTGGCTGAGCAGCATCTGGCCTTGACCGAAGCATGTGAACATCAATGGGATCAACACACAGGATTTGGTGATGGCTATGTGGGAATCATATTTGTGCATTGCTCTGCCAGCGAAATTCTGGAGCGATCAAAACAGCTAGTTTTCCAGCATGTGCATCGATATCATTCCAACGTGCAGAAAGAGAATCAAGAGCTACCTGTGCCTCACATCAGTGTCAAGATTCAGCACAATGGATTCACATCGAGCAATAGGAAGAACGAGATATTATTTGCCTATGTAAGTAAAGGGGAGGGAATCGAGCAGCCAGTGTTGATACGATCATGGACATAGGTACCCGAGCAACTGGAACACATTTTATACGAATTACTAGACAATGCTGTGCGATTTACAATGCGCAACCATCCAGCTGGCGACTATCCACCTATTCAAGTGACAGTCAGTGCAAACGATTCGGATGTGTATTTCAGAGTGTCTGATCAAGGTGGGGGCATGACCAAGGATAGATATGACCGCCTGTGGTCTTACCAATCGCGAGCACAGACGGGCGATTTCAACGATTTCAAGCAGATACAAAAGATACCAGCTACCATTGATGGACGAGCAAATCAGGCATCCGAAATGGGACACCGCCACTTGGGCATTGGGTTGACGATGAGCAGGATCTATGCAGAGTATTGGGGTGGGGAGCTGCAAGTGATTACGATGGATGGGTTTGGTACAGATGCCTATGTCCGTATACCACGACTAGGCACCAATACAGAGAATTTGGGTATTGAGAGACAAGCCCATCCTGTCTTCCACAGCACTGTTAAATCAGGATCCACTGTAACAGGCGCGACACACAAGAAGAAAAAGACGCCCAAGAGCAGCAAGAAGAAGGATGAACTTCGTCTGCAGTCTTACCCTAATGCACCGCCCTCAGCAACACTGCGATTACTCTCCCCCGAACAGCAATTGCTCGATACTACCTTGACAACGGAATCTTTCAGTGGAAATGGATGGAGTGAGAGCCATATGATTCAATCTTGAAATGTGTATATTTTTTTATTTATTGGAGCAAATTGTACATAGACTATATTGCAATAAAATGATTACATTTTACGTCACGCAAACGATGCTGATATTAGTGCTTTTCAGATGATTCCCAGTTTTGATCAAAGCCAAGTCCCGAGAAATCCCAATGGCCATCCCTGTCGACTGCCATTTGAGCTACTTGAAGCCAGACTGCGTTCAGACGACTGTCCTCATGAGGTCCATACATGACTTGAGCAACGGCGCAGGATCGGACTGTCTTGATGACATGAGGCTCTTGACAATGAAGAGCCTTGTCAAACACATTGAGCCAGTTGTTGTTGCTGGATGCTACATTGCTGGGCGACTTGTACGCCAACAAAGCCTCGACATTGAAGTTGGGTCTGCCTCTTGTGATGTAATAAAAGATGGTGATGGCGAGATGAGCGTGCAATAAGCTGACAGATTCGGACGGCGTGATTCTTGAAATGTACTGATGCAAGAACTCGGACGAGGTGAGAGCATGCATCAAGAAGAAATCCAACTTTAATACGCCAGGATGATCATCACGCAGGCCAGTAGAACCCACAGCCAATGAGATGCATGTGTAGAGCTCCTTGAATTTAACCTGAATATCCTTTGAATTGTCGTTGACGGTCCATTGATTTACGTAATGGTTGATTCTGTCCAAAGCCTCCTTGTTTTTGAGCAAGGTCTGCATCTTGTTCTGGTCTTTGAAATCAACGACATTGTCAAACACGGGATCCTTTCTGATTTTGTTCAAGATATGGAACAAGGAATTCTCTTTCAAGAAAACCGGGATATCATCATCATCACTGCTCTTGTTTGCATTGACATCACGATTCGCCTGCGCTGAGGAGGTTGTTTCATCAGATATACCAAAACGCGTAGAGATTTGATTAGTGAGTTGATCGACAAATGTGTTGACATAGCCTCGAGCGGCAGATGTTGCATTTTCAGCGTAGGATTGCGCCTGTGCTGGTACCATCGAAGATGTGTTCAACGGAGGCTGATCGGGTACAATCTTGACAAAGTGGGGTTCAGTACAGCTTGCCATGGCCAAGCCTTCAGCTACAATGCCTGGAATGCCAAACTCAAGACCATAACCAATGTGAATCAAAGGGTGGTAAGCGCCACCTACAGTGCGAGCCAGCATATCGCCACTCCAGACCCAACGACGCACAGTATCAATGGAGCCGTTTTTTTCCACTTCATACTGGAAAAAAGTGAGGAAACTGGCGTAGGCGTCAGCTTGGCCGAGGTATTTGGTGTAATTCTCGCGAGTAATGGTGCCCACAGAAGGAGGCAATGGACGCTGATCTTTGGCATGATCATCAAAGATCTCTTGGAGCTTCTGCTTGCTTGCGCCCAAGGAATAAGCAGCCAGCAGATGATGAATCAAATGGCTATACTTCATCCATCAGTGTCATATCTACAACTGATAGCATTGCCAGTTTATCAAACTTACTTGTGAAACTTTTTCTCGTTGAAAAAGATGTGGAACTCCCTATTGTTCTTTTGTAGCAATTGTTCAGATAACAGGGCCGCGTCAGGAGTAATGCCTGGTACAATAATGGAGTAGGTCTCAGGCTTGTTAGGGGTGTTTGGCTTGAAGGAAGTCATTGTAAGAGGTTGATGGAGAGAAGAAAAAAAAAGTGCTGCATAATTGCCTGCCTGCTTTTTATACTAATTTCTAGAATTATGCCATCATCTGGATTTCAGGGTAGCGTCATAAACTTTAGTTGTGGAGAGATCCATTGGCTGGACAGTGAACCCAGATTCATGCTTATGTTGTACCACTCTCACCTCATGCATTACTATAGCAAAACAATGAGTAAGCACATCTTAATTGGACGACAGATTTCAATTGAATCGATGCCATCCTGTGAGCAAAGCAAACTTTTAATTTGCGGCCATCATTCTACTGTTAGTATTCATTGAACAGACTGACCACTATAATTCGGCATTAATTACTATCATTTTCCGGTTAGGATTAGTCATCCATAGTTGCTAAGAACTAGTTTCGTGTAACTTCTTTTGCCAATGCTCAATGTTATAAGAGGACAGGCATGACCAATGGAGAGTATTTGTTACATTGAATTTGCTCCTCGGCAATGAGTAAATTTTCGATTTGTTATTATCCGTTATGCCGTTTATTTATTGACACAATAACAGCAATCATACAATCGTCCTATCACTGCGTTCAACGAATCGAAGCTTGAACGGGCCTGGCACCACAGTTGCACCTACACTTCTTCCATCATCTAAATTTGGATACTCGTCTTGACCATTCGACGCGATAGCAGGCTCAATAGTACATCTGGACATGACTTTTGTTACAATATTGAAGATTTGGGCTTCTGCCTATAAGATATGGTCAGCGTGTCAGTTACTAGCTTCGCACGCAAGCAGCACTTACCAAGGAAATGCCAGGACAGATGCGTTTTTTCCACCCAAATGCATAGTGTGCTTCAGATCCCTCATAGGCTCCAGCGTGCAATGTACGTGAATCATATTGAAATCGCTCTGGGAGAAACTTTTCAGGATCTTGAACCACATAGTTGTCGTGGCTGATTGCATGGATATTGCCTACAATCGTGCTTCCTTTGGGAATCAGATAGTTCCTGCATACAACTAGCAAGCGCAATGCCATTAGATGTATTCCATATAGCTACATTCTAGAGTTGGCTTACCATCTTTACTCGCTTTGCGGGGAATACCAAAGTAAACAGGCGGACGGAAACGAAGACACTCTTTTAGCAAAGTATTGTAGTATGGTAGTTCAGGGAGATCATCAAATGTAGGGAAGCGGTAATGCTTTATGATGAAACTGTCAATTTCTCGAGCGAGGTTTTGTTGTACATCAGGGTGATGACATAGGATAGCCAATGTCCAAGCAGTGGCACTAGACAGAGCATCCATACCAGCGACAAGCAGTTCACCTACATACATTGTGTCAATAACCTCACTGTACATAAGATATAACGCAGCTTACCCGTAATTGCAGCAATATTGTGCTCGTCGATAACATACTCTTCCTTCAACAGATCGAGTCTTTTCACCACGTTATCCGTATCACTCTTGCGAGCCCTTTGAATCACTCTCTGTAATGGCGCATACAAGGCGTTCATTGGACTAGTTTCTCTGCTAAACAAACGATGCAAATGGGACATCCAAGACCAAGGTTTTCTGATGGTGGTATACTGCAAATAGACGCCATCTCTATTCATCAGGCACCTATATAAAGGATCGTGCAATGACTTTGCGCCTTGCTGTCCCAATGACGTTTTCAAGATAATGTTGATGGAATTAAATCGAATGAAAGAAAGAGGATCTACGCTTCCATGCTGTCGAGTCTTTTTGATGAGCAAATCCACCGTCTTTTGTGCCTCTTCTTGCAAAGTGGCATAAGATCTTCTGAATGAGCTAGGCGATAGAAATTGCAGCATAACAGACCGAATGTCTTTCCATTTAGCATCATCATGACCAAATGCAGTGCGTCTTTGTTATAAGAATCTAGGTTAATAAACTCTTAAACAAGCAATCGTAGCAGACTTACCCTTCCTCTCCGCCATAAATAGCATCCCCACACATGAAATGAAGACTGTTGGATGTCAAGCTGTCTTCCAGGGTAAATAGTTCATACGCCATGCCAGCATCAGCGACGTATATCCAGTCTTCATTGCCCATCTTAACTTTCAAAATAGGCCCCAATTCCTTGTGCCATTCAGCAATCTTGTGTGCTGGTATGTCGCCCAGCAACAGTTTATGACCTAACAAGCAGTAGGTCAGTGTTTGCCATATAAACCAAGTAGTATATTACTACTCACCAAAGAAAAGCACAGAGCCTGGGGGCGTTGGAATCACTCTGTATTTTTTGACATTGTGTGTTCCACTCCATCCGTTCCTGAGCACTGTTTTGATGCCGTACATGGCTGCCGCAATAGCGAGCACAGCGCCTGCGATTGGAATAAATGGACCTGGTGCTTCTATTTTCTTGTACTTCTCTAATAGATAAGGATAATTCAACATGATGTTAGGAATCAGAGAAAGAGATGCAATGACTCATACGCTCGTATTCAAGGATGTTAAGACAATGAGTGGATTCATTGTTGCCTGATTTGGCATGGAGAAAAGTATTCAGGCTTTCAGGCCACTTTATTGGGTATTTTAAACATCGTATGTATATATGTACAGTGTATCGTTGGATAGGGCTGCAAGAAACTCGTTCACGCCATTAGTCGTATGCTGGATATCAAACACGGGGCCGTCAGTAGCAAAAGCCTGTGTTTGGCTATCCTTGGTTCGTATTGTCACCTGCATTTAGGGTAGAGTTAGCTTCAAGCTACATAGACACGATGAATGCATACACAGCTGTACCTTGTCTTTTTCAGCATAACAAAGAAACACCTCGTCGTCTCTACTAAAGTGTGTGTTTCTGCAAAAGGAGGGCTCATCCTGAAGTACAGCGCAAGACCATGCTTCATCAAAGATTCTTTGTCCATTTTCATTAGTTATTTTATTGATATGGTGCTCCATCCTGCCGCCATTTCTCCTGGATGTGACAAATGTATCTTCGCTCATGCTGACAGAGTAGATGGTGTCTTGAGCGCCTTTGTTCTGCACTTGATGCTGCAGATACAATGACTGAGCAGTATACTGTTGTGATTCACCAAGATCCCAAGTGTAAGAAGCGTATTGATCTGTACATAGAATGGAGTTCCCTTTTGGTATGACAGATAAAAGGGGGTTGTTTCTCTCTGGATCTACCAGCTTGGACAAATAGCCTCTCGTATTCCTCACATCATAGACCATTAATGCGCCTGTTGCCAGTCCACAATACAATAGGTTGAGGTTTTTATCATCGAAAGCACATGCTCTTGAGGGAGCCTCCAGTGTGTACCTGATCCATTGCAAACCTTGTCAGCACCTTGTATCTCCACCCATTCCATGCTTTACTTACGATTGAACCACAAGGCTCTTGGTGACCGATGTCAGTTTTAGCGTTCTATCGTCGCCTGTGCTGAGCAACATGCCGTTGGGTGAGTGTTTGATGTCTCTGATTATATTTTGATGATTTGTGGGTATAAACTCGGTAACGGATGTGTCGTACATGTTGATTTTTCGGAATCCATATCGTCTTCTTGCTTGTTGAAAGGTAGACACCACTGCCATGTCTTCCAAAGGATTCAAATTCACGGCATGGTACACCTAAACACAACATCCAGCCTGTCAATCATCCAATCGCCCAGCAATCGCACAAGATAGATGTTTACCTCTCCTCTCATTGAAACCCTGCTTTTTAAAGCAAATCCCTGCTCTGTTTGACTCTCCACAATCTCCTGGGTTGTCGCTTGACTAGGTACGACCGGCAGCAGAGAATCGAAACTGTCCAGCACAGCCTTCTTTTCGACCATCTTCTTCTGTATGTCTGCATTTTGTGTAGCCAACTGTGCCAATCGTTGATCCAACTCTTTCAGCTCAGAGGTTAATTTATCAATATACGATTGATCCTCGGGAATAAGCTTGGATGGCCAAATCTTTCGTATTTCTCGTCTCTTTGACAGCTGGCTATTGAGAAAATTGTATATCAATACGAGCACTGAGGTGTTGGATCTCTTTGCTCTTACCCGCAGAGAGGACAATTGAATGCACTGTTTTTAAATTTATCCCGTTTATATTGGTTGATACAACTAACGTACAACAAGGTGGTCAATATTTATATCATCGGATACATTTCACTGTCATCCAACATACGATCTTCCAAAACAATGGCCACACTTCATCTGAGCAATGCTGTGAAATCCATTGTTGGCCCATTCCTTTTGGCAAATGCCACATACATTGCTGTCCTCTTCATCCTCTTGGCTGTCTGACTCTTCCGTCCTGCGTTTGCTGCTATTGTCGTCTGGTATGGACAGAGGCACTTGGAAATCAGAATTGTCAGAATCCGCATAATCCAAAAAATCTGGAGAGCCTTCCGACTCAACAGGATTTGAATGTGCTTCCATGACTCAAAGAAATGATTAATGAAATAAGGAAGAATAGCTTTACCGTACCATGAGTGCTAGTGTCTGTCATAGGGAACTGCAGTCCTCTGAGAGCAGTCTTGCGCAGTTGATACCGCAAAAATGTGAACCAGCACACATTTCAATCTGTTGTCATCATGTGAAAACCCTCCATAAGCAAACTGTAACCATGGATTTGAATTTTTTTCGATGTCCCATATCTGGACTGACGAAAACAATATTCAAACAGGCACGATGCGTAGTAGTAATACCTCTTAATACTCAACAGTATGCAAATCACAGCGAAATTTGGATGCACTTGAGGCGTGATTTCTAGTGCTAGAAGCCATTTTAGGCCACCAGGATAACATCAAACAGTTGCTCTGATCTGGCACTAACTTTTTGACGCCTTTGCTCAACTTTTTTAGGATCGCCAAAATTTCATCAAAATCCATGAGGGATACCTCATCAAAAACATCAAAAATCAAACGATCGCGTTTTTGACCTCGAAAACAAACACTTCTACTATGACATATATTAGATCAAAATGATTATCTCAACCCAAAGCAACCCGTAAAACTTTGTTTGTGCAACTTTGGTATGCAAAACCTCGACAATTTGGCCAGAAATTGGATTTCATATTTTCTGGCCTTTCTCATTATATTTGTTCAAAACACTTCTTGCAAATAGCACCATTAGATGTGTCTTGAAAAGTACTTCTAGAGAGCTTAAAGGAGTAAGGAATGATTATTCCTTTTTTATAGTCGAATCTATCAAAATAGTTCGATCAAGTCGAGATCAATCAGAATTTGGCCAATCTTGGGTTTCCAAAAAAAAAAAAAAAAAAAAAAAAACGTCGGAGATTGAACCAAGTTTGGCTGCCCAAATGCCTTTCTGACGAGACAACCGATGCAATAAGAAGGAAATAGTGAGCTGCGAAGGAGTATGGCTTAATCTCGCTACTTTTGTTAAGAATTTGGGTAAATTTGCGTCTGGTAGGCTTAATTTTCACAAAATATTCATTGCAATGTATACTCTTGCAGCGAAAATGATATCTCAATCGTCAAGCCTACTAGGTAGTTCTATACACCAGCTCATAGTACTGATTCTATTATTCTATTGATACGCAAGCAGCCCATCAAAAATTCACCTTACAGATGGTGGCTTTTGTTGGCTGCCATCTGAAGACGCTCGAAACCACATCTCAATGAAAAATGAAGCCATACATGCAGATGAAATTACACAAGCAAGTACCTGGTACAATAGCGATTCTTGATTGGGGCAGCAAACTGAGCGATCTTCTTGGCAATTCATCATCATTATTGAATAAAATGAAACCTCTCGAATGGTATAATTATAGCTTTTTAAAACGCTGGTAACCAAAAATATAGTAAATTGTTGAGAAACATTTTGGTGAGCACATGAAATTCAGTAACTTGCATGCCTATTTGTATAATGTGCGTACATGACAACTGCATGATAAAATATTGGTTGTCAATTGACTCTCGGATGGGATATTCGCTGATTGATTTGCCAAGTGATGTTTATCCCATTAAATTTAATTGAAGGTGGTACAATCAAATTGGGTAAAAGAAGATCGTCTTCTTTGTGTCATTGTAGATTTCCAACTGGTTGATCTGATGGTAAAAAATGGTCGTTTTCTTGTTGAGCTCAACAGATGGAAAAAAAAAAGGAGAATTATTAAAAAGAAAAAGGCGGGGAGTTTAAAGGGGAGGCAGAGATGGATGATCATCATCCATTCACTGCTATATACGCTATTGCAGTTTGGTTTGGAGACACCTTGGTTTTTGTTCATTACACACATTGGAAGCGACTCCGCTTGGAAAAAATATTTTTTGGGTTAACTTGACCCTCTCTCCCATCTTTTTCTCTTTCTTTTGTCTTCTTATCACATTATCCAAAATCAACCATGGGAGAAAGCAAGCCAGATTATACGGTGGTTATTGACCAGGAACCTGAGAATAATCAGAGCCAACAGAATACAGTGGTTGCCCCCTCTGGCTTCAAGTTATCTCCTGGAATGAGAGCTGTGCTTCCTATCGCTAGTTATTGTTTCGCCTCTATTCTCATGACTGTAACCAACAAATACGTCCTCAGTGGATATGACTTTAACATGAACTTTTTGCTCTTGACCATCCAAGTAAGTTGGAACATCCCATTCAGCTACATCCAGTGTATCTTATGTTTCATGGTTAGAATTTGGTCACTGTTCTGCTGTTGCAATCATTCAAGTTTCTCAATCTTATCAAGTTCCGTGATTTTGATAAAGATGAGGCTCGCAAATGGATGCCCATTGCTGCTTCACTCGTCGCTATGATCTATACAGGCTCAAAAGCACTCCAATTTCTTCGTATTCCCATTTATACTATCTTCAAAAACTTGACCATCATCCTTATCGCCTATGGTGAAGTACTTTGGTTTGGTGGCAGTGTTACTCATTTGATGTTGGTTTCATTTGGTTTGATGGTAAGTTGTTGTGTGCGCGTGTGCGTGTGGGTTGCCTATGTGTGTGTGTGTGTGTGTGTGTGTGTGTGTGTGTATTTGTGTCTAAGCGTATTTACACTCAATGTGTATATTTAGGTCCTCTCCTCTGTCATTGCTGGTTGGGCAGATATCAGTGATACTTTGTCCCAAATCGCTGAACTCGACACAACCTTGGCTGGTTACTTTTGGATGGCTACCAACTGTCTTGCCTCTGCTGCTTTTGTGCTCTACATGCGCAAGAGAATCAAGCTCACCAATTTCAAGGATTTCGACACCGTTTACTACAACAATCTCCTCTCCATTCCTCTCTTGATTATCCCTAGCTTCATCTTTGAAGATTGGAGTGCCGAAAGTCTAGCAAAGAATTTGTAAGTATCTGATGAAGATGGCGATTGGTTTTGAAGCAAAGAGAGTGAGTACTAATAGACGGTTTAGCCCTGCTGATGTGCGTCAAGCTATGCTGGTTGCCATGGTCTTTTCAGGCGCATCTGCTTTTGCCATGTCTTATGCTTCTGCTTGGTGTGTTCGTACAACCTCATCGACAACTTATTCTATGGTAGGCGCATTAAACAAATTACCCATTGCTG
Organism: Mucor velutinosus; assembly: GCF_035048745.1. Classification (NCBI taxonomy): domain Eukaryota; kingdom Fungi; phylum Mucoromycota; class Mucoromycetes; order Mucorales; family Mucoraceae; genus Mucor; species Mucor velutinosus. Next base: position 747,514 of record NW_027041913.1, read on the forward strand.
CATCAGGCATCATGTTCTTTGGCGATCCAGCTACATTTGGAAATGTTACAGCCATCATTGTTGGCTTTATTGCTGGTCTAGTGTATTCAGTCGCAAAGACATTAGCCAACAAAGCCACAAGCAACAACAACAAAGATATCATTCCCATGTCTTCTTCGAGTCAAAGCAATGCTGATGCGGTGAAGGATCATGGAAAACCATAAAACATTATATACAATATACATATATTTCACAATCAACCACACACACACACACACACACACACACACAACAAATACACGCCATCACAACACAACACAACACAACACGCAAACAACTATTATAATCCTCTTCTTGCGCTCTTTTCTTTACCTCTCTCATATCAAATAGAATTTTTTAAAGCATTTTTCCCTAATAAATAGTTTTAGTGTCAAGGATTTTCAGGATCAAATACTTTGTGCTACATGGTACAAATATACACGGCATCAAGCTGCGGTTGTGTGGAGCTTGATTGTGCTAACTGATGTCTAGCATGAGGTAACTGTAAAGGCTGTGAAGTTTCATTATTGGCAATGCTTTCAGCGAGGGTCGAACTGTAGATGATTTTGGTCAATCCAAGTCAATCTCGAAGAATGCATAACAATGGATAAGCTTATTGAACTGCTTGACGATGATGTAGCTCCTGCGAAAATCGGCTGTGCGTAATCTCCCATCATAGGTAGCTGTCTTGTTGCTAATAGATCCACTGTGCCTGATGTATAGCTGTGAGGTTTCATCTAACCCAAAATAATGCAACAGAACGGCACTATACATCATCAGTCCCCACAACTTAGAGCCTGCTGATTCTTCTCGGAAAGCTCTTGATGTAGAGAGGACGTATTCACCAGCACTTAATTCAGGCAACCAACAGTTGATGACAGTTTCAAGGTACTAATGCAGATCACTGTGGAATATATCCGTAATTCAGGTACCACACAGTCGAATCAATAAATCATTGATTTAGATAGCAAGAGATTGCATTAATAAACAAGAGCACATTATTGGCATACTCAAGTAAGCTTCTCATCGCATTCCGTAGTATTAAAAGAGGCAAAATACAGCAAAATTTAGCTATTATAAGTCACTGATTTCTTGAGTTGCAGGCCGTTAAAGACCGTCAGCGATGCACCAAAGCATTTCTTTCGACGAATATTCACAGTTTAACACTCTATCTCAATTTTTTTAGGGCTGTGAAAAATTGATGAAATCCATCGATTTTGGACGAGGGATAGTAAGGCCAAATCCTGAAAAGTCAATCAATGGTGTTTTTGCCCTCAAAAACAGCATTTTCTTTTATAATGTTTATAATACCAAAATGACGAAAAAAGTTTCCTGCACCAGCCTAAACTAGTTTTGAGAGACTTTGTTATGTAAAAGGTGGACTTTCTGGCCTTGAACCGTATTTTGGTTTTTTCAAGATTGTACACCAAATTCAATAGAAATGTTGGTCAAAGTAGCATGGTTAGATTTGTCTTGGAAAACAGAATCGGAAAGTTTAGAACAGTAGGATACAATTGATATGTAGTACATTGTTAAATCTGGCAAAATAGACGAGGGATTTGCCAAATCGAGTCGAAATTCCACAATGCCTTTTGGTGGTGTTGCCAGATAAGCATTTTCTTAACCTGAACAAGTTGAGCTCCCCGTCAACTTTACCTGGGTTGTTTGGTCTCTTTTGGCCACGCCTTGTCTGCCTGATTAACTTACGGGTTAATTCTTGGGATTTTTCTCTGAGATTAGCTCACTCTTCTTTATCGTAGAGGTTACCTTGGTAAGATATTGATATGATCCACTTTTTAGCGTCTTTCTCCTATTCCTGCATCATACGTTTTGGCACACCATTGCACTTCAATACCTCATCTTTGAGGTAGATGTCTATAACCATAGCTCCACCAGAAGAAGAATTAGGATTTGACAATCCTTCTTTTACTGGGTCTGAGGTCGTTTTTTTTTTACCCAGCTAGAAAGAACTATCCCTCATTGCATACCAAACAATATAGTACAAGATGAACACCTCAGGTAATCAACCAGGTTAGTGCTACATTGTACAAAGAACTGGAAGCTGAGTGTACACTCTGCCACGGCCAAGGCATGGTCTCTTAGAACTGCGTCACTGCTATCCCAAGAAGCAGGTATGGAGTGTTGGGAGTTTCGGTTCGCTGATAAGTTTCCAAGTCCATGAGCATCACCAATGTAACTCGTAAGTCCCCTTGAACGAAGCTTGTGTATGTATTGGTTGGTATAAGTGGAGATCTAGGGATCAAGTCATCAAGTTGGATTAGTTGGAGATTCAGAGGGTTGGAGTCTGGGGTTTGGGGTCAAATGTATTTCGATCTGCTCGTTGGTTAGTCCTGCTAATCATGGTTTATCCATGTGGACTGACAGAAATACGCTTTTTAGGTAGTCTATATTTTTTTAATAGAGCCTTGATTTTATAAATTGTTTTGCAAATGATCTTTTGTGGAGGTGATCTTTGATAGACACGTGTTTATGAATACATATATCGTATATAATGAGACTAGCCGATCTATCTCACTACGCTCGATGTCGACGTCGCCCTGTGGGCTCTCGCCAAAAACATTTTAAATCAGATGTAATAAAATTTTGCTATATCAAGTAGATTTTACACAACCAATTAATAGTTAGTAAAAGAAAGGTTATATCAAAGCCAGGAGGAGGAGGAGAGTAGGTATCTCCCTCAGCATTTTTTTTTTTTTGCTTACACTGATATCAAACAAAGCCTATTATTGGGACAATGCGAAAGAAAATTCAGGTTTTACGCAGCATTTATAGATTACAATCATCATTTTCTGATAATAGAATTGTCATATCATTCGCTGCTGTTGATGCTCTTGATAAGATGACGACACAGAGCTGGCCATGCGTAAATACAGGACTTGTGTAAAATATACAGCGACTTTTAGAGATATTGTCATTGCAAAAAGACATCTTTATGAGGCAAAGCGCCCCAGAGGAGTTATTCAGGCTATTCAATTATCCTTTTAATTCCATGATCCCCATTTAATCAGCATCGCAATCATCATTGTCATCAACAGAAAGGCATTTAGGTCAGCTAGCAACAATGCCGCCGCCGCCAAATTCGATTCAAACGCAGCATTTTTTTTTTTTTTTTTTGTTCAAGATTGGACAGATCTTGCCTTTTTTCGACTTCTTTAATGTATTTTGCTCACGGGAACTGTCGATATGTTATATCGTACAGTTGACTATCTTCCTAAGTTGTTTGATGCGGCACCGATCAATTCTGCAACTGCCATGGCTCTTCCATTACAGGCGGCTTTCTATGTTCCTCCATCCTCCTCACTGGTTGTTCCTCTTAAAGTCAAAGAGATGATGGTTTCTGATGTATTTCAGTACGATGCCCGGCTTAACTTTGTACATTGGAGAGACACTCGTGACCCTTCCCTCCTCAGGTGGAAGAGAGCTCCTTCAACAGTGTTCAGAGGCCTCGCATCTGGCACTCTTAAATTCCAGCCCTACTTCCTCCCAGTGTGTAATCCAGCCCCTGTAGTAGATCCTGGAGTCTCTTTTGCGCCGCTGGTGGATCAATTTTGTCTGCACGATGGCCAATCTCTTAGAAACGCTCAGGCTTCCGCCAAAACATTTCGTCTGTCTGTACTGTCGTCGGTGGAACAGCCCTTGGTCTTGCAAAATGTCTCTGCTGCTAATTGGAAATTCTTTTGGTCCCTGTCTCTTACCTACATTCAACGTAATGTGATATACCGATTCATCGCAGGCTGTATCCCTTCTAGAAGCAGATTACACTACATGATGCCTGCATTTTTCGAGTCCCACAATTGTCCTGTCTGCTTGTCTCCCAATGAAACTGCCAGCCACCTGCTCTTTGACTGTCCATCCAAAGAAAAGGTATGGCAAGGCGTCATTTTTGAGTTCCTATGGCCCACCACGTCCATCACTGACATCAAAGAGGCTCTTCTGTCCCTGGACTTTTCAGATATCTGGTACTCCCAAGTCAAAGGCATCCATCCATACAGAATCCTACTCATCACCCTGTCTCAAATATGGCTAGCCCATATGCGCTTTGTTTTTGACGGCACTATCTTTGTCCCTGAGGCGATTCTGGTACATATCCACTCCACTGTCCGACAGACAGTGGATGAAGATCAAATCCATTCCCTCTTGTAATTTAGATAGTTAGATAGTTCCTTTTGTTAGTTTAGTTTAGTTTCCATTTATATTTATATTTTTTTCATTTCTCAATTGCACCCGCCTCTTCACTCTGACCTATTACTCTTAGTGTACGCGGCTCAATCAATAAACACAATTTAAAAAAAAAAAAAAAATGTATTTTGCGATATCCGACTATATAAACTGTGATGATCACCCTACGCTTCCTAATACATTCTTGAAGTACTTTCCAAGGCGCTTCTAATGGCGCTAACTGCAATAAGTGTTTTGACTTAAATTATCGAGCAATTCAATAAAATATGAAATGAGGTTTTCAGCGAGAATAACCATATGTTGCATATAAAAGCCTTACAAAAGTGGTTTCAGAGATTGCTTTGGGTCGAGAGAAACATTTTGATCCAATACATACCATAGTAAAAGTCTTCATTTTTGGAGTCAAAAACGCGATCGTTTGATTTTCGATGAAAAGAATGAGGGGTACCTCATGGTTTTTGGTCGATTTTTGACCATGTTTTTTTTTGGTCCCAAAAAGTTGAGCAAAGGTGTCAGGAAATTACTACTATTCAAGTACAATTGTTTGGCGTTATTCTGGTGACTCATAAAGGCCTGCATGTAAAGATATGAAGGCTTGAAAACTATCCAATTTGGTTATGTTTTGCTTTATGGCTTTTATTTACACTGCATAAATCACATCTTTAGTAGCTAAAGTCTTCTGGAAGGGCAGCTCTGCAGCCTGTGCAACTTCTAATTCGAAAAGGAGGCATATTGATTTTGGTGAAGCTGATTCATGCAAAATTTGATGCGCTATGTTGCTGGTAATCTTATTAACAATGGAATGAAAACCCGCATTTGCTGCTTGCGTATTATGGTTTTGCACCTTCGCTTCGCTATAGTAAAACCCTCTTATAGGTCAATGTTACCAAACGTTAGATTAGATGCGTTATGCTCTTGGTGGATGGGCTTAGCACCTCCTCCAAACCCTCTCCCCAATGCCGGCTTCACTGGTGGTCTCTTCATCTTGTACGGTGCTCAACTCTTTAGTTTGCCTACTTTTTTGAATGTTTTACAGTATATATAGTTACGATCTACATTGCGCTAAATGTGCACATCTGAAATATCCCTTGTTCAGCTCCGTGGTTCAAACATTCAGCCACTCTAAAGGCTCACAATGAACCAAGTCAACATGCTTGTAGACATCCTCATGAAAGGCCTAGATGAGGACGATGGTCTTGCGTTGTCCAATGGATCAGCAAGTGTCAAGGAAAGTAGCTCTCCCCTAGCAACCTACATGACGTAAAAGGGTAGAGATATTTTCATGAAATGAAAAAGGACATGTCCGGCTATCCCGATATAGAGTTTGATGATGCCAATGATAATTGTGAAACTGAAACTTTTTCTCAAAACAGGGAATATTATTTTCCTTCTCTTCTCTCTCCTTCAAAACACACAGCCTCTCGGCAACCACACCAGCAGCCATGAAGAAGCCCAGGAAAAGCAAGAGGCTCAACAAGAAAAAGGAAAAGGGCCAGAAATTTCGACTGTCAGCAACCTCAGGCCACCTCATTCCACTACAAACCATTCGACAGCGAATCAAAGGCATATGGCAGTCGTTGACATGGCCGATTTGCGTCAAGATTTTGAAAGCTAATATTGCAGTAACCATTGCGCTTGCACTTTTATTGATCGATCCTATCAGAAATGTGTCATCGACTGGTGGCATCTTGGCTTCTGTCGCTGTAGAATTTGTGCATCCTGCGAAATCGTATGGGTTTCTAGCTGAAGACATTCTGCTAGGCACTGCCATGTGCTGTATGTCTGGATCGTGGGCTATATTAGGTACTTATCTGGCATCGCTTGTCAGAGATCCTAATGATCCCACCATGGCTCAGCCTGAGGTGTGTGCTATCTTGTCCTGCTTTTTGGTAGTGGGATGCTTCTTCCTCAGCATGTTTCGAGTCAAAGTGGAGCAAGCCAATGTGGGTGGCATGCTGTCGGCTTCCATCATGGTGATTAGTCTCACTTCGGCTGTAACACATAGAGAATTCACAGCTACGACAACGGTAAGTTTAACCCCGTATATAGCATAATTTAAGGGGAGATCATGAAATTCATACAACTCGATAGCTTCAAGTGCTGGTGCCTACCCTTGTCGGATTCATGCTCATCTTCACTATATTTCTCGTAATATTTCCTGAAAACAGCACACGAGTGTTTGTGCAAGATCTCATCAAAGTGTTCGAGTCATTTGACGGTATTCTGCAGCGCCAAGTCAATGCGTTTATTCGAGTCAATCCTAGACCTAGTATGTCGTTGGATCAGACCGAATCACTAGCAACAATCCATCAGACCGTGGATGCTTTGATTACAAACCTTATTCAGAAAAAGCGCATGGTGAGGAGAGAGCCCTCATTCAATGCTATTGCGCCGACTGATGTCAGTGAGATGACTTCGCTTATCAAGAAGCTTCGAGTACCTATACAGGGTCTCGGCCTTAGCAGGGCAATGGAAGAAAACATGCGCAAGGCAGAGAAGAGTTTATTTCAAGCTGTTCCACTAGAGATGATGGATACTTCCAGGAATCAAGAGGGCGGCGAGCAAGAACAAGATCCTCTGGCTACAGACGATGAGGCACAGCAGCAGGATAACGCCAATTTGCCACCGCCTTTCGCTCGGCCTCGCAGCTATTACGGCGGCACAGACGACGAAGAAGACGGGAGTTCCAACGATGATGCAGCAGTGACCACAGACGACGATGCATCGACCTACTCAGTCTCACAGACGCCCTCTACAGCCAATACATCATCGACCTCATTCGTGAGTGACAATACGACATCACCACGCCGAAGAAAAGTACGATGGGATGACCATATGAAAGTGATGAGCTACTGGAGACAAGATTACGATGATGTTCTGAACATTGTAAAACCAACCTATCTGGAATTAACAGATGCATGCTCATTAGCAGTGCAAGAGTCGGTTAAACGATTACGTCGGTTGCAAAACTTGGATCCGCGATATCAAGATAGGCCCTTCTTTTACGAATGGTATTATAAATGGAAGGTAGGCTCCAAGCAAGCAGCGGAAGAAGCATTAGCGAATGAATACAACCGCTTGCATGATCCCTCAGTGCCGCTTTTTGAAGCAATGGCAAGATTTCACCAGCATCGACTCGTAGGCTTAGAGCGACTGTACACCAAATCAGGCGTGCCTAGACGCATTCTGTTTCTGCTGCTGACGTTTCAGTTTAATTTGCATTCGTATGCAGAACACATATATACCCTCACTTCACTCATATATGAACTGGATCAGACCCGAACCAAACGCCGATTCTGGATGCCTCATATTTCGCTCAGAAAGTGGTTCTTTCAAGAACGCTCTGTGGATGGTGCACTTGACTCACCCAATACCATGGCAGACACTATCAGCCCAACATCGCTGCAACGGAGCATGTCGAGAAGAGCTACTATGATTGCTGCCGCAGCAGCAACGAGTCCTACAACTGCTGTGGATTTGGAGGCACAAAAAGTGTTATACAGACTAGACACTCCCCATCGCGGCCAAGTACACTCTCCATCAGAGCATCACGAACGGCATCCGTACGATTCTGCAGAAAAAAGAGCCTCCTCTCAGAACATCAATCCTTGGCGTCAGAATACGCTGGATCCACTCGAGTACCACGACCCTGATGTTGCCTATCCCACCACATCCACACAGCGCTTCTTTTACTCGGTCTACATGTTCTGCGTCAAGTACCTCTACACAGCGGATGCCGCCTTCTCGTTTCGAGCTGCTATCGTGGTAGCATTTCTATCGTTGCCTGGGTTTTTAGAGGACTCGGTAATGTGGTATAACGAAGTGCGCGGGCAATGGGCCGTTGTCGTTGCCTTGATTTGGATGGGTCCTTCTGTGGGCAGTAACTTTTTTGGGTAAGATTTGCTGTATAACATGCTACAAACATTCGATTGACATTGAATCTCATATACAGCACCATGACGCGAACGATTGGCACGTTTATTGGCGCCATTGAAGCCATGATTATATGGGAGATCAGCAGAGGCAGTGTGCCTGGCTTGATCATCTTGACATTTATTTGTAATCTGCCCTGGTGGATGATTTATATCCATGGCAAATTCTGGAAAGCGACAGGTCTTTTCTCCATGATCACAATATCACTTAGTAAGTTTAATTTAGTGTTATTAACTTGATTTAAGCTAAATTTTGTGTATCTTTCGCTAGTTGTTGGTTATACTTATAGCTACAAACCTAACGGATATCCAGTCTCTGTGTTTGTGATAACATGGGAGGTGAGTTGGCTACTTATATGCCGAGTAATTGCAAAGACTCATCATGTGTTATAATAGAGAACGGTAGACGTCCTGGTAGGCGTGTTTGCCGCTCTTGTTATCAGTATATTTCCATTCCCTCGCACTGGTCGGGTTGTGCTTCGACATCGTATTTCCACGACACTGTCTGAGCTCGGTGCACTGTATTCATCGTTCTTGGCTCTGCTACTCAAGAACAATGTGGAGGATATGAATGTGGTGGAAGCCAACAAAAAGATGTTTCAATCAGTAGCAGGATCCATCCGTAGACAGATCAAGGGCGAGCGAGTGCTACTAGAGCAAAGTCGATTTGAACCTGCTCTGCGTGGCATATTTCCAGAGAACAAATACCTTCATATACTGCAGATTCTGGATAACATTCTCAGTCTGATGCTGGAGATGGAATTTGCGTTTGAGAAGATTCCTTATACATGGCGAATGATGATTGTAAAGGACACTTGGAAAGAGAGAAAAGCAATGGTATATACCATGTGGCATGATCTGCTTGAATGGCCTACTGATGTGTCTGTTTATTTAGATTGCTTCCTTTTTAACAACGCTGCATTTAGGCTCTAATGCACTCACAAGCAAAGCACCGTTACCACCCTACGTAATACGTCCCACCAAAGCTAGAAGAGAATTGACAAATAAGGCGCGCAAATCACCGGCACTTCGATATCAACATTTGGGCGACCGGGAATATACCTATTTCAGCACGTATTTAATGAACTCTGAGCAGCTGGCGGTGGAATTGGAGTTACTAGTTGCTACTATCCGTGATCTTGTTGGACCTGATAGTGTCAGTGTGTGGCTTAATTACAAGCATTAGATCTCAAGGTGGCTAGTAGAGAAAGAGAGCCATGTTGTATTATGCTCCTAATTTGATTCCATGTGCTCAGATGCCAATTAATTTATAGAATAAAAAGCTAATTTACACTTACAAGTTACACACACACACACACACAGGCAGATCTTTATGATTCCCCTTTTTGCCGCAATACAAGATTGCTGTGCAATAGATGCTTTAGGTACAGTGGCTGTCCACCCGCTGGAAGTATAATTGACCGAGAAGACCGAGAAAATTGCACTTGATATCATGGACATATGCATCTCCATCATTAAATGCTACGTTCCACAGATCCAAACCATCCTAAATTACCACTTTCTTTGGATTCTAATATTCAATTATATAGAAATAGGTAAATTCTTTTCGCTTGGCTGTCCTTTTCCTTCTTCTTTATCCCATTCCTCTCCTTTCGAACCCTGATCAACCCATTACAGTCCTTATGAAACTAGCCAGTTATTTCATGTACACGGCCATCGTTCTCGTGTTGAGCTTGCAAGCAGCAGAAGCGACTGGTTCAGCTCAAACATTACTGAGACTACCTATTAAGCGAAAAGAGAACATTATAGCAACCACTCGTCACCATAGCAAACTTAGAAAAAGAGCAAACAACAGTGTTTCGCTTTACAATGCAAATGGCAAAGAGTATCTGATTGAAATTGGCATTGGCACACCACCACAGTTCTTTAATGTCACTCTAGACACTGGAAGGTATATAAAAATATAGATGCTACTTGAATCTTGATTGATGTTTATAGACTCAAACATGACCTAGTGCTGATTGCTGGGTACCTGCCCAAACATGTCCTACTTCCATGTGTCCTCATACTCGATTTAACAATCAGAAATCAACATCATTCAAACCACTCTCTCAGCAACTTGCTATCAGTTACGGTGTCGGCTCTGCAAAGGGCACTTATGCCGCAGAGACATTGACGTTGGGTTCAGCGGATGGTGTAGCCCTGTCAAACTTTACTGTGGGGTTGGTGTCCAACACCAATAACATTCTCATGGCATCGATGGCAGAAGATGGAGACTCCGCACCCTCCAATGGCATCTTCGGCCTCGGCTACCCTAATCTAAGCATGAAGACGGGTGAAAAGCCTGGCCATTTTGTCATGGGCCTGTATCAAGCAAAGGCCATTAGCGAACCCATCTTTTCCATCTTTTTAAACTCACAATCTGCTTATGGCAGCACTGGAGAGATGCTCCTTGGTGGCATGGACAACAGCAAGTATACAGGTCAAATGCAATACGCCCCCGTGATCAGTTATGATGTTTCTACCTACATGGTATCACCCAATTTGGGGGCTAATATGACGAGCAGGGAGGCCAATAGTCAAGAATCGCATCTTTACTGGGCTGTGCCTGGTCAAGGCGTTGAGACATCCGGCGGATACAAGCAGAATAGCAAGACATTGCAAGGTTACATCTTGGATACCGGCACTACATTGACCTATGTGCCTCCATCGGTTGCTAAATCCGTTGTCATGTCTGTCACGCAAAATGCAAAAACCACTCAATTAGATGCCATCAATGGCGTCTATCGAGTCAGCTGCTCCACTGCCAAGCAAACTGGCAGCGTGTCCTTTTTGGTGTCCAGTTCTCCAGCAACCGCATCCACCAGCCCCATCTCGATTCAAGTGCCCATTGCTGACCTCGTCATTCCACTCGATGATGCCCGCACTGCTGCCACTTCCAAGTCATGCATGTTTGGCATTGCACCATCGCCAGTAGGATTGGACTTGACATCTGGAGAAACATGGATTTTGGGTGAGTCAACATTGCGATCACTCTACACAGTGTACGATCTCAAAGAGAATCGAGTGGGGTTCGCAAAGCTGGCCAATGGTAACTCGACCAATGCCACTACTGCCACTGCAAATGATGCCATGACAACACCTGTATCGAGTGCCAAATCCACTGCTTCTTCTTCCAGCGATGCATTGCAACAAGAAGCGAGTGCCGCATCGTCATCAATTCAGCAACTAACCATGTCATCTGCAACCCGAATGATGATGCTTATCACGATGATGGTGATGATTTATATTTAGCAACAATAAACCAAGTGTTTCACACTTAGACCTTCTGCTTCGGTGGATAAATTAAAATACCTGTATGCGACTTGAAATGACGTTTTTTCCATCACTTGTCTTTTTGAAAGGGCCATGAAAGGAAGAGTGTCGATAATCTTGTCTCGGGACTACAATCGGTGTATACTAAAAATCGTAGCAACATGATAAAATTCCTTCTCTTCTTTAGATATATATCTGTTTGTTTGTTTGTTTCTCTGTTGCAACAATTATCCTCAATGAAAATCACTGTTGCAATTCTAGCTCTGGTCGCTGTCATCCATGCTGAAGAAGCATTGGCTTCAGACAGCGAGAAGGGTATCCTTCGCTCCACCATCATCAAGAATCCTCGTCAGTCAAATCCATTGGAAGTTGCAAGAAAGCGATATCAAATCCTCAACAAGCGAAAATTGAGCAAGCGGGACCCTTTCAATGCTGCTCTGTACAATGACCAAGGCTCTCAATACCTCATCGACGTTGGCATCGGAACTCCATCTCAGCATTTCGCTGTGACTCTGGACACTGGCAGCGCTGACCTGTGGGTGCCTTCCACTCAATGCCCTGCCAGTTCCTGTCCATTCTATAGATTCGACGCTTCAAATTCATCCACATTCAAGACCCTCAGCAAGCCCTTTGGTATTCAATACGGTATTGGTAGCGTCAATGGTACGTACGCGACTGATACTGTCTCAGTTGGCGGTGCATCAATCCCAAATCAACAGTTCGGTCTAGCTTCCATAACCGAAGACATCATGCAGCCTAATCCTTCGGCTGGTGGGGTTGGCTCAAACACGCCAGAGCCCTTCAACACATCAACTACCAATGTAGAAGCCAACGGTATCCTGGGTCTCGGCTATCCGTCCTTGACGCAAGCCAATACTCAAGGCGAAGGCGCCTACAATCCTTTTGTCTTTAATCTGGCTGCTCAGAAAGTCATCAAGGAGCCCATTTTTTCCATCTTTCTAAACAGCATCTCAGAGCCCAACTGGTCTGGTGAGATCATTTTTGGTGGCATTGATCAGTCCAAATTTGTTGGTGAGCTGAACTACTTGCCTGTTGCCAGTTTGACAACACGATCCTCGTCTGGCATCACATCAACTGATAGCAATGCCGGGTACTATTACTGGATGGTCTATGGCCAAGGTCTAGGTGTCAAAAACTCCAACACAGGGTCCAACCCAAGCTGGAGATTGCGTGAAATTGGTGCTTACATTTTGGACACGGGCACTACCTTGACTTATCTGCCTACATCCGTTGCCACAGACATTGTCGCTGCCTTTGCTGGTGAGAGAAAATATGCTCTTGACCGTCAATCAGGTGTGTTTATCGTGGACTGTGCTACTGCCAAAAGCCCTGCCATCTTCCAATTGCAAATGTCTCAATCAAGCTCTATCAGCAGCAATCCCTTGACCTTGAGTGTGCCCGCCTCTGAATTGGTGATTCCCATTGATGGGACTACAGCTGAGAATGCTCAGGTGTGTATGTTTGGTATTGCTCCTTTAGGTGGTGCTGGTGGAATCGGATCAAACATGTATCTGATTGGTGACTCTGTACTTCGTTCTGCGTACATGGTATTTGACATGGGACAAAATCGTATTGGTCTTGCTGCAAATAAGAACATTGGAGGGGCAATTACCGTAGGCAATGTGACAGCCAACTCTTCTTCTGATTCTGCAAACACAGAGAGCTCTTCTGCCGGCCAATCCATCAAATCATCCATCGTTGTTTCTGCAGGTGCGCTCGTTATCACTGCCATTGCCATGGCTACCTTGTAAAAAACAAAAGCACATTGCTTGTATTATGTCGGGAGATGCTGCTAGAGCTATAAATTACATCATTTCCTCATATTCTTTTTCCTTTGTAATATCTATACTACCGCTTTTTCTTTTGTAATTGAACATATAAAAACTAATGCTAATATCAAAGAACTAGCAATCTGAGAATTCATCTTGGCATTTGCTCCCGTAAACTATCCCATGTGCTTCTTAATATTAAATCATGGTGTCTGATTTCATCACGGTTTCATCGCTGCCTTATCTATTTTGAAATGAGCATACTTGGTTATTTTACAAGCCTATGATTTCAATGTTTAATTATAATAACAGACTACCTCCTCATGTCACCTTCTGGATATTCTTTGACGTTGCAAAACAAGGAAAATTTCACCCGACTTGGCTCAAGTGATACATGGAAAATAGGCCCTATGGCAGAAAATTAAGGTTTACGACCAGGTGCTCATGTTTCATCACGATACGTTCTTTTATGCCAAGGTTCGTGGCAAACATGAGGTTGTTCGGCTGTGAGCTGTTCGTCATGCTTCGTTTACATATGCTTAAAAGTATCACAGTCAGCATTTTCGTTATGCCTTGATAGAGGCACTGTAACAAGATTTTAGTAAGCATCTACTAGCAAGGGTATGCCATCTTTAACCAGATCTTGCTCTCATATGCTTATTCCAAGTATCACTGTGAACACTTGCTAAATGTCGGATATAAAGAGTCATCTCCATTGAGCTTTGACCACTTTACTCAGTTTGACAAAGCTTTTGGAACTGGATCTATCCATTTCAGTTCTAGTTGAGGGGTTTGACATTTTTTTTTCTTTTCTTTTTGGTGTTCAGTGCACTGCATTGCTATTGAAAGCAGCTCTTTCTGATTCAATGCGTACATGAAAATCTAATGCTAAAGCTCATACTACTATTCATCTATCTCTTTATAATAACACCTGCTCAGGCAAATGGAAGCACTATATCCCTACCGATAGAGAAATCAAATCAGTTGGTAAAGCTACAAAAGCGATCTGCAGCACACAGTCTGCAGTTATACAACAACGAGGGAGCAGAGTATTTAATCAACATTGGCATTGGCACCCCCATCCAAAACTTCACGGTTTCTTTAGACACGGGCAGGTAATTCGGTGACACTTCTCTGTTTCGAGTCTATGCACCTAACAACGCTACACCTAGCTCTGATCTCTGGGTACCTAGCACCTCTTGCTCTGAACAAGAGTGCCCCTACGACAGATTTGATCCATCAAATTCGTCTACATTCTCCGCCATCAACGACACGCCTCCTTTCTATATCGCCTATGGTATCGGATCAGTAAATGGCACGTTTGCAAAAGACGATGTTCGTTTAGGAGACGCACACATCTCTCAGCAAATATTCGGATTAGCCTCTTCTACTCAAGACCTTATATTGATGTCGAGCTCCCCCTCCAATGGAATCCTTGGATTAGGCTATCCAGCATTGACTACCGGAAATGTAAAGTATGATCCATTTCTCTTCAGATTACACAAGGAGGGCCTGATCCAAGAGCCAGTGTTTTCCATCAGTATGGGATCAGTGCACGATCAAGGCTGGACAGGTGAATTGCTGCTGGGTGGTACAAATCCGGAAAAATATGTGGGAGAAATCGCGTATGAGCCAGTTTGGGGAGAAAACACTTACTGGATGGTTGGTGGAAAGTCGGTTCGGATTGTCAAGGAGACCACGCAAAGTGAGGTCATGCTCAACAGTACATTTGCATCTGTACGAGGTTTGATTATCGACACTGGTACCACCTTGACATATATGGATCATGCCCTTGCAGATGAGATAGTACGCATGGTGGCAGGGAACGTTGTACTTGATCAAATGTCAGGCGTATACTTGATTGATTGTGGAATTAGAGGCGATGCAACCACTGACTATTTTCTAGAATTTACCATGGAGAAAACAAGACTTGTGATTCCTATCAATGACTTGATTTTACCTCTTGTTGGGGGAGCTGGAGTAGGAGGACCTGATGAGAAAGGCCTGTGCATGTTTGGAATTGCTCCGTGGATGAATACAGGCACAAGTCAAAAAATGAATGAAAAAGGTTGGATATTGATTGGGGACTCGGTACTCAGATCAACCTACTTGGTTTTTGACATGAAGAATCACCAAATCGGATTAGCTAAAGTAAAGTTTATGCTAATATATATGCGATGCAATATGTAACACAAAATTCATCCATGTTAATTTAGACTTCCATGCATGCCACGAAAGAAGCATTGTCCTCCCTCGATAGTGGTACTCCATCTCCGAACATGTCTTTACATAAACTGAAGATCATCTTTGGTGTAGCATTCATTGTAGCCACTCTAGGTCTCAATAACTGAATGGTCCGTGCAGCTCCGAGCCATTTCGTATTGTATATATGAAACTCTGACTGGCATATAATAAAAGATTTATTGCAGATTGGCTTGAGATTTTGGGGGCTTCAAAGAAAAGGGATGATTTGCCTGTTCTGATATGCATATTTTGTATTGAAAATTGTGTAATTTGTTTGCTTATGGTAGCTTTATACAGTATCCTCAGTAACCAAACTCTTAATTTGGTAAATTTTAATACATTACATTTGTAAAAGTATCCGATGTCAAGTTGAACATTTGGTTCCTGGTTGCCATGGAGATGCATTTATCACCATGGTCGGAGTTGATGGCATTCGCTTCTGGTTGCCATAATATGAAATCCTCTGTCTGTAATGTAGATTAGGAAACCCTTCGCTCGTTGCTAGCTATACCAGAGCTTACATGAACGGTGTCTAGTCTCACTTTGCAAATGATCACAGCAACTGCATTACATTTATGATACTAAACTGGTTCGAGACCACATTGAATGTACAATATGACCATAAATGCGATCAGCAGATCAATCATCTTTGGCCGAATGTTCAATCAGAATCGAGATTAAGATTTTCATATATGAGTACAACATTTCGGCAATATCTCTTTTTTGTTGCACAAACTATGATGAGGCGCATCACAATTTGAGTACTACCATATGTACCCTACCCCTCCTTCTCCTTTCATCATACATTATGAACAAGGCGGGGAATACAAGAAAAAGGTATAATCCCTGGAGCACAACATCATCATGATATTATATGATTATGACAATGAGCATATAAATTGCATTTTGAATTAATGATAAGCCATTCTGACCTTTTTGCCCATCAAATTGGGTTAACACCTCTAACATTGAGCTAATTAGATGTTCATCTCCGCGCATTACCTAGGTGATCATTGGTTCTTTTTAATTTTACTACAGTTTATTTTTGGTATTTTCGCTTTCTTCTTATTTCTTCTTTTTTTTTTTTCTTAATTTTATAATATGGACATTGTAAATCAACAACAACAACATCATTATGAAAACACAAAAGAACTTTTAATGAAAAGATTAGCTGATGCTAGTCAATATAAAATATACCCATCGATTATTCCACGAAATGAATTACCCTTAAGAAAGATTTTACTCACCACGAGGTAATGAAAAAACACTTGGTATTTCCCACACGAACATTATTTTAAACATGTTCTAGATTGTGGAATCATGTACGTAGACAGCAAGCTATGTTAACCATGTCATCTACTGCTGACGAATGGCTCTTTGAGCAAGAAAATAGTAACGAAATTATACCCATTAAAGAGGAGGAGGCGAAAGAAGAGGAACCAGAAAAAACCGAAAATTATGGCCATAAAAGAAGAATCGACGATGAGCCTGAACAATTACAAATAAAAAAACCCAAATCATCAAGCAACAGTACTTTTCATCAACATTTCATTGATTCCCCGGCTTCACCGGCTGGTCCGGTTTCTTCTCTAACATCTGCCTCTTCGTCTACGCCTCCTCCAACGACAAGCAACAGCCCTGCAGTCTTACTAAGCGCATAACAATTACAAAAAAAAAAGCCCTATATCATATACTATCATCGCACAATTATATCTACAACATTTATTTTGAAAAAAACTGGTTGGAATAAAGAAAAAAAAAAAAAAAAAAAGACATATATAACTATCTTGTATGAATACAGGCCTAAAAATAGATTTGATATGATGGATAAATGAGTTGCCTGTGGACAAGCTTGTCGTAAATGATCTGATGTGCCCATCAGTTCAATTAGCAAAAGGATCTTACTATATACCAACGTATTATGTAATTGATCATTGTACAACAAGGCCGTTCTCATCCTTATAAAAGGAAGACGACTCAATAATTCGTTTTTATTTTATTTATTTTTTCTCTCTACAAAAGATCTTTAGTTTATATCAATATGGTCGACTTTATGCAAATCTTCTCCCTCTTGATTGTCTTCATTCAAGTCTCCGTTGGTCAATTACTTGTACCAGATGTTTCCAGCAACTGTACTGCAGAACTCTGGAATTACTGTGATCAATTCTTGTTGAATGGTGGTTTGCAATGTCATCGTGATGCCCAAAGAATCTGCTATCATGAGCACCAAGAAATGAATGATCAAGAGTATTGCTCTCAGAATGCCACATACAATTGCCGAACATTCATATCAAGATATGGCTATGCTTGTAATGCGACCTCATGTGTATCTTCAAGCAACATCATCTAATGGAAATGAAAAGAATAGAGGACTCTTTTCTCGACCCTTTTTCTCCATTATATCACGAAAATTAAAATAGCTTCCCCTTACCCCTCAAAAAACTCAAGCATTGACAAACAAATAAATAAACAAAAATCGCATTATATTTATGTTTACTGGCAATACAAAATGGGCGTATTCAATTCTTTTTTAGTGCTTTATCAGAGTAGTAATCTATGGCGTTTATCAAGACGATCTGTCATAAACCCTGACAGGGTCAAAATCAATCCCAAAATCACGCCGCAATGCTGCATAACGATGAACAAGCCCTCTTATTACTATCAAAACAGGGCATTCCACAAACAAATAATAAACAACGCCAGCTCACCTCTTTCAAGTGCATCTGGCTCATATACAACAAGTCTTGTAGATTAACGGCTTGAATAAAGGTGAGATTAATGTCAAGAATGTTGCTATTAGAAACGGTATACTATAAGAGCCTGCGTGAGTCATTTGTATTTTTCCTCTTTTTCCGCAACAAAACATCCCAAGTATGATCCGTCAGTTATTACTTGCATTTTCCTTGTTGCTTGCCATAATCACCAGTAACGTACTAGCCCAAGTACCTACCGTCAAATGTAGCATCGATGCAACACTAGCATGCAACAACTTTAGAAGGCAAAACGGGTAAACTTTGTGCTATGGATCCTCAACTTTGCTACAACAAAGATTCAGTCGAAAATGAGAAGCCATGCACTTCAGAAACTGAACACTCATGCGCAACATTCAAGAGCCATCAGGGATATCTATGCACCGATCTGTTCTGTTTGATTATCTCCAATAAAAAATAGCATCTTCTTCTGGTACATTTCCTCATAAGCTTTTAGGCAGAGCGACCATCTTCATTTGCTTGAACAGGAACAGAACCTTTGTTTTGTGTCCGCTAAAAATAATATTGAGGGAATACTTGAAATTCGGCGTAGCTTGGCGCCACGGTCTATTTGGTTGATCCAGTACACATTGTAATGATGGGCTAAAAATAATCAGGTGCAACAAATGCTGATTACATAATCTCATAGGATGTGGATCTTTGTGGAATAGATAAAAATAACATTGATAATTAGCTATGCTGATCATAATATGATAAAACAAGTTTCTGATATACATGACGGTCTACTAGACAAAGCTTCTAAAAATAAACAGATCCTTTGGATAAGCTCTCTATTTACAATTGGAAGTCAACATTTACGTAGTGTATGCCATGCATGTGAAACTTGGGATTGACATGAGTGTAAACGCTTTCACGTTGAGAAAGACACTGCATTTTTCACAGTATGCCTGCTGGATCATACAGATGAAATAAATTTGACAAGAAATTTCTTTATAAACGACTTATTGCTGCGCATCAAACTCCTCTACTACAATTCCACGTGTGTATGAATGGAGGGCAATCCTTGTACAGGTTGACGGCATATCTGCATTACCTCTTATCACTCAAAATTTACAAAACATAGCAAGACCTGGGTACATTTTAGCAGTATTTTCTCATGCTGGAAGTTGTTTTAAGCTGCCAGCATAGCATCAAAGATTCTCTCTCATCTAGCATTTACTTACTGACACCTTTGCTCAGCTTTTTTGGGGTCGAAAAAATATGGCCAAAAATCGACTCAAAGCCATGAGAGGTGCCTCATGGATTTCACCGAAATTCAAGCGATCGCGTTTTTTACCTCAAAAATGCAGAATTTTATTATGGCATGTATTACATCAAAATTTTTTTTTTTGTATTTAAATGTGTTTTTTATTTATATTATAGACAGTAAGGTGCCATAAGGGTCTTACATGTCTAAGAAAGAAGAAATTAACTTGGAATGATCTTCCAGAAAAGAGGAGAAAACAGCCCGAGTGATCCAAGATTTACCATCAATTGTGCAGCCCCAATGATGTTGCCAGATAGATGAGAAGGCAGCACCGAGAAGTTCCAAGATGGAAATGTCCAGAGGATTGTTGTCCTGGCCGTGAAGGGTGGTCAACCCAATCCAGATGGCCTCGTCCGTAGGGAACAGATCAGCAAGACCAAGGTGAGAGACAAACTCATACCAGAAGAGGGACTTCATACTGCAGCCAATGACCATATGGTATTCATCTTCAGTTGCTTCATGACACATCTTACACAGTGGGGAAGGATACTTCACACGGTTCATGGAGTGCAGGCGAACCTGCACCGAGAGATGTCCATGCAGCAAACGCCACCACGGTGTAAATGCCTTGGGCGGGAGACAGAGAGACCAGAAATCACGCCAGAGGTGAGGAGGAAGCAGGAGATGTGGGGGGCGATAGCCAGGAGGATGGGCTGGGCGACGCAACATGTCAAATGACGGATGCCAGGAACGGCGTAACGCCCCGAGAGTGATCTTGTCCACTGTAGCTTTTGAGCGAGGGCCAGTGGTGATGAACCAATGCGAAAAGCTAGCCGTGGGTGGAGAGGGGGTAGTGGAACTCTCCAGCAGTGCGGTTCGCTCTGGAGCGGTGAAGGCCATGACGGACCTGAGAGGAGCAGGGACAACCCAAACAGGAGGACCCTCGATGGGGCACAAGGCATTGAACAGATGTTGCAATGCAGCAGTATCACGGGGACGCACGCAAACCAAGATGTGGGAGTTGGGGAGCACGCTCAAGAGGCTGGCAATCAAGGCATGAGGTGGCAGTTTGTCACTGTTCCTAGTCAAAGGCAAAGTCGCTGTGGGAGACAGGGAGCATACTTGTAACCAGGGCAGATCTAGGAGCCACCAAGACGGCCACTCAGGAGTGAGAGTCAAGGGAGGCAAACGAGTGAGTAGACGAGCCAGATGCTCCAAGTGAGGGCATTTCCGCACACGCGGCCAGCAGGTACGTGGGTATAGCAGCAAAGGCAGCACAGTAGCATGACCTGAGTATACATGGAATGTATACATCAGCCAGGGAGTGAGGAAATCCGCTGGGGATCTGGGACGAAGCAGACGCTTGACATATATGAGATGCAAGGCGAGATGTTGCTTCTTGATGTCAACCAGACCAATACCTCCATGCTTCCTAGGAAGGCAGAGAGAATCCCAAGCCACAGTAGGCCAAAACGAGACGATGTACTGGCGTACCACGCGCTGTATCTCCTCCAGCCACTTGTCAGGAACCACAACCACACGCAGGAGATGCCACAAGCGAGACAGTAGAAGGGAATTCGCCACTAAACCCTTTCCACGAATGGATAGCTGCCGCTTGGTGAGCAGATTGCAATGACGTTGAATCTTCACGGTAATGGAATTCAGGAAATGCTGCAACTGCTCCTCTGTATGATACAGAGGGTAACCTAGATACCTCACAGAGCCAACTGACGAGCTGTCGTACCACTCAATGTTAGACGTTTCCGTCACTCGCTTCCAATCAGCATGAGCCTCGCCTGACAGCGACAACAGCACGGTTTTCTCCAAATTGACCTTGGCGTTGGACGCTTTGCCATAGAGCGACAAAAGAGACAGAAGCACAGGCCATTCCGCCGTAGAAGTCAGGAAGACTTCCAGATCATCGGCATAGCTCAACAGCTTCACCCGTGGAGGGGTCGCCGGAGCGCGTAGGAGATCATGGTCGCCTTGGACCGGCACGAGAGAGGAGGCACGAGAGATACGCCCTGCGAGAGGAGCACGGACAGCGGTAGACATTGAGACGCCTTGAAGAGAAGGGCAGGCCAAGATGGTTCTAAGGAACGGCTCGAAAGCCAGGTTGAACAGCAAAGGGGACAACGGATCACCCTGTCGTAAACCACGTTGTTGATCGATGGGGGCGCCCAACCACCCATTGATTGACAAGGAGATACGAGTACCAAAGAACAGACTTGACACACTGGATACCAACGATGCCGGGAAGCCAAACTGACGAAGAACCATCGCCAGATATGTCGGATTGACCCGATCATAGGCTTTCTCTTGATCCAAGAGTACGGCGATATTGGGATCCTGAGGAGCTGCATCACGGAGGTTGGTCATCAGCGTCTGGTTCAACCACGCATTGTCCGAGATGAGCCGGTGAGGCATAAAGCCTGTTTGGTACGGCGTAATCAATCGGGAGAGGATACGTTTGAACCGGTTGGCTAACATCTTGGTGAACAGCTTAGCATCGCTATTGATCATCGAGAGAGGTCGCCAGTTCTTGAGGAGCTCTGGATCGCCCTTCTTGAACAGCAGTACCATCCTCGTTTCTTTCCAAGAGTCAGGGAAGACACCACGCAGCGCATCAGTCAGCACTTGCTGCAAGAGAAGCAGAACAGCAGGGAACTTCGCCGCCAAATAGCGATACACCTCAAACGGAAGGCCATCCAAACCAGGAGACTTGTTCTTGGGTGCATGGTCCAGTAACAGCAAGACAGAGTCTGTAGAGGGTGGTTCAATCAGCCGGTCTGCCTCAGCTTCTTGTAGCTTCGCATCAGCAGGGATATTGTCAAAGAGAGAGTTGACGGCAGCCAAATCAATGTCTTCAGGTGTGTAGAGATCCTGATAGAAAGTACGAGCTTCTTGGAGAATGTCGCCCATGTCTGTCAGCTTCTCTCCAGTGCCAGCCTTTTTCAAGGACTGGATGGTTTGTTGCGCCTCACGATCCTTGATCACATTGAAAAAGTATTTGTTGTTTTGCTCTCCCATTTCCAGCCAACGAGTAGCCGAACGCAGCATAGCTTGACGAGTGTCATCTTGAATCCGTTGCTCAATCAGTTGCTCCAGTCTTTTGATCCTTGCCGACTCCTCCGGGGTCCCAAGTAGCTGTTCCCGTTCACGTTGGAGGTGGGAGACTCGAGCTTTGAAGCGAGCCTTCTGGCCTTTGGTGAACTGTTTGGCACAGTACTTGATGATCGACTTGAGAGATTCCCACTTCTCCTGAGCAGAGACACCCATATCAGCCACATCTGTCGTATAATAGTCAGACGCCAAAAACATATCCACGGTTTTATCCAAAAGGGCTTGGAATTCACGGTTCTCAAGCAAGTACGGATTCAAACGCCAGCTGCCAGGACCCAACTGGACGCCAGAGGTGACCAGATCGATTGTGAGGAGGCTGTGATCGGTCCACTCAGGTGGAATGTGGTGAGTCTGAGTGTTGATGATACGAGTCGCCATAGGAGGAGGAGCAAAGACATAGTCAATGGTGGTGCCAGCTTTAGGGAGAGTCATTGTGCCTTTTGGAAAACAGTTGAAAAAATGAGTGTTCAGCCATTCAACAAAAGGTTGGACTCTAGGGAGACGAGCTTCGACCGCATCATGTAAATGGATATTGAAATCCCCAAGCAAGATCCACTGGGAGTCAAGCATATCAGACCAGAAGGGCATGGACATCAGCTCCTCCAGGAAAGCATAGCGATGGGCTCTGTGCACGGGCATGTACACATTAGCTATCTGGCATATGGTGTGATTAGCGTCCTTAATAGTGGCGGTGATGCAGCGTTCGTCACGAGAGATGGTGGCATCCGCGAGCTCCAAGCCTTGCTTCAGACACACTATTGCACAATGCTTCGAGACGACAAAGGAAGACCGAGGAAACATAAAAGAGAAAGCACGCACATTATCATCAGTGAGGTGGGCCTGCTGACGGTAATGAGAGACCTCCTGCAGACAGAGAATATCTAGCTGGAGGGTTTTGGAGCGCAGAAAGGAAGTGAATTCCTTCTGTATAGATTTTGAGGAACCCTTAAAGATGCTCCGGGCATTAAGGGTACCTATGCGCAATGATTGTTGTATCATTATGCCCTATGGGCGACATGATACACTTGAGGCTGCGACATAGACGTCGAGCTCATAGAATGACGGCGGAGAGAGGGCACATCAGTCTGGAAATCATTGGGAGAGGAGACATTGTCAGCAGATAACTTGGGATCCAAATGCATATGGAAGGACGAAGCTAACGGAGCATGCTTAGAAGCATCGCTACCGTTGGGAGAACGCTGGAGGGTCTGGGGATCTACCTCCATCACATCCGGAGACTGGTCCCAGGTTTGGCTGTCATTTGCGGAAAACAAGGTACTGATCTGGCTACTTGTGAGCTCGGTCGTTTTGCCGGCTAGCTTGTCTGTGGTGGTGGGCTGAGATGGCAGTTGCTGCGCGAGAATATCATTGATCGCAGGGGATGCTCTGTGGCCCTTCTCTTTTTCGTTAACTTTATCAATTGGAG
Source organism: Mucor velutinosus (assembly GCF_035048745.1). Classification (NCBI taxonomy): domain Eukaryota; kingdom Fungi; phylum Mucoromycota; class Mucoromycetes; order Mucorales; family Mucoraceae; genus Mucor; species Mucor velutinosus. The sequence goes on from NW_027041913.1 coordinate 771,480, forward strand.
TGACTGAGTAGGAATCAGTGTGATCCCTTTGGCTCGACTCATATTCAGCGATTGCTTCGTCAAAAGGCTTCTCTTCCTCTCGACAGAACTTAACAGTGTGTCCCAACTTGTGACATTTGAAGCATTTGCGTTTAGCTAGGATAGGACAAGCAGCGCGAATGTGTCCACTCTGACGGCAGAAATGGCAAACTGGTGGTGCTCCTCTGTATGTCGCTGGCACATAGACATCCCAGGCGGAAAGGTAAAGCATGCGACTCAAAGGCTGTACGTCGTAGGAGTGACCTTCCGCGTCAGTGTACTTGACCGAAGTGTCGATCAGGAAGCTGACATGACCCTCAAAGAAGCCATCAACAGTGTACTTCTTGATTTGGTATAGCTTACCATAGTATTTCAGCGAGCGTTGCAAGTCCTCCAGAAAAGTGGTCATGTTTGGCATGCGGACAATAGTCATCTGCACATGGGTGAGTTTGCCCTCGCTGTTGTCCTTGACAGCAGTAGCTTTGTATACCACATCGCCATGAGTGATGCCGTTGTTGATGGCTCGTTTGGCATCCTCAGGGGAGTCAAATTTAGCTTCCACCAAGAGGTCTCCAGTTGACTTCTGGTGATACAGACTAAGGGGGCGAAACTGGACATTAGCAGCTATTTGTTCCTGAATGAGGCGATACGCTGTTGTACGATGCACAAAAAGTTTGTTTGGAAAGGTAAACAAAACCGATCCCGGTGTCAAAGCTTGCTGCAGGATGGCAGTAGCTTTACGAGTGAGCACCTCGGCCTTCAGATCTTCGTGTTCGAACATAACTTCAGGAATTAGTTTAAAATGGTCATCTTTAGCTCGCTGTTGTGGAGCATTGATGACCTTCTTGGAGAGGCCTCGAGAGAGGACCGTGACCCAAGAGAGGTCAGTGGTGGTAGCCATGAGGATGGGTAGTGGAACGCTGGTGGTTATAAGGTTGTAGATGTGATTTAAGCAGTGGCGTAATTTTCACCTTAGGGGTAGTGATGGTTACGCGAAATAGCTGTATTACATCAAAATGTTGCCCTCGCTCCAAAGCAACCCCTGAAACTTTGTTTGAGAGACTTTAATATGCAAAATCTCGACACTTTCGTCTAACACCTCATTTTATATTCTCAAACATTGCTCGATAAGCTCTTTCATAACATCTATTGCAATCAGCACCATTAGATGCGCCTTGAAAAGTACTCCAAGAGAGCTTAAGGAAGGATGCGTCCACCATTACGACTTACATAGTCGAATTTGGCAAAATAGATGAATTGAGTCGATTTTGAACAGAATCTGGCCAATCTTGAACGAATGCATTTTGTCGAGGATTTAATTAGTGTTGGCTGGCCAGTATGCCTTTTTCTTGAAGGTAATCGATGTTTTTGAAGTGAATGAGAAGGGAATTATGAATTGAAAGGAAGCTGTAGCATAGTATAGATAGTTTCTTTGGTTTTGTTGCGTATTTCTGAATTTAATATATTTCTTTGCTGCGAAATGCTCCTCCGAGTGCAAACTTGCCAATCCCATTCAAAGATTCAATTTTTCGAGTACAATCCCTACTAGCCGACCTATCTCGCTACGCTCGATGTCGACGTCGCCCTGCGGGCTCTCGCCGAAGGCTTTTCAAATCAGAGATAGTAAAAGTCTGGTATAAAAGTAAATTTTAAACAATGACTATATTAGGGATAAAACTTGATTTAAAAGACAAAACTTTGGAGGTACAAATCAATATTTTTTATGCAGCATTTACGTTATATTATTATAAGACTTCTGGTTTACTACATCCTCCGTCCGAGTCGCATTTTCTGGCGGCAGAACTGTGATACCATTCGCGGGTGCTGCTCTTGAGATGGCGACACAGAGCTGGCCATGCATAAACACAGGACTTTTATGAGATCTACAGCGACTTTTTTGAGATATTGTCATTGCAAAAGACACATTTATAAGAAAAACCTCCCAATAAAAAAAATTATTTGGTCTAAGCAATTGCAATTTCAATTCCATGATACTCATTTGATCAGCATCGCAGCCATCATTGTTATCATCATTGTCATTATCAGAAAGGGCATCTGGGCCAGCCAGCAGCAGCGCCACCCACTAAAACCAATTGAATTTCCGCTAATTTTTTTCTGTTCAAGATTGGACAGATTCTGTTTTTTTTTCGACTTCTTTAATCTATTTTATGATATTTGACTATATGAACTGTGGTTATCATCCGATGCATCCTAATAAATTCTAAGAGTATTTTTCAAGGCGCTTCCAATGGTACTAAAAGTAATAAGTGTTTTGAATGAAATTATTGAGAGATTTGGTAAAATTTGAAATGGGGTTTTTAGTGAAAATATCCACATTTTGCATATGAAAACCTCATAAAAGTGGTTTCAGAGGTTGCTTTGGATCGATAGAAACATTTTAATTCAAGATATACCATAGTAAAAGTCTTCATTTTTGGAGTCAAAAACGCGATCGTTTGATTTTCGATGAAAAGGATGAGGGGTACCTCATGGTTTTTGGTCGATTTTTGACCATGTTTTTTTTTGGTCCCAAAAAGTTGAGCAAAGGTGTCAGGAAATTACTACTATTCAAGTACAGTTGTTTGGCGTTATTCTGGTGACTCATAAAGGCCTGCATGTAAAGATATGAAGGCTTGAAAACTATCCAATTTGGTTATGTTTTGCTTTATGGCTTTTATTTACACTGCATAAATCATATCTTGGTAGCTGCAATTTATTGGAAAGGCAGTTCTGTAGCTTGGGCAATTTTTAATTCGAACAGAAGGAATATTGATTTTGGTAAAACTGATTCATGCAAATTTCGATGCGCTATGTTGCTGGTAAGCTTACTAACAATGGAAATGAAAACCCGAATTTGCTGCTTGAATATTCTGGTTTTGCACCTTCGCTTTGCAACGGTAAAGCCTTCATTGAGATTAATATTACCAAATGGTGGGTTAGAGGCTTAGTTGCCATGGTTTTTCACCTTTAATTCGCTACGGTAAAACTATCTCATAGGTCAATGTTACCAAATGTTGAATTAGATGCGTTATGTTTTTGGTGGATGGACTGAGCACCTCCTCCAAACCCTCTCCCCAACGCCGGCTTCATTCACCTTGTACGGTACTCAATTCTTTAAATTTCTGAAAGGACATGCTTTGTTTGTCTACTTTTTTGAATGTTTTACAGTATATATATAGTGAAGATTGTAATAACAATACCAGAAAGGAGCTTTACCAATACTTGAAGAATAAACCACATTAGGCAATTAGAAACTGGTCAAATTCTCAGGTTGTGGCGGAATCCTAGATTTCGCTTTATTACGAGGAGGATTTAAAGAGCTACGAGTACGATTTTGCATCTCTAAAATGGCATGACAAAATGAAGGAAAAGCAAAGGCTGATCATTTCATTGAAAGAACGCTGCCTCGATGTCATTTCCATCAAAAGGCATGAAGATTGTTGGCTTCAAGTTAGTGCAACCTACAATTAAAACACACACTTTATTAAATGAGTAGAATTATATGATTATCGCACAAACTTACTTAATGAATCCACTTTGTGTATTCAAAATGTATAAAACAGTGATTAGTCTTCTTAAAGGGAAGCGGCCCCTAAAAGCTACGACATTGCTGTTCTTGCTCAGGATCTTGTTTCTCCCTCTTTCTTTGTATCTCTCTTTTCATCTTTTTTTCTTTCATTTTACAAATCATGTTTACATCTAGCGAACCAACAACACCCAAAGCTGCTCATCAAAAAAGTCGGGATTCGCCGTCGATTGTATCCGAACAGCAATCTTACAAACACATTGATACCACAGCATTGATCAATAACAACAGTTCCTCGAGCCTCGACGAAGTATTAGAAGCTGTTTCCACTCGTGTGTCAAGCACAATCATCGCAGGTACTTGTACAGTCTATATATGACGCAATGTTGGAAATGTTAGCCGAGTTATTTTTTTTTTTCGAAAAAAAATTAAGGCTTTTTATTTATACATCTTTTCTCCTATTTTTTTTTTCCCTCTTTCTTTCTCTTTATAAACTAAACAGACTTCCTCTCTTAGGATCTCTCACTGTGAAAAATCAAAAAGAAGCACATCATCATAGCAGTAATAAGAATGCCATGCTCAAAGCACATGAAATAATTTCCATACAAGACCGAGTTCCAGTGAAATCAATTCGAGTTGAGCGAGATTATTCTCTGGGAGATGGCATCACTCGCTTTAGCACACAATATCCAGTTGAATTAGAGGGAAAAGTAAAGTGTAACAAAAAAAAGCAGGTGTAGTTTTTCTATATTTAACAAGAGGTCATAGATTACAACGGAACAATTTCTTCATACAATAAACGAGATCAACATCATCATGGATTACGCCGATAGACTGTCATGGAGGATCGTGCTTGAGAACATCATTGAAACACTCACCATATATCTATGGCCTATTCTATTTTCAACACATTATCAAAGAGTAAGGCATACACAGCTGTACAGGAGTATTTTTGGTTTATTGACTAGATTTATAGGTTGTGAAACGATTGTTAGCATTTATTGAATCAGAGAATTCCACTATTTATTATCCACACTCATTATCCATATCAAATCCTGTCAAATCAGCGTTTCTTTTTGTAAGCAGAATTCAATCTAGCCATGGAAGCACACTAATTGTTCCTTGTGTAGATTGAAATCAACTTTTATGAATAGCCTATGTAACTTATACCCCTTCCCATCGTGTGCTACCCCCTTTCAATTACACATCTTAAATAATATCTAATCTACGACACACTGAGAAATACACTATAGCACCGCAAAAGCAACATTTTATCATTTTCGGAAGCAAACAAACATAAAGAGGACTACATTCTCGGTATGTGCATACATGTGTCTACTGAGGTGCACAATGCATTATAGGAATAAATAAAGAGTTTGATCATTAAATTAAGATTGGTATATACCAAGTTAGGCAGAAGCTGATTCATGCATTTCTACATATTCAGCCGCAAGAGCAGCAGCAGATGATGACGGGAAATCCATGGCGACTTGAACAGACGCAGCATCATTTTCAATTACAAGATCACCAGTAGCAACATCTTCTTTTTCGTCATCCAGTTCACGATGGTTACCAAGCAAGTGTCGGATGCTGTCGAGCAGATTATCGAGAGCTCCAGCTTGTCGAAGTTCAGCCGTTACAATAAAAGCACTTGGTTTGGCAATAGCAGCGGCAGCAGATGCGGAAGGAGAGACATGTTCAGCAAGAGGTGGTGGGTAAGCTCTGTTGGACTCAGCCTTGACAGCGATTGTATCTTTATTGCTGTTGGCACCACTGTTATCGAAAAGATCAATGTTGATACCATCATCATCATCGCCATTGCCAATGTTGATGTCAATGTTGAGAATACCACCAAGACCATCAAGCAAATTGTCAAGAAGGCCAGATTGTTTGAGATCCGTGCTGGGCTTTGCGGCAGAAGCAGACACCGAGGCAGAGGTATCTTTCTTGAGCACCAAGTCATTGTCGTTGCGATCGCCATCATTTTCATCGTCAAGACTTTTTCTGGGAGGTGTATCGTCGTCGTTGTCGTTATGACCAATGTTGATATCAATATCAAGAATGTTACCAAGATCATCCAGTAAACCATCCAAAAGACCAGCTTGCTTGACATCAGTGCTGGGCTCTGCAGCAGAAACAGACGCAGAAGCAGATGCAAGCCGCACCAAGTTCAAGTCAATAATGATGCCATTGTCACTGCCATCGCTACCACCATTGCTTGGTATTTTTCCAGGAGGCCTGTTGATATTGTCATTGTGCTCAATATTGATACCAATGTTGAGGATATCGTCCAAGTTATCAAGAAGATTACCAATGAGACCTGCTTGTTTGATATCCGTACTAAGTTTTGCAGCAGAAGCAGAAGCAGAAGCAGAGGCAGAAGCAGAGGCCGAGGCAGAGGCAGAGGCAGAAACATCACGCATTAAGTTCAAGTCAATGTTGATACCAGTATTGTCATCATTGTCATCATCATCATTGCCTAAAATGCCATTCAAAAGGTCTTGAATACCATCCAGAATGTCTTGAAGCAAGCCGTTCTTCTCGGGATTGGCTGTGGCCTTTGCTTTGGTATCAGGATCAACAGATGGCGAGTGCTTGGCTGCAACAGGTTCCTCGTCGTCATTGTCATCGTCTCTATCCCTGTTGCCAATAGAGATACCAAGGATGCCGTCCAGATCAAGAATGTTGCCAACACCATCCAAGATATCACTGACAAGACCGTCCTTGTGGATTTCCTCAGAAATGTCATCATCAGCAGGAGGGTATTGCTGAGAAAACCCCTCTTGATATTCAGTGTAGAAATAGGCTCCAGAGACTGGCTTGAGGTTGTTTTCTTGAGCAAACTGAGTGAGATTGAAAAACGCACGGCCCCTGGTGGCGCTACCATCAATTTCAGGAACAAACGTTTGATTGGCAGCCTGCTGCTCGTACAAGATGAAAGCAATACGGTGGTCCTTGGATCCAGAGGGTGGGGTAGGGCCTTTGTAGGATGTGTATTGACGCTTGGGTAGCTGACTCAAGAAAGCGGTGCCTTTTTCATCGCCCCCTTTGACGTTGGTGGCGATCCAATGGCGTACCAAGGGACCATTGGAATCCAAGTTGACCTTCAATATTTTTTATTGTTGGTGAATGTTTGAAGGTGAATTTTTGCTTTCATTTTACTCACCATAGCGAGGGTATATTCAGCGTCCTTCTTGGGTGGATCAAACCAGACGGAGGGAGCCACCAGCGTTTCCTCAGGCTTCAAGCGTTCACCGTTTTCCAGGTCATTATGCTCATCATATGTGATTTTTAGACTTGTCAGTGGTTCAAATTCCTCAAGCGCCTCAGGGATGATTTTTGCCTTGACTAGTTCCTCCTTGATCTTGTCTGCAGTTGGCTTATCAAGAGCAGTGACTCCCACAAGCATGGCAGTTGCCATCACCATGAATGTAGTAAGATTGACCATAATTGAAAGTGTGTGTATGTGGAATCCAACAGGAGGGAAGCTTTTTTTTTTTTAGGCGCTTGTATTTATACTGAATTGAGAAACAAGAAATGTTGGCTTTAACAAACAACAACAACAACAACAACAACAACAACAACATTTCTTCTGCAACTTTCCAGAAAAGAATTTTTTGTGTTTACGATGATTTTCACTGATTAGATGTGTGTGTGCTGTATGTGCTGAATATATATATATATATATATATATATATAAACATGATTTATTGAGTGATAACTTCTACAATGTCTTCATCCTCTAAATCGGTTTCCTCAATTGTTTGACTCAGATCCATGATCTCACCCTCAAATGACAGCTGCACATTTTCGCTGATTCCTGCTCTTTCTCGGAAAGCATTCACTAGCTCTCGTAATGTAGTTGTCTATAAATATATATCCCTTGTCAGTACGCAATCTTTCTCTCTCTCCATCATACAAGCTTATGCCAACAACTTACAGCCTTGACACGGAATGGCATTTTCTTGTTGTCACCAGTTCTCAAGCTAAGTCGCACTCGCTCCTCCTCAGGCTCATCATTAGCAGGTGTCTCAGAAAAGCTGGCTGCATTTGCAATGGAATCCTTCTCGCTGTACATGTCATCCTCGTTCTCAATTCCGTTCAGGTGTCTCATTCGTTCCTTCTGTCGCTGCTCTTCCTTATCTGCCATCATTTTGTCGTAACATCCCTTGGGATAAATCTCTGTATAGTTAAATGAGAAATTTTGTTTGTTTGCTGTATATAGACTACATTACCCATTTTGTGTGTTCCCATTGAAGTCATGCCTACACTTGCAGGAGTGCCACTCAGGAATACAATATCATCATTGTAGGTCAAATACACATCATCTACATTCAAGTATTTCTTGGTCGCACAAAAGCTTGTCAAAAGAACGCGGAATTGAGTATTCTACTCTCGGCAGTTAGTCATCTTCAAAGCGCTGCTTTTGTTGCAATGAAACACCTACATCCATTACTTTGAACTTGATTGGCTTCTCAAAGAACTTGATCCCTTTCACGGTGCTCTCAGCGAGGTTACTGAGATCATAGTTGTGTGTGTACTGAATCTTGATGACAATCTTTTCAGGCTGTGTGGATGATCCAGGAACAATAGAGTGAGCTAATGCAGCAAGATCAGGGTCTAAATCATCAACGCCAACGTCGTCGCCGTCTTGATCTTCGTCTGATAAATCGCTATTCAAAATACAATCAGTGTCCATAGTCTACTGTGAGCCAGCAAATGCAAGCTTTCTTACATGACATTGACTGAAGATTGTGTGTTTTGTGTTGACTGTTGAGAGGCAGGAGTCGTGGGTTTAGGTTGTGGCGTAAATGAAATATTATCTAGATCAATAACTGATGCTAAATATGGGTTTACATTGCTTTGTGTTGTAGTGGAAGGGGATGGCGAGCGAGAGGCGGTTCTGGATGATGGTCTTTTTGTAGTCTCTTGTTCGTCTTCTGATATCGGTTCGGGTGATTTCTTCTTCTTTTTCTTGGGATGTTTCTCTTTGGCAGCCTTGGTGGGTATACTATCTTCGTCGTCTGATTCTGCTAGACCAAAAGCCTTGCCTATGTAATTCACATGATTAGGTAATTAACCTTTGAGTATGCTTCTTTATTTACGTCTTTTTAATGATTCCAAGAAAGATGGGCCAGTTTGTGTCTTTGCAATGTCGAAATCACTCATGTCGTTTTGTATAGATTGGAGGTAGTTGATAGAGAGACAGAGAGACAGACTTGAGACAAATTTTTGTTTAAATTCGCTGTTGTGGTTCTCTGCAAGGTTTCATTACAGACACCTCCAGTGGTCACATCTCAACAGCACACAATAGAAAGGCAGCAGCATTGTTACATGATGAAACTCTCGCCTTTTCCACTTGTTGTATACTATGAGCTCAGCATTCTACTCGTTTATAAGCTCAATTACGAATACGCTCACATCAAAATATGATATCAAACACCAAATATCGTCTGCTGGATTGTGGAAGATTTACCAAGGAGAGCGAAAGACAACTGGAAAGAAAGTAGCACTATTTGTATGTAGCCATTAACTCTGCAACCAACTCAAGCACTAATATCGAATGCTGTTTAAGATATTCGAGAAGAAACTACTAGATACACTATTCAGACGAGACCGCGGCTCTTCGAGACATGATACAGACGTAGTGTACGAACTGCTCAAGAAGGAAGCCAGCAATCTAGCGAGGCTGAGACACCCATCGATTCTGGAGGTAGTAGAGCCTGTGAGCGAGTCGCGCAGCTCCATTGTCTTTGTTACTGAGCCTCTGATGGGCTCCCTGACACACCTTGTCAAGAGCGATGACAATTACTCGTCTGATAATCAAGCGCCAAGCCTTGATCTGGATGAATTGGAGGTAAACATTCGGGGAATGTGTTGCTTGCTGGATTCTGTACTCAATCCTCCAGCATAGATACAAAAAGGCTTGCTTCAGGTGGGCAAAGGGCTCCAATTTTTGAACGATGCCAAAGTGGTGCATCACAACCTCACAATAGATGCTATTTTTGTCAATGCCAAGGTGAGTTGTTGCCCAGATTTTGCACGAGATTGTGTAAGCTAAATTCTTTGAGCGACTGTAGGGCGATTGGAAAATAGGCGGGTAATGTTATCCCTATCGTTGCAGAATATACGAGACATCTTACTTTGCATTTTTGGACTATTGTAGACTAGGTTTCAGTGTATTTTTGAATGCAGGAAATGCCAGTGAAAATATGGGATATGACAACAATGAGTTTATGCCAGAAGCATGTCAAATTAGTTTGGATTATGCAGGTAAACCAGAAGAAGAAGAACAAAATGGAACGGAATGTTAATATATACGTCGAAATAAGCTCCTGAGTCTGTCTTGGACAACAACATATGTCAAGCAAATGACATGTTCTCATTAGGTTGTCTGGCTTACGCTGTGCATAATAAGGGCGTCTCCATATTAAAGACCTTCAACAGCTTCCACACCTATGAACGACAGATCAAAACAATCCATGCTCAGACACTTTCCACTCTTCCTGCCCACCTCCAGGATGTCATCCGATCATTGCTCACTCGACACCCAAATCAGAGAATGGATCCAGTCAGCTTTCAGAACTCGAAATACTTTGATAACCTCTTGGTGTCCACAATGAAGTTCCTGGAGAACTTTCCCGAGAAGACAAGAGAAGAGAAGGCTCAGTTCATGAAGGGTTTGGCACGCGTGCTGGGTCAATTTCCAGACCGTGTGTTGAAGAGAAAAGTAAGTGAGCTTTATGCCGACTAAGCGTTTGCTAACTTGCGGGGAACCTAGATTCTGCCCTCGTTGCTCGAGGAACTGAAGGATAATCAGCTACTGCCATATACCATTCCCAACATTTTCATCATCACGCAAAAGTTATCACAGCAAGAATTTTGTGATCTCGTGCTTCCATCATTGAAACCCGTCTTCAATGTGCGTGATCCGCCTCAGAACATGATTGTCCTGCTTGAAAAATTAGATGTATTTCAACAAAAGACGCCTAGAGAAGTCTTTCGTGATGGTAATTTGTAGAGCCAGTCCCATTTGCTAGGCATTTAACCATCTTCTGGTAGATGTTATGCCGCTTGTGTATGCTGCGTTGGAAGCACCAGCGGCCGTTGTTCAAGAAAAAGCTTTGCGGATCATCCCATCGTTGGCAGAATCATTGGATTACACAGCTGTCAAGAGCTCTTTATTTCCTCGTGTCCAAACGGTGTTTGTGCAAACTACTATTTTGTCGGTCAAAGTGAGTACGTTGATCTGTTTCCATTCTATGATCAAGGTGTTGGACAAGTTTACAGTGCAAGAGAAGCTGGTGCCGCTTTTGAAGAACATCAAGACAAAGGAACCTGCTGTGATGGTATGTAACTAATAGAAGCTGTTTGCTGTGCTTTATGTGTTGATACGTTAACGTGAAACTCTACAGTTGGCTACCCTTGCAGTATACGATGAAGTGGGTAAACTGGCAGACAAAGAGATCATTGCAACTGAAATTCTGCCCCAATTATGGAGAATGAGTTTTGGACCTTTGTTGAATTTGGAGCAATTTCAAAAATTTATGAAGACCATCCGCGATCTTACAAACAGGGTAGAGGAAGCACATACAAGACACTTGCGAGAAGTGAAATCATTGGAAGAGCAAACAAGAAGCGTCAATGCATCGTCTTCTGCGTCGTCCCCACAACTAATGAACCAGGTAGCCATTGGTACTGAAAATAATGTCTCATTTGAGAGTTTGGTACAAAGTGGTGGTAGTAGTGGAGGTGTAGCTGCTGTCAACAGCGCTTTAGATAACGACATGTTTGGCGCTCTTGTAGGCAAGAGCACTGCTAGTGCTCATGGCACGATTCCTCAGCAAAAACCTATCACTGCAAATCAAACTTCTTCCTCTTGGACTTTGTCTAGTCAGCCTGCTATTCTACCATCACCCATACAGCAATCACGCCAAGCACAGCCTACCAACAACGGTTGGTCAAGCACATCTACCATGCAACCTATGAATACCTGGAGCAAACCACTGGCACCTGCTACAACTGCACCTATCACACCGTCTAATACTACAACTTCATCATCATCTATTAACTGGAACACAAAGCCTCAACAGCAACAGAACAATTGGTCGTCGTCTCCCAAACCAATGTCATCACCTCAACAGCAGCAACAACAGCAAATTCCATCACTCGCATCGCCTCCTTCTTTTGCTATGAACCAAATGTCTCTCAATAGCTCTATGAATCATAATAATGGCAATGCAAATTACAATGCGCTGAGATCGATACCTACAAGTAATACACAACCACAACAACCACCAATGATGCCATTGTCAACTAGTATGGGGTTGTTGAAGCCTGTATCATCACCGTCGATGACTCCAATGAAAAGCAATACACCTCATGTTACAAAAACAAACTTGCATGCTTTTGATCCTCTTGGTTAAAGCTACCACTGCTGATAAAATAAAAAGTGAACTGTTGCCATATCATCTAATTCAAAATTGATTATGTGTATGACGTAAATTAGCAGACGATTTACATGGTAATAGGTCAGCCAAATATATACTAGTAAAATGCATATATAATAACCATAGCTCAGGTAATCTTAATTGATAATAATATATATATATCAAAACTTTGTCTTTAAACCTCCACTGTCACTAAGAGTCCTCTATAAACGGTCTGTAGTTATGAATCTGCCTCTCTGTGGATGCTCCGCGTCTGTATAATTGTATAACAACTCATGTGCAGGCAAGTAATATATCTGCACTACCTCTTATTACTCAGGACTATGCAAAACGCAGCGAAACCTGGGTACGTTTGAGCAATGTTTTCTCCCGTTAAAGACTGTTTTAGACCGCCAGAATAGCACCAAGCAATTTCTCTGTCCTGGCAGTTACTTGTTGACACTTTTACTTAACTTTTTCGAGATCGCCAAAACTTCACCAAAAAGCAGACCATGAAGGGTACCTCATGATTTTTATTAAAAATCAAACGATCGCATTTTTCACCTTGATAACGAAGACTTTTACTATGGTATATCTTGAATCAAAATGTTTCTCTCAATTCAGGGCAGCCCCTGAAACCATGTTTGTGGGACCTTCATATGTAAAATCTCGACATTTTCGCCAAAAACGTTATTTCATAATCTCATGAATTGCTCAACAAGTTCACTAAAAACAGCCATTATAACTAGCATCATTGGATGCGCCTTGAAAAGTTCTCCTAGATAGCTTAAGGCTGTAAAGGATGATCACTACAACTTTCATAGCCGAATCTCGTAAAATAAATCGATCGAGTCGCAAAAGGGTCAAAAATCAACGAATTGTGATAGAATGTCGATCGAGATTTTAATTCCTTCTGGCTGGCAAAAAAAGACACTCCTTGATTGCTCAAAGCCCTATAATATAACGGCAATGATACTCACAGGAAAGATTACGAGAAAGTGAGACTCCTTCCCAAATGGACAGCGTACCCAACGTGAGACTCAAAAAGAACAAGCTGGTGACATAGGAGGAGCGTGACATGATCCAAAGCAACAGAATAGCACACAGACAAAAATGATATTGCAGGTGAAGTTTAATTCAGAAACCTCTTTCTTTTGGAAATCCCACGGCCTTGTTTGATGAATTTCGCGATGTGTACTTTACTTAGAACCCTGAAAATAGTACCATTGGATTCCTCAAGCGATTTGCTTTCTAATGATGTACATACTTTCTAATAAAATATCCTCTCTTTGACCACAAATTGGCCATTTACTTGCTTATCTCTCTTCAATTCATGTCCTTTTGTTTACTTTACATGTGATTTTTTTTTAAAGCTTAATTTTGCCTAGCAAATGAATTATTTTGATCTTGCATGATCCGAATACCTTCTAAAAGAGGACGATCCCTAAAAAAAAAATGATATGAAAAATGTGTTGACTCTTTATGAGATGCATGCTCTTGGCATAAGAACTAAAAACAGGTTGCAGGAATGATACACGAGAATGACCAACTCACTATGTAAATGTGGGCATATTGATGATATCTAGTAGCGCAAACACTTGATTGACATCATTGACAGCAACCATGATAGCTGGAAACAAGATGACTTGCACTGGTTCGAAAACAATCCAATATGTTCCATTCCATGGAGATTGCCGCAGTAATATTCATATGGCACGCTTGTTTTCCAAGGTGTACGCTTGTCTCTTGGTCCAGAATCAGTTATGCTGGCTCCGATGTGATGTAAACGACAAGTAAGCCAACCTTAACACTCGTATTGCCCGATTAGATGGACAGTTTATGGCTGATGTAAACAACAAGAGAGATGGATCGAGAACCGTATGATCTTGGAGAGAGAAATTAAGGAGAGGTAAAAAAAAAAAAGATTACTTAATCAAGCAACCAGCTGCATTTGTTTCAGTGTCAAATGACATTTTTTGTTTACTTTTTGATGAGGTTGAACCAGTGAAAAGTTGTCTGTTAATTACATCTAGGAAGAGATGGGGGAACTCGTTTCATGTGAAGGTGGAAAAAGGGCTTTTTGAAATAGCAAAATGGACATAACTCGAGACAGAAAACAGTTGAAAGCCTCGGACGAAGCGGATCAAATAGAGCAAGTGTCAAACGTCAAAATGGTACTATTTTCACGCGCTCAAAGTAGTATATCGTGGAGAAAAGTAAAAGGAAACGAATTTGAGTGTGGCAAGGACACTGGACTCACATGAAAGTCGATGAGAAGGATATAAATAGGGATTTGTTTCAACAGCTTTTCCCTCTTCTTCTTCATCTCATCTCTCTACAACAAGCAAAATACTCTATACATACAAACTCTCTACAAGACATTTGGGCTCTCTCTCTCTCTCTCTACATATGGTCAAGTAAATCAAATACTCTACTGTCTATTGGCCTCTACTACTGCTACATACAATGCCTTACAAATCCATGGTCCTCTCTACGTCTCTTGGTCCATGCTAGAAAAAGGCCACACTATCTTTGATACATGCAGACCTTGGTGAACTGTGCGAGTGAGTTATTATCTTGTTGGACGTATGAGCCATGTTGACTAACCTATTGATTATATAGTGCCGAAAAACTACTTTTTTGTAGGGACTGAGTAGGATCACCGCTTCATAATCATGGGTAGACTGCAGGACAAATCCATTGGTCATGCTACGGGATGATCACAAGCTTTATTGCCGACGAGAGTAGGGTTTAACCCTATGATCCGGAGATGGAGGCGGCTTGAGCGTGTCGATGATCTTGTGATAGGTGAAGCAAGTTTACACCTTGGTACCTGTTTATATAGTGTTGGTTCCTTTTATTGATGATCAATTTTCTTTGCCCAAATGGTTTGTTACGCACTCATGCCACAGTACTTGTGTACTCATCTCATCTTTATCTAGTTACCTCTACCATCTCATGTTCTATCTCATCTAAAGCAAGCTGTCCTCTCCAAATGCTATCAAGCCAAGTTCTCTGTGCCTCCTACAAGCTCCTAAAATGACAAGACTGTTCAAATATACCATCTCTACATCTATACAAGGTCAAGCCCTACTCTCATCTGTGCTTCCTCTTACTCAATCAATTATCAAGACAATTAATGCCTGACATCTATACAAGGCCAAGTCGTTCTTATATCTCTGCTACCTCTATCTATACAAGTCAAAATAGCCTCAAAAATCTGAAATATTTTAATCCATCAAGTATGGTGATCTCATAAACTCAAATACACATTAATAAAAAAAAACAACCACGTCTTGTCATTAGCTTCAATATTATGTTCTATTAAGATTACATCTTCTTTCAATGCTTGTACTGTCCATCAATTGCTGTGACCAATGTATTTTAAAGCTTGTACATAAGTTAGTCATATTCATACAATTCAACGTCAAGAGATTTTGCCGGTATGTAATATCATAACATGATAAATTTATGGTCCCTAGACACTTTCAAAGCCTCAAAAAGGAAAGAAATTGATCTAACAAGTATTTTGATAGACTGACGTTATTAAATATAGATTCAAGAAGAGCAGCACGAATAGCGATAGTGATATATGATTTGCCACCTACTTTCCATACGCTTCAAAAGCATCTATTACTGTATTACCTTCACTAGCCGATCCATCTCGCTACGCTCGATGACGGCGTCGCCCTGCGGGCTCTCACCAAAGACATTTCAAATCAGAAGAGATAGTAAAACTCTGCTATAAAAGTACATTTTAAACAATGACTATATTAGGCATGAAGCTTGATATAAACGTCAAAACTTTGGAGGTACAAATCAATATTTTTTATGAAGCATCTACGTTATATTATTATAAGACTTCTGGTTTACTACATCCCCCGTCCGAGTCATATTTTCTAGCGGCAGAACTGTGATACCATTCGCGGGTGCTGCTCTTGAGATGGCGACACAAAGCTGGCCAAGCATAAACACAGGACTTTTATGAGATCTACAGCGATTTTTTTGAGAGATTATCATTGCGAAAGACACCTATATACGGAAAAACTCGCAAAAAAACCAAATAAAAAAGGATTCAAGCTAATTGATTGTTCTTTTAAATTCATAATCCCTAATTAATCAGCATCACAATCATCATTGCCATCAACAGAAAGGCATTTTGGTCAGCCAGCAGCAATGCCGCCGTCAAAATCAATTCAAGCTCAATAATTTTTTTCTGTTCAAGATTGGACAGGTTTTGTCTTTTTACGACTTCTTTAATCTGTTTTGTGATATTCGACTATATAAACTGTGATGATCACCCTACGCTCCCTAATACAACAATCTGCCCTGCCTCTCCCACGGAGGATATCACACATGCTCTGTTCTCCTGTCCTCCCAAGTTGCTGGTCTGGCGATACATGTATCACACCTATCTTTCTGCTTCTCCATCAATCTCTGATGTTGATCTGATTCATTTCTTACAACAAACTTTACTCTGTTCTTCCCCTCTTCTTGATCGTGATCCCTCTCTCTCGTTCAATGAACTCTCTATTCCTCAACTATTCGCAACTACTCTTTTGACAATTTGGCAAGCGCATTGGCGCTGGATCTTCGACCGAACCCCGTTCATCGCTGACACCGTTCAACTTCGCCTTGCTCGCTCTCTTGCTCGTTTGGATGCCGAGTTAAATCTTGATTCGTAAGTATTCAGTTTTACCTTTTCGTTCATTCTTCTGTCACCTTTTTTTTTCCAACCCATTTTCCATCCGATCCTTTGTCTCTATATCCAGTCTTTTCTACCCCTCAGCACGACATTTAAAGGACTTTAAATAAAAACTGGAGCTCGTCTCCCCTACAAAAAAACGCTCCCTAATACACTCTTGGAGTACTTTTCAAGGCGTTTCCAATGATGCCAAGTAAAATAGATGTTTTGACTGAATTTAATGAGCAATTCCAAAAGATCTGAAATAAGGTTTTTGGCCCAAATGTCGAAATTTTGCATATAAAGACCTCATAAAAATGGTCTCAGAAGTTGCTTTGGGTTGAAATAAACATTTTGACTTAATATATACCATAGTAAAAGTCTTCATTTTCAAGGTGAAAAATGCGATCGTTTGATTTTCGATGAAAATCATGAGGGGTACCTCATGCTTTTTGGTCGACTTTTGTCCATGTTTTTTTGGTCCCCAAAAAGTTGAGCAAAGGTGTCAGAAAGTAACTCCTACATGAAAGCATTTGTTTGTTGCTATTCTGACCATCTAAAACGGCCTTGAACGCGAGAAAATGCGACTCAAATGCACTCATATTTTGCTGTATCATGGATACTAAAGACTAGAAAAGGGAAATACCGGTATGCTGCTTGCTCGTATATGAAGTAGTTACGTGTATATGGATGTAGAGTATTATATAAGAATTAGATCTACAGATAATATGAAGGGTTTTCATGTGTAAGTAGAGGGTCAACATGAAAGTAGCAGTGTTTTGGTAAGATACGCAAGGGCAATCGGTAGCGTGAACTGCCGCTGTATAGGTTGGTTCTCACCGAATCGAAGGTAAAGAACCATCCGAAGCATAAACTCTCATATGATCAGTTACTTTATATCAATCAACAATCAAGGCTCTCTAATATTTCAGCTATACAGTATTAATTTTGCAATATTAACCAAAGGCCCGCGGCAGCTCCAGCCGTCTGAACGTAGATTGGTTTCCACCAAAGCCAAGTGTAGGTCAGGAAACCACCTGAAGTGTCGAAAGGCTCGTATTCATAATATAATGTTTCTCGAACTGAGGCTTCAAGTGGTATACAGCGTAAAAATAATATGAAATAAGAACAGTAACAAGATGGAAGGAAAGAAGTGAATATAGGGTCGACGAACTTCCAAACGTTAATGTTCGACAACATCTGAAGCTACGAAGACCAAGGAAATGCTTGAAGCAATCAAAAGAGCTACTACTACAAGATGGTTCTTTTTTTATTATTTGATAATACTTGCTTTTACAATGTATACCATCGACAACAATGAGCGAAAATAATCTAGATGTTCTGAGTAATAGCTTTCAACAAATCGCCTCCCTTTGAATCTTGGTCAACAGACCAGACCATGACACCAGCGAGGCCTTTGCTTGAAGCGGATTTAACTTTGGCAGCGATAGACAAAGGGTCATCATACGAAATAAAGATTTTTGTAGAGGGATTAAACAACCAAGGTGTGGACGAACCCTTATCCCAGGTTCTGACCCAAGGCGCTTTAGCAGTAGTAGGAGTATCAAGCACACCTTGAGACATCAAATTACCAAACTTCCAGATACCAGATAGACTTGAAGGAGATTTAGCACAGTTTGGGTCTTGCCATTCAGCGTCATCAGAATCACCCTTAGGAGGGTCTCCTGATTCTTGACCTTGATAGAGCGAGCTTGATTTTGTCATGTCCTCACTAGCAACAGTGGATCGGCCATAGAAGGGTAAGCCGCCAGTCAATTTATTAGCTGGCACACCTGCAGAAATCCAGGCATCGATAGCAGAGTTAAAGCTAGTATTACCACCAGGAGCGTCCAACGGCGAGTTGGGACCAGTTTGGCTGTTCCAGGCACCATTGATGTCGTAGGACATGATATTGACGCGATCGAGTACCTTACCAATGGCCGTTGTCACGTCATTAGAGACAGTACCACTCCCTGTCGTGAAAGCTTCAGAATAACCTGCAATGGAGATCTCCTTGTGTGTATCAAATGCGCTGTCTAATGCAGCACGTAATTCCTGAAGCAATGTAAGCAGATTGGGGACATCATTTTGATCATCCACATCATTACAGCCGGCACCTTGACGTCCAGGATACTCCCAGTCAATATCTACGCCGTCTGTCTTATACTTGGTGATTTGCTCTACATTCCAGTCGATGAATTCCTTTCTTGATGAAGAAGTCGAGGCCATACGACTAATTTGTCATACGGTTAGCAACATGTTGACATCAAATTGATGTTTAGATGGTACCTAAAGGTTTTGCTTCCAGACCAGCCACCAATCGAAATAAGGACTTTTGAGTTGGCACCATGAGCACCTTCAACCAATTGATTCAACTGGGTATCAATAGCAGTGGGGTCAGTCCATTCAGGCACGTTTCCAGAAACCATGATGGCAAATGCGTAATGTATGTGGGTATAGGATGAGAAATCAATACTTGAGACAGGAAGCTTTTCGCCTAGCCCTGTACGCAACGATATAAGAGATGTTGTCTATCTTTTTCATATTAGAATGTTGTGTACTCACAATTTGGAAAATAACCAACAACGACTTTGTCAGCCATTGTCAATGTCGTCAAAAGGGTAAATGTCAGGGCTGTAGGCAATACTTTAAATATCATATTTTGAGGTATATAAGTTTGATAAGAGAAAGCGAGAACGCCTTTCAGCAGAGCATATTTATACTTTTACAGGCGTCCATTATTTGATCTGAATTGTCGTCGAGCAACAGCAAAAGGTAATTAACTCGCCATCTCATCATATGACAAAGATGATCTGTCTCTTTGTTTTTGTTTACAACACACTGTATACAGGGAATCAATTTGTAAGACACGGTCATATATTGCCAAATCGTTCCCATATAATGTGATTTCGTACTAATGTTTATAAAGTATCAAGTATCAATCAAGGAATGTGATGGCAATTTACGAAATCAGTCTAAATGATGTGATTGAAGTGTGAGATCTACATGTAAATGGCCTGGGAGCTTTGTTTAATGTGGTACAATGGTAATTTGACATCAATATTATTGATCTCTCTCATAAAAGAAAGCTAATTGTTTGGCTCATTACATTACATTGCATCATGAATAATAAGCAGTTCATACTCTTTCATCTTCTGATTCAGGAACCATTTTTTATATTGTCATGACAACTAAAATGAAAGGTTCATTGAACAAACTGACAATTCAGGTACCGTCAACAATTGATCTCAAGCAATGGAGGGAATTACCCTTGATATTCTCATCCTGGTGATTTACGTAATGAGACAATGTTAATCATTTGTGTATGTTTTCTACCAATTCAACCATATAACCTGTTTACAGGTAAAAATTTTAAGAGGATCCGACCCGAACTCAGTAGAAACCCGAGTCGCATGTCTTTCACCATTTGTGATCAGCGTTTGCCTGTGGCGGGGAGATGGATGAGCGGAGGCCAAGATGGGAGGGATCTCACATATACAAAGTGGGAATCTCCAATTGTGTAAAGCTCCTTCTCTGTTCATTTTTGTCTAAAAGGTGAGATCTCAAAAACATCAATCCATCCATCAAGCAGCACAAACATCAATCAGCTATATCGATGATGCATGGATGATTGTAAATTACTCGAAGTGGAATGCTGGAGACGATAGATGGATTGATCATTTTTTTCTGGGGATTACATGTGCTTACTGTCAATCTGTCATTGTAGAATCGCTTACCATGCAGATTTTCGTCAAGACCCTTACTGGCAAGACTATCACCTTGGAGGTCGAGAGGTACAGTCTTAGCGAAATAGTCATTCCAGCATGTCTCATTGTTTACACATGGACCTATGCTGGTGTTTGATACCACATTGAACGAACATACCATTAACATGATCCCTCTTCTATCCATAGCTCCGACACCATTGATAATGTCAAGCAAAAGATCCAAGACAAGGAAGGTAAAGTATTTAGCTACAGAGCGACGTAGACGTGGATGAGGGACATTGAGGATTAAGCGACCCAATCAAATAGGTATTCCCCCAGACCAACAACGTCTTATCTTTGCTGGTAAGCAACTCGAAGATGGTCGTTCCTTGAGCGATTACAACATCCAAAAGGAATCCACTCTCCACTTGGTCCTCCGTCTTCGTGGTGGTATCATTGAGCCCTCTCTTAAGGCTTTGGCTTCCAAGTACAACTGCGATAAAATGATCTGTCGCAAGTGTTATGCTCGTCTCCCTCCTCGTGCTACCAACTGTCGTAAGAAGAAGTGTGGCCGTACCAACCAACTCCGTCCCAAGAAGAAGCTTAAATAAACTATTCGCTTACGTTTATTATGCTATTTCATTCTATATTTCTTTGAAATAATAAAAAGAAAAAGTTATAATTGTGTGGTTCTGTCAAAAAGCACATATTTTCACATAAAGCTGTGCCTAACGGGGTGTATTATACAAGTGATAGAGAGACAAAGTATGTACTTGTAGATCAACAAGTGTCTATTACGCTATAGCAAAACTTGATGACATTGGGGATGGATATGATAGCAGTAGATTTATTATTGTTCAGCTTCTCAATGAACCGTGCCAAAACTTCGGATACTACCCGCTGTGGGTGATTGTGGACTTCTCTTGACACCTCTTTGAGTTTTCATGCGATTCACGAATGCATTACCACCAGCTGCTTGTTCTCTGCACAACGGACAGGCCATGTTCTGTGTGGATTTCAACAATGCCGATTGATTGACTTTGCTAGTTAAGCTACCAGGATTACTGTCTTGCTGAAGTTGCTCCACCGAACTTTGGTTGATCAGGCATTGCTGATGATAGGCATGTCGACAAAAGAAGATGATTGAGTTGGGTATATCCTCCACATTGGCTTCATCAAAAACAGGCTCTTCACAGATATTACAAACCATATCTTCAGCTACATATGGGTACATCTTGATTAGAATATGCACAAAACGTCAATTTCAAAACTTACGATTGCAATTAACACCACGTTTTTGAGCTTTGTACATCTTATCAGCTAAAAATACACTATCGCTCACCAAAATTTTCTCGCAGCCCTCATGCAAGGACATTTGCAGGTTGTAGTCTTGCAAAATTTTCAGCAAGGCATCTTTCAGGCCAGGGATTTCGAGATGATCTGGGATGCGCTTGATGAGTCGCAGTGGTTCGATATCCGTGCCAACATTTTCCAACAGGCCACGAATAAAGTCTGCGTATGTTCATATGAGTAAGACGTTGATAAGATGCATGCAGTTATTTGGCTTACTGGGCTTATCCATGGAATAGGTCAACAAGTCCTCCCAAAGATCATCATCTTTCTGCTCTTTGGCAAAATCAATAGCCTAATGCAAGACACCAAACAAATAAACAAGACGATTCTTCTGTATATTGCATAGCAACCAACTTACCCTTTGTACATCTTCTAGCCTTTCAATGATCAGCATGAGTGCCTTTTTGTTATTTCCCATGCGTCCAAGAATGAAGACCATTTCAGGCACCAAATCTCTCTGCTCACAAATCTTGTAGGCCTTTTCCAGTGATATGTAATGGCTTGCACGTAGGAATTCCAGCAATTTAGGATAGTCAAACTCTGCATACAGCTCCACTTGAAGATCATGGAACTCGTAGCCAAGCTGATGATCGCGGTCGAACAGTGCATCCAAATAGATGTGCAGAAATTGACGATATCGGCGAAGTTGCTTAACTACCTTTTCCGGCTGGAATGGTGCTATGATGAGTTACCTGCTCTCCCCTCCTGGCAAACAAACAAACTTACTGGAATAGCATCTGTATTCTTCACCAATAGCTGGACAGCTGGCATCTTAGTAGGCTTGCTATTTGTCTCTCCCTCCTTCTCCAGGAGATGTTGGTCAAACTCCATCAGTAAAACCGCCTTATCCTTTACAGCATCAAACATGTTGTATTCTTGAATGAGCTCAAACGCATTGGGTCTTCGCAGACGAAGGTTGTACTCAATCGCTTTGTCTGGTTGATTGTTATAGGTATATCTAGCATAAAGGTGGGTTTGTACGTGTGTGTGAATCATGCATAATAGACCCTTACAAATCAGCAAGGCACTCCAGCAGCACTTCGTCTTGCTTATTTTTCTTCATCGCATCCTCCACTGCGACAATCACATTGGATATATTGTAGTGTGTTCTGGGCCATTTGCGAATAGTGTTCCTCAATGCAACATGATCGCTTTTTAGGAACCAGGCCAACGCAATTTCGTATACAGTGCTGCTGAGCTGTGGGTCTTTGACGGGTATATAGGGCGTAATGGCTTTGAGTTCGCCTACTTCGGTAAACTTGAATACCCAATCCTCCCATAGTAACTGGTCATGCTTGAGAATATCGCTGCACTCTTTGGCCGCTTCATCAAATCTCTTTTCTGCCATCAGCCAGTTGAGATATGTCTGTCCAATCTGATCTGCATTGAACTTTTTGCTGGTTGTAGTCGCTCTTACTGCTTGCAGTGCCTCACCAAATCTCTCGTGTTCCAGCAACCACTCAATGTGATCATCTTGATCACGGGAACGAGCAGCAATTAGATCCTTGGGCCCCATAACGTAAAACATGTCTTCTTCCATTAAGAAATCAAGCACATAATCGTTGGCTTGGTAGTGCTCAAAGCCATGGAGCGCAAGCACATCAGCCGAAATCTCTTCATTGTCTGCGTTGATGATGTGCAGTTCAGGCTTGGAGGCAAGTCTTTTGCGTTGAAATGATGAGTTGTCAGCGTCCTTTTCCTCCTCCTCTTCCTCTAAAAGATAGGACAAGAGCATCAACGTGTCATTGAAGGGTGCAATACCACTGATAATGTAGTCTGTCTGAAACATGGTGGTGATTTCGACATAGTGAGCTGGCTGTCCCTGTGCTGGATTGATTCGAGGTTTGATAACAGCTACTTTGACCGTGTCTGCCCATCCAATAAGCAAGGTAGTGTCATTCTTCCAGCACATTCTGCATTTGTAGAGATCTGCTCGAGGACTTCCATCAGGTCGATCAATGTAGGTGATGCGCACATTCGTGGTTGTGTCGTATATCTTGACACCAGTGTCATTAGCCCAGGCAATAAAGTTGTTTCTCCAGCGAATAGCATAGATGGGTCCTTCATTGGCATGAAGAATGATGTCCTTATGGCCTAGCCATCCCTTCTCGCTCATGATGAGCTGCTCTGCCATGCCACCGGATACAAACTGACGGGTTGATTTTCGAGCATAATCTGGGTCCAAGGCAACTGATTTCACAGGTCGTTTGTAGTTGAATGATTGGATTTCGGGTGTGTAAAGCGCATAAATGAAAACCTTGCCTATACAGAGGGTGTAAGGGAGCGTATAGAGTAGACGAGATTATCAAGTGTCGATTACCATCATCAGAAGCACTAGCTACAAATTCATCCGATCTGTCGATAGAGATATCATTGACAGTGGCAGAATGGTTCTTGAAACTCTTAATCACATTTCCCTCAAAATCAAGGATATGAACAGCGCCCCAGTGAGTGCCTAGAGCCTATGTGTTTTGGGTGAATAGGATACAACAACCGCGGGTTGCATATACTCACCACAAATCGGTCAGACACACGTAACGTAGATGCCGTGTCTTTGTCCAGCAGCTCCTTGACACTAGCACCCACTCTGCGATATCTCAGCTTGGGCTCATCCAGGCTATCGTCGTCCTCGTCTGTCTCTTCCTCTTCGCTATCCTCGCCGTATTCTTCATCTTCACCGTACTCCTCTTGATCAGAATCATATGGCTTATCGTCGTCTGACAACACCGTCTCTAGTTTCTTGGAATCAACAGACATTTATACTGCAAAAAAAAAAGAGAAAATCAAGGAGTAATTGAAACGCTGTGTATCTAATTTGCATTGCACACTCAATAGTGCTACATTCAACATCTGCCCGTACGTCACGACGGACTGCCATTTAGCTTGTATGGAAAATATTTTTCGAAATGGCAACCATAACACTTTGTTTCATTACTATAATTCAACATGTCAATGCGTCTTCCCTCTGCCGACGAGCTTGAACAACTCGAGGATATTGGTAAGAGCCACAGTGGCATTTTTAACTTGGTTGAAATACAAAAAGATTGACATTGAATTTTTGCATTGGATGTACAGAAAAGCAATGGGCTGTCAAGGTAGAAAGAAAACGTGAGCATTGCAATATGAGCCAGAGTATTAAACCCAACGTATATTTAGGCTATGCATCATGCCGAGACCTATTTCAAATTAATTTCTGCTATCGATCCTAGACAACTTCGTTTGACAAAGTAAATACACATTGCGAGACGAGAAAGAGCTGCTATTGACATATCATGTTAGCATTGACGACGAGATCCTCAAGGATTTTGAAGAGACTTTCCCCGAGATTAATGTCGAGCACTTGGATGAGAAGGATTTCAAGACTGCTGTCGCCAAGGAGAAGTGGAGAAATTTCATGAACAAGTATGAAAAGAGAGTCAACGAATACAACTTTGGATCCTTGATCCGCATCGATTGCAAAGAAGACTACACTGAGGAAAACACCATGTTTGGTGTCCGCATGCAGGTAAAACAAGTGGATCTAAAGTGTGTCGATCACAGCATAACTCATCTGTTTTGGTAGTTTTATGCTGTTGAGATTGCTAGAAACAAGAAGGGATTAAATGATGGCTTGCGTAAGAAATAGATTGATTACATTAAAATATATAACTGTACAAATAAACAAACCTTGGCATCAATTACATGAAGAGAGATAGGGGTTGATAGATAATAGCCCAAGCTGAGGGTCCTCCTTAAGTTATCGCATAGTGCATGCCTCGGGGAGGAGGAAGGGGGGGGGAGGGCACAAGGAGGGAATAACATGAAAAAGGCACATTGTCCCTTCAACGAAAGGAGACACACAAAAAAACAAAAAAGCAGAAATTAAGTGGCAAATCAATCTTGACAACATGCAAATGGTTTAGGGAGATGCTTCCGGAGGAAAGTTCCTTACATATTCATTAAATTTTTAATATAAAAAGACAGTGGCCATGTTGACCATTGCAACTCTTTACCCTTTATTTTGTTTCTCTTCAATTTCAAATCAACAATGCTTGGTAGATCTGCTTTCAAACTCTTGAACCGTCGCAATGTCATTGCATTGGGCGCTGTTGCAACCACAGGTGGTGCCTTGTTTTTAAGCTCTGACAGCAAGGTGCACGCTGAATCAAACAAGCTTAAGTTTTGGCAAAGTCTGCCTGGCGAAAACACACCAGAGAACCCAGGGTTCGCTAAATTGAGAGGCATGGCTGCTGAGCAGAGATTCAGGACTTCTTTGGCTCAAAACAACGGCAAGACTGATTTCGATGTTGTCATTGGTAAGTGTCCATGCAGATGATACATGTGTATAAAGCATAGACTAAACTTGCTGCTAGTCGGTGGTGGTATCATTGGTCTAGCTACTGCTCGAGAGTTACTGAAGCGTTTTCCAAACATGACTGTAGCTGTATTGGAAAAGGAACGTGAAGTAGCTGCTCATCAAACTGGCCATAACAGCGGTGTCATCCATGCTGGTATCTACTATAAACCTGGATCTCGTATGGCCAAAACATGTGTCAGAGGCGCTGATTTGATGTACGAGTACTGTAAACAAAATCAACTCCCTGTGGAACGTTGTGGTAAACTGATTGTGGCCGTGGATGATAAGGAACATAAACAAGTGGAGAGATTGATGGAGATCGCCACATTGAATGGAGTCAAGGATCTTCAAATCCTTAATAGCGAGGAGGTAACTAGAAGCAATTAACCCTTCCTCCTCCCCCCCCTCTAATATCATCTAATCCTCATTAACGATACTTATTTTGCCTAGATTAAAAAATTAGAGCCTAATGTAGTCGCCTACTCTGCTTTGTACTCTCCAAACACCGGTATCACTGATTTCGGCCTTGTCGCTCAATGTATTGCTAATGAGATCGTGCAAACAGGGTAAACATACTACATTTATCAAAAGATTGCACATATTTATTTGTTTGTATTTTGTAGTCGTGCTGAAATCAAGCTTGCCTTTGAGGCTCAAAAGTTTGAATCTAGACAAGACGGCCGTGTTGAAATCTGGGGTGGTGAACCCAACCAAAGAGGCCCTACTCTCAAAGTCACTGCAAAGAATGTCATCACTTGCGCTGGTTTCTACTCTGATAGAGTTGCTGGTCTTGCCGGTGGTGACGCTGGTCGTGCCAAGGTAGTTACGTTCAGAGGTACTTATTATCAGTTAAAGCCCGAGTACCGTGGCATCTGTCGCATGAATGTCTACCCTGTTCCCAGTGGCGGTGGTATTCCAGTCGGTGTTCACTTTACACCTACCGTTAACACAAGAAGAGGCATTCAGATGATTGTTGGTCCTGGTGCTTGTTTGACTTTCTCCCGTGAAGGCTATACTTTTTCTGATTTCAAGATGGAAGATATCTTTGGTTCCTTGACAAACTTGAATTTGTGGATGTTTGCACTCAAGAATCCCAGTCTCTCTCTTGGAGAGCTCTACAAGGATATGAACAAGCGTGCTTTCTTGCGCGCTGCGCAAGCGTATGTCCCTGGTTTGACTGAGGACATGGTTGAGGAGAGCTTTGCTGGTGTCATGTCTCAAGTGTTCGAAAAGGGAGGTATCGCTGCCAATGATTATATTCTTGAACGCAAGGTCATGGACGGAAAGATACTATGTGTTCGTAATGCACCTACTCCTGCATGCACTGCTTCTTTGGCCATTGCAGAAATGCTGATTGATACAGCAACTGAAGATTTTGAATGGGAACAATCAGAGAAATCTATCGAAGGTCCTAACAAGGTTCAACAGCTTTCTGCTATTGCTGCTTAGATCACTCCATGTCTCTTCTTTCTTTTGCATTCAATTTGTTTTATCAAGTATTCCATAGTTATACCTTTTTTTTTTATCTCCATCTTCTTCTTTACAGCCTATATCATTACTAATTACATTACCTTTCACAAAAAAAAATGTATATTTCGTAAACCTATTTCTTTTCATTTCAATAAAATTAAATAGTTACATATTATCGAGACCTCTAGCTTCTGAGCGTGATAGCTGATCTGGCCGTATGCATATAATAATACATCATGCGCCTTGCATTGCATCTGCTCTATTAAAATTAGCACATAGAGAATGCGCAGCTCAGCAAATGTTATAAGACACGGAATCCTAATGGTACGCTTAAAAATAGATGAGTCACTTGACTATAGATATTAGTTGTAAGCAGTATGTGAAAGCTGCTGGTGGTATTGTTATACGCTATACTAAATGTCCTCCCAAGGTCTCCTCGGCTTCTTTAGGTAAATCATACTAATCATGAATTACAAATCACTTGTTGGGTAGACGGTAAACCTATCGGTATTATAGTCCATCATGATGATGCTGTAAACCCTATCACAATGTAAAGTACATACAATACATTCTTTGGATGCATTCTTAATAAAAGCGTAACTCTTTAATGTATTCAGTATTATATTGTATTTTGAAATAACACAAACATAGTTTTTTTTAATATATAGGCTACTTTACACTTTTCTCGCTTGATTATTTCACAACCGGGATACCGACTGAAAATCCGTCCTTATGTTTAGCAACCCCTTAATGTGAGCATATAATTGTTTGGATATGAGGTATTTAGTATCAACATGAGGCGTGAAAAGGCAACCCCTCCCTCCTTTTACTGAAGTGCGCAGCACAGCTTTGAATCTTTGCTACATTATAACGAAGCAAGATATCACCAAGCGGTCTTAAATACAACGTTTTCCAACATCTAATTGATTGATCTATGGCTCATAATCACTTGTAATCAACAGCTTTTAAAAGGTTTTATACATAGGTCGTTGTTCAATATTGTCTTATTATTTAGAAATTTATCCGTTTCGTACTAACAACTCATCATTCAATCCAACACCACCCAGCTACACAATCATTTCCTCGCAAAGCTTTGCCATAAGAACATACTACTTTCAGAAGTTTAGCATCAATATTTAAAACTTGATTTTGGATGGCTAAAATCTTAAAATTGGGTACACCTCAGTACATTCAGAATTTTTAATATTAGGTGAAAGATAGTAGCCCATGAAATTATAACATGCTGGAAATATATCAATAATAAACAACGCATGTTTGGTGGGGCATTTGGTGCCGAGAAGATTTGGTACGTAATTCACTGCTGTAGTGCCTATCACTGTATATAACTTTCCCCACCACGGGGTGAATTTAAATAATATCCTTCGCATGAAACCGTTTAGTAGTGGATGCTAGATCAAATGTTTACACCTTATCATTGTTATATCAAATGTGCAAACAAGATCTCACACTACTAAAGTTTTGGGCTATTCTTTGGTCTTTTGGGTAAATCAGCTAATCGAGATTTACAAATCATTTGTTGATTGTTGGGTAGAGTATAAACCTATTTGTATTATACTTCTTCATCATCCTTGTAATGAAATAGCCACCCAAACGCAACTTAATTGAAAACCAAAGTTTATCAAATAGCACTCATCCAAATTCATGCTATTTGGATCTATTAATGAAAGCGCTCAAATGTACATCAAAAAAACCATTTAAAATTACTAAAGTAAAGATGCATGCTTATATCGCACATCGTGTGAATGAATCACTCCTGATCACAGTGTATTCAATCACACCCATGATGGTCGTAATAGGTGATGGTATCTTTATCCAAATAGAATTAAATCAATAACAAGCATATTCAAATATGACAACTATGCCCTGCTGCCATAGTTGCACAATATCCCAGATAAAGGATCCCATACTTCAATAACAAACATCACACTTTAAACCATCAAGGTTACATTAAATCATGCTATGACGATAGCTCACCCAAGCCCATCAAGGTTACTCAAATCGACCCTTATGGCCAGTGCTCTTGCATTGATTACCACTTTAAATCAAACATCAACAACATTTGCCAGATATCGCAATAGCAGCACCTATTGCTCTCTATCATCACTAATCCTACAAGCTAGATGCAAATGTATAAATACTCTTCTTTTTTTACTCAATTCCAGGATCTTCAGTTCATTTTATACACAAAATAAAATACAGTTGATTTCTATTGTATTTTACTAATGCTTTATTTTTTTTGTGAAATTTATTTAAACCTGATTTCACTGCAATCCTCATACTGTAAACTCGAGCATAACGAAAAGTATATAAATGCATCTAGGGGATGTACTCTCAATAGAGATGTATATGTAGTTCTTGGCAGACTCAATTTTACATCTTATTTTTACATAACGGTCAGAATTTTCAATAAAAAATGATTTATGCTTATTTGGATACCCTTTTATTACAATTACAAAATCATGATAATTGACAGATCAATGGGAAATCAACTAGTTATGACCCTTCGCCGTTTGGACCTCTGAGCCAATCAGATTGCTTGAAAACTCCGCTGACCTAAAAAAAAATTGCGAGGGTTTCCCTCTGTTTTATTGTGAGGCAAAATTTTAAGCTCCGCTATATAGCAATATAGCTGTTACTATCATTAAATTTCCCTCAGGTGCTAGAGCATGCCTTACTTACACCACCTAGCTTTAGATTCTGGCGTTGAGACTCTCAATCATCACTAAAGTAAGTAGTGATAACCAAGTGGAGGCGGCCTATCTACCTCCTAGCCTCGGATAAAGTCTTGTTGAGCTTCAGGGATAGGCACATCCACACAACGTAAAAAGGTATGCTTCATAGAAACATAATAGAAGAAAGGAAAAAAAAAAGAAAAGAGCATACTACTTTACCATAGAAGTATGGTAGTATGTAAGCAAAAAAGGAACACTCACACAAAAAAGTGAGTCAAAAGAAAAGTATAACAACAAATACAACATCAAAGATGTTCAGAACAGCTCGCTGTTGTTGCAACAAAAATGCATACATGAGCAACATGCATGATAATAGTCGGATGTAAAGCAACACAAATACGCACAATTGCAGGAGCAACAGCAGTATTATAAGTGTTGTGCAATACAACATAACGACTAATGTTGTTTCATGTGAAGCCACAGAGGCAACACAAACAACAATTCACGACCATATAGCAAAGTAGTATTACGACGGCAATACAGATATATAGTAGTACATCATGCTTGTTGTTTATACATAAGAAGCAACAACATTGCAAGCATCCGTTGAGCCGATCATATCACAGCCAACAAAAAAAAAAGAAAAAAAATGCAACAAAGCAAACATTACGAATGCATTATCACGAGAAAGGAAGCAAAAATATAAGCGTTCAAAGAAGTTATATATCATTGCGACCAGAAGAAAGAAGATACTTACCACTTACCACAGCCACCGATAGACCAGAGAATAGGCAATCACCAGAAATAGACCAAAGAGCAAGCATATAACAGAGATAGCAGACCAAGAAAGACCAAACTAGCAGTAGCAGCAACACCAGCAGCAACACCAGCAGCAACATCATAGAAAACCCGAAGAACGAGCGTCACCAGAGACCAGACAAAGACTAAAGAAGCAAACGCCAGAGATAGAGACCAAACAAGAAACAACCAGTCATGGTAAACTAAAGAATCAGACAGCCGAGATAGCAGAGAGGTAATGACAACAGCACCGACGTCAAACAGGCAAAAAAAAGTATCAAGACCTAATAAACAAATTCAATTAATGCTGATTTTACGTATGTCAGTGCTCGTTATCGAATGGTACCTATTGTATTCCACTTCAAAGAACTAGTATCAAGTACTTCTAACAGTACAAGCCCGTGTTATTAGAAGCTAAAGTATTATTATCATTCGAAAGGTTTCCAAAACCACCATGGTCTGATACTAAACGCGTTATGCAAAAGGAAAAAAAAAAGGATGCGGAAAAATGAGAGAGCGCCATACCCGACGTCACGGCCAGTAGATTTGGTCCCAGTTTTCTGCCACAGCAGCTGTCGCTGCGGCACTCAAATTTGGATTTGTGCAGTTGCAATTTTTGTATTCAAATTTGACTTGATTTGACATCCTTTAAACGTTTTTGCTAAATTTAACTATGAAAATTTTCGTTGTCATACCCAACTTTCTAGTACATTTATGGAGAGTCAATGAAGGCGCATCGAATGATGTTGATTACATTGAGCTTTCAGACTGAAAATAATGAGCAATTTGCGAAAGTTTCAAACCCGGTTTTCTGCGAATATGTCAAAATTTAGCATATAAAAGTCTCGTAAAAAGAGCTTCCAGAGTTGTATTCCATCCTTACAATCAATTTGGTCTGATATGTATCATAGGAAAAGTCTTCGTTTTTGGGGTGAAAAACGCGATCGTTTGATTTTCAAGTACAGTGCGCGAAAAAAACGTTCCAGTGTTTTGCCAAATTGCATTTATAGCCAGTTTTCTCTGCAAATATCAAAGCTACTGGGGTTTGCTTAGTTTCATAAATAGCCTAAGTAGTTGGCTATCAGATGATATATTATGCACTTTATTCACGTAATTAGAAAAAGAATGGTAGCCACATGAAAAGTGAAAAGTCGAATTTATTAAATTTCATAAAAAAGCTCAATATTTAGTTGGACCACCTTTACTCTTGATAACCGCTTTGATTCGGCGTGGCATGCTGCCTATGTATTTAAGACAGTCTTCTTTTGTGAATTTATACCATTCCTGTTCAATTCTGTCTTCTAGCTCAGAAAGGCTGGTGGCCCTAGTAGGGTACTTGTTCAAACGACGTTTTAGTTGATGCCAGACATGTTCAATGGGGTTTAGGTCAGGGCTTTGGGGGGGCCAATCAAGGACACTTTGCACAGAGAATCCGTGATGCGTGAACCATTTTTTAATGGGACCAGAAGTATGTGGTCTTGCGTTATCTTGCTGGAATCTAAACGTTTTCTTGTCCAGCCCATAGTACTCGATAGTGTCTAGCAAAGATGAGTCCAGAATTTCAGCATAAACTTCTGAGTTAACAGTTCCTTCGGTAATGGTGGAGCCATAGCTGGGTCCCTCCGCTGTTATCATGCCCCAGAAAACAACGCCACCACCATCTCCCTGAACTTGAGCCTCAGTTTGATGAGGCATCAACTCAGTGGGCCTGTCAGTCCAGTAGAAAGATTTGCCGTCTGATCCCCACATGTTGACCCTGGTTTCATCGGAAAATCCCCACTTACACCAATCGTCCGCAGTCAAATGTCGATGTCTCTTGGCGCACACAAGACGCTTTTTCCGGTTCTCCGCAGACACGAAATTGGTCTTTACCTTTCTTTTAGCCTTGAACCCTTTGCGCTTGAGTATATACTGTATATTCCTCAAAGTCATCTGAAGTCCCATATTATGAGCAAGGTAGCACTGCACACCCCTGGGGCCGTCTAAATTACTATTGCGGAGATTCCTCTCAATGTAGTTCATATTCTGCGTAGTGATTTTGCTGCGTCTACCGGGTTTGGCCTGTTTTGAATGACCAAGAAACTTCTTCCTGTAGCGAGAAAGTACACTGACGGACAAATCTGGGAAAATTTTTTGAATGGCACTGAGGGAACAACCTTGGTTGAAAAGACCCTTGACAGGTCCTTGTACCTCCTGAGGAATAAGACGTGTCATGTTAAAAAAAGTGATGAAGTAAAGATGGTAAAATATAATGAGGGAAAAGACCAAAATCTCAGGCTTCTTTATACTTTTTTAAGCATTCCTCGGATAACTAACATTTTAAACATGACTGATATAAAAAATTAAGGCTCTCGGATCATTTTCGTGGAATGTATACAAACAATAAGGTCATCAAGCGATATTTCCAATTTTACAAAATGGAATTTTTTTTTCTTTACGTCAGTTAAAGTAGCTCAATATCTACTGTATCAATTATTTTAGTAGCTCATTTTGTGACTAAAAACCCAAGCTTTCGTAGTCTTACTTTAGTTTTATAACTGGAGAAAAACTGACAGAGATGTAAGTGTAAAACTACGAATTGGCAAAACACTGTAACGTTTTTTTCGAGCACTGTATAAAGCATTTGCATCATCGATTAGAACAATAATTTACCTTTTTCTTTGGCAAAACAACCTATTACGCCTTGTTTTAGCGTCAAATTTTGTCCAGATTTAGCTTAAATAACTCATGCTATAGAGCGTTGTGGACGCTCAGAATAGGGCGAAATGTCTCTTGGCCGCGTTTTACTTCCTGATACTTTATCTCAATTTTTTTTGGGTCACTGCAAATTTATAAAAATCCTTATTTTTACATAAGTATCAGTAAGGGAAAATACTTGAAAATCAAACGATCGCGTTTTTCACCCCAAAAACGAAGACTTTTCCTATGATACATATCAGACCAAATTGATTGTAAGGATGGAATACAACTCTGGAAGCTCTTTTTACGAGACTTTTATATGCTAAATTTTGACATATTCGCAGAAAACCGGGTTTGAAACTTTCGCAAATTGCTCATTATTTTCAGTCTGAAAGCTCAATGTAATCAACATCATTCGATGCGCCTTCATTGACTCTCCATAAATGTACTAGAAAGTTGGGTATGACAACGAAAATTTTCATAGTTAAATTTAGCAAAAACGTTTAAAGGATGTCAAATCAAGTCAAATTTGAATACAAAAATTGCAACTGCACAAATCCAAATTTGAGTGCCGCAGCGACAGCTGCTGTGGCAGAAAACTGGGACCAAATCTACTGGCCGTGACGTCGGGTATGGCGCTCTCTCATTTTTCCGCATCCTTTTTTTTTTCCTTTTGCATAACGCGTTTAGTATCAGACCATGGTGGTTTTGGAAACCTTTCGAATGATAATAATACTTTAGCTTCTAATAACACGGGCTTGTACTGTTAGAAGTACTTGATACTAGTTCTTTGAAGTGGAATACAATAGGTACCATTCGATAACGAGCACTGACATACGTAAAATCAGCATTAATTGAATTTGTTTATTAGGTCTTGATACTTTTTTTTGCCTGTTTGACGTCGGTGCTGTTGTCATTACCTCTCTGCTATCTCGGCTGTCTGATTCTTTAGTTTACCATGACTGGTTGTTTCTTGTTTGGTCTCTATCTCTGGCGTTTGCTTCTTTAGTCTTTGTCTGGTCTCTGGTGACGCTCGTTCTTCGGGTTTTCTATGATGTTGCTGCTGGTGTTGCTGCTGGTGTTGCTGCTACTGCTAGTTTGGTCTTTCTTGGTCTGCTATCTCTGTTATATGCTTGCTCTTTGGTCTATTTCTGGTGATTGCCTATTCTCTGGTCTATCGGTGGCTGTGGTAAGTGGTAAGTATCTTCTTTCTTCTGGTCGCAATGATATATAACTTCTTTGAACGCTTATATTTTTGCTTCCTTTCTCGTGATAATGCATTCGTAATGTTTGCTTTGTTGCATTTTTTTTCTTTTTTTTTTGTTGGCTGTGATATGATCGGCTCAACGGATGCTTGCAATGTTGTTGCTTCTTATGTATAAACAACAAGCATGATGTACTACTATATATCTGTATTGCCGTCGTAATACTACTTTGCTATATGGTCGTGAATTGTTGTTTGTGTTGCCTCTGTGGCTTCACATGAAACAACATTAGTCGTTATGTTGTATTGCACAACACTTATAATACTGCTGTTGCTCCTGCAATTGTGCGTATTTGTGTTGCTTTACATCCGACTATTATCATGCATGTTGCTCATGTATGCATTTTTGTTGCAACAACAGCGAGCTGTTCTGAACATCTTTGATGTTGTATTTGTTGTTATACTTTTCTTTTGACTCACTTTTTTGTGTGAGTGTTCCTTTTTTGCTTACATACTACCATACTTCTATGGTAAAGTAGTATGCTCTTTTCTTTTTTTTTTCCTTTCTTCTATTATGTTTCTATGAAGCATACCTTTTTACGTTGTGTGGATGTGCCTATCCCTGAAGCTCAACAAGACTTTATCCGAGGCTAGGAGGTAGATAGGCCGCCTCCACTTGGTTATCACTACTTACTTTAGTGATGATTGAGAGTCTCAACGCCAGAATCTAAAGCTAGGTGGTGTAAGTAAGGCATGCTCTAGCACCTGAGGGAAATTTAATGATAGTAACAGCTATATTGCTATATAGCGGAGCTTAAAATTTTGCCTCACAATAAAACAGAGGGAAACCCTCGCAATTTTTTTTTAGGTCAGCGGAGTTTTCAGCAATCTGATTGGCTCAGAGGTCCAAACGGCGAAGGGTCATAACTAGTTGATTTCCCATTGATCTGTTAATAGATACGTTTTTAATAAAAGACTGAACAAATGGAAACAATTTGAAGCCTTTTTTATTAAAAAGTAAAATAAGATGCAGTTATTTGTAATGCACTGTGGAATACATCCACTATGATCTGCATTCCGACAGTTCATCCAGTTACCAGATTTAGATATAAACTGTATGTACACTGGATTAGATGTACGATATCGATTTATACTATAAGAAGATATGGACTTCAGATACGCTAGTACTATAAGATTCATACTATATAAGATATAGGCTATAGATGGCACCACGGACATGGATGGCGCTATAGACTTATACTTGTATTCTGACATTGACTACGGATGTTTACCATATCTGGATAGGCACCAAGATTAATGCAATATGAGCTTGTTGCTTCAGATGTGCACTTCATGATCCACGCTATAAGACACATGCTTATATCCGTGATACTAGCTACAGATACTTTATGTACTACAGACTTGTACTATATATGAGACATGCTATAGACATGCATACGATATGCTATAGACATGCCATATATCCAGATACATGCTAAAGATGTATGCTTAGCGATATACACTCAGATATGTACTATTAATATAGACTAAGAAGACTGTACCTATCGGATACATACTACTAGATCAATATTAATTATCCTTATAGAAAGGATAGATCAGGGTACTTGGGATGAGAGTCTAATTATTCATCCAGGCAAAAGCTAAACCATGATTAGCTTGCTGGAGTTGTCTTTTAGCATGATTAGACATTAGTTGATCTGAGTTGACTTATTTGTTAATCTAATTAATAGAACTTTTATCCATTGTTATAGTATATAAGAAGGATCATCTACCTGGCCAGTAGAGAGACTTCAGTTTACTTGACACCTGTCAGTTTGATAATAAAACATACCTTTATCAAGTTGACTTTACTGTTTTTTTTTTATTCTTTTTTTTCCGTGAATTTTAGTCTATCAAGCCTCAAATTCCACATGCACAATCTTTTGCATAACAGTTTAATATGAGGAATACTTTTTAAAGCTATCAGGTGGAAAAGTTATAGAAATACTACAGTATCTCAACACAATGATCTTTATTTAAAGATAGAGGAAATGTAATTAGAATTGAACATATTTACAGTTACTCCAAGATTGAATGAGGATTAAAAATAGTGTAAGTTTTGAAGGTATTTATAGTTATTTGACAGTGCCGCATATAACGAAATAGCCAGCTGAAAGCAACGTCATTGAAAGCCCATATTCGTCAAACACCATTCATTCAAATTCGTGCTATTAGATTCTATTAATAAGCGACCAAATAATGTACATTAACAACCACGTAAACATACTAAAATAAAAATGCATCCCTATCTCGCACATTGTGTGAATGAATCACTCTTGATCACAGTGTATTCTATCTCACTCATGGTGACCGCAATAAGTGATGTTATCTTTATTATCCAAACAAAATCAAATCAATGACAAGCATATTCAAATAGGACAACTATGAGCTAATGCTATAGTTGCACAATACTCCAAATAAAGGGTTCTATACTTCAACAACAAACATCACACAAACTGTCAAGGTTGCATTAAATAAGGCTATGACGATTGCTCACCCAAGCCCACCAAGGTTACTCAAATCGACCGTTATGGCCAGTGTTCTTGCATTGGCTACCACTTTAAATCAAACATCAACATCATTTGCCAGATATCGCAAAAGAGCGCCTAGGTATTGCTCTCTATCATCACCAATCCTACAAGCTAGTTGCAAATGTATAAATAATCTTCTTTTTTTACTCAATTCCACGATCTTCAGTTCATTTTACACACAAATAAAATCCAGCTGATTTCCATTGTATTTTACTATTTATTTTTTTGTGAAATCTCTTAAACCTGATTTCACTGCAAGGTAGAGAAATTTGCCATCATCATTATACAGTATATACTATAAAATAATCAAAAAACGCAGGCAAATAAATCATATCCTTTCCAAAATTTTATAGAATTGTGTGCCGTATAAGATGAATAAAACCACCGTCAAAGCCGGCAATGGGGAGGGGGTTTCGGGGAAGAACATAACGCATCTAATTCGACACTTGATAGCATTGATCTATAGGGGGCCTTGCCGTAGCGAAGCAAAAGTGCAAAGCCATGTTAATAAGGCGTCTAATCCAACACTTGGTAACATTGATCTATATAAGGGCTTGATCAC
The DNA here is from genome assembly GCF_035048745.1 of Mucor velutinosus. Classification (NCBI taxonomy): domain Eukaryota; kingdom Fungi; phylum Mucoromycota; class Mucoromycetes; order Mucorales; family Mucoraceae; genus Mucor; species Mucor velutinosus. Next base: position 809,530 of record NW_027041913.1, read on the forward strand.
AGCGAAGCAACGATGCAAACCTAAGGCAACGATGCAAATCTGACAACTAAGCATCCAATCCAGCATTTGATAGCATTGATCTATATGAGGGCTTGATTGTAGCGAAGCGAATATGCAAAACCATAGTATCTAAGCAGCAAATTTGTTTTCTCATTTCCTTTATTAATAAGCTTATCAGCAACATAGGGTACCAAAATTTGCATAAATCAATTTTAATGCCTCCTGTTCGAATTAGAAGTTCCACAGGCTGCAAAACTGCCCTTCCAGAAGACTTCCGCTACTAAAGATGTGATTCATGCCGTGTAAATAAAAGCAATAAAGCAATACGTAACCAAATTGGATAGTTTTCAAGCCTTCATATCTTGACATATAGACTTTTCTGAGCCACCGGAATAACGCTAAACAATTGCACTTGAGTCATAGTAACTTCCTAACACCTTTGTTCAACTTTTTTGGCCAAAAAAAAACATGGTCAAAAATTGACCGACAAGCATGAGGTACTCCTCATGGTTTTCATCGAAAATCAAACGATGAAGTTTTTCACCTTGAAAATAAAGACTTTTACTATGGCGTATATTAGTTCAAAATGTTTCTTTTAATCCAAAGCAATCTCTGAAACCATTTTTATGAGGTCTTCGTATACAAAATTTTGACATTTTGGCCTAAAACCTTATTTCATGCTTACTGAAACTGCTCAATAACTTCAGTCAAAACATCTATTTTACTTGGTACCACTGAAAGCGCCTTGAAAAGTACTCTTAGGATGTATTAGGAGGCATTCTATGATCATCACAATTTGTATAGTCGAACTTCACAGAATAGATTAAAGAAGTCGCCAAAAGACAAAATTTGGCCAATCTTGACTAAAAGAATAAACTGAATTTGAATGAGTTTTGGTGGACGTCGCTGCTGCTGGCTGGCCCAAATGCCCTTCTGACGATGATAAGGATGATTGCGATACTGATTAAATAGGGAACATGGAATTGAAAGGACAATTGCTTAGCCCAATTATTTTTTTTTCCTTGGGGGTTTTCTACTATAAAGGCAATGGCAATACCTCAAAAAAGTCGCTGTAGATCTTGCACAAGTCCTGCATTTACACATGGCTAGCTTTATGTTACCATCTCAAGAGCAACTTCGGGAATGAATATCTTCTCCTGCTGCCTTTAATATAGCCTTTTTTTTATTACTAATAATTGATTGTTTAAAATCTCTTGATATGCCAGGTTTTTATTATCTCTGATTTGAAATGTCTTCGGTGAGAGCCCGCAGGGCAACGCCGTCATCGCCTAGTGAGATAGATCGGCTAGTAATAATATGTTAGGATACCTTCATTCATTGTCATCATGATACCGATAAACAGTAAACAAGAATATCAATTGTCTCTAAAGTTTTCTTGGTGTGACAAAATAGCCTCAACGACAAAACTAGATGCTAGCAAGGCTGAACAACCACATTCTAGCGTTTCAAGCCTGTTAATGCTCTTTACATTCAAAAAAGTTGTATTTTATTAGCGGTCTAAACTCTGCTCAAAGCTGAAAAGGAGGCATCCTTTATCATTTCGTGTTAAAAGTGGGTGTCTCCAGAGTATGATTTGATAAGCAAGCTATCTCGGTTTTGAATGCAGTGAAAGGGGCTATTTCATCAATCCTATTGTGCACAACAATTTATGCGTATATACTCACATGAAAGCACTTTTTTTAAAAGAAAAGTACGATGCATCTCATACGATGAACCCTTTACATCATTTTCAAATATATAAAGCTAAATATATCAGTTACCTAATACTCTAGGATACACAAACGTAGAGACAGTATGCGATAGTTTAGCTTTTGCATTAGCACTTTAATACGTTTCACTGTTGAAGGCGAATTACCAAGACACACTTCCCAAACATGTCTGACTAAGAGTACAAAAGATTTGCGTATAGATAAAATGTAACACAAAACTAAAAAGATACGAACAAGATTCTAAGCATTTTGCCAATAATACATGCAGACATCATGGTTGTCAAATCACATGGCAATGCACATTTTTATCCAAACAAGTATACATCATCAAAGGCCATAACTTAAGAAAGAAAGGCTTGCTGCATGTCATTTGAGAGTGTACTAGAGTAGAGTACACATTTTTGTCTTTAGTCCTCCCTTGCGGTTGTTTAGGATAAGCCCTGTGGCATCATGTATAACTTTTGTGATATTTGTGTTGTTTTTTGCACTACATTCAATGTATTGTGTGTTTATCTTCCTTGCCAATTCCTCAGCCTATATAAAAGTTAGCCATGTATACACATGCTTGCCTCTCTTTACATTACCTGTTCAATGCTAATCAGTTGTTGTCCATTAGTGCTCAGCTCTGCGATGCGTTTGCTGCTGCTTCTCAAATCACTTTTTGTGCCTACTAATAAACGAGGTGTATTGAACAAAAAATGATCCATTTCAGGTATCCACTAGAATACAAATCAACATTTGTCGTTGTTACCATGTCTCTTATAACTTTACCCTATCCTTGACATTTTCAAATGATTGTATCTGATCAATAGCGAAACAGGCTAGAATAACATCAGTCTCTGGGTAACATAGAGGTCTAAGTCTATCGTATTCTTCCTGGCCTGCAGTGTCCCATAATGATAATTCGATTGATTTGCCCGATTCATGGTTGATAATTGCGATGTAATTTTCAAAGACTGTTGGAACATAATCCTATCGAGAATCAATCAGTGCTTGCTCACGTTTATAGGAGGGTCTTGCTGAGACATACTTCTGGAAATTCGCCATGTTGAAAGACATGTAACAAACTCGTTTTCCCGCAGAATCCATCACCTACGACTACTAACTTTTTCCGACTAGGCTATAAATTATCTCTTATCAGTTTTATTTCTACAAGGCAATGACATCTAGTGTACCCTTCTCATGTTTGAACAAACTGTATTATGGAAGAAAGAAAGAGAAAGAGAAGGAAGCTTGCAAAAAAAGGATCAAATGATTCGCCTGTTTATAACACTATTTTAAGTTCTTGTCATACTTTCCTATTCCAAGCTGAATGCAGTTGGATACAACGCAAGCCATTCGTTGTATGTAGTGATTGATGCGAGAAGACGAATGCGGGTTCCGTTCCAAGCAAAGAAAGAGCGTGAGCAGCCATAATATACTACTGGCACGAACAGCTGTTTTTATCTATTCAGTTAGACTTTAATGCCACATTTGCCTTGAGCATCACATTGGTTGACATTGCGAAGGGTTCAAATATATACAGCACTATTCACCTCGAGGCAAATTACCTAATTTATAAATCCAAATGTACACTGTTATATGTTCAAGCGATGTGGTAATTTAAGCGTAAAACTCATTTCATTTACAAACACGCACACACAATGCCGCCATCGTCGTGCGCAATGAACCTTTACCTTTCTCTGTTAAATCGAGGAATTTTTGAGCACGGGCTTCTGTCCCTTACAAATAGGAGAAAAATTAATATACCAGTTTTTGGTTTGTTTGCTGCTTATTATGGGTGATGTATAGAGACTAGAGCTTATTCTTTGGACATGCTATCCTTCATGTGCTTGTCTATATTGACTGATAGATCAATCAATAGATGAAGAGCATATATAACACATCAGGTACACTATTGACAACCAATCATTCATATCAGTGACGGTGCAAAGTAGGTGTGTGATTATGCTAAATCCTGCCATTCACCCTTGTTTTAAGCATTTTGCATTTTTATCTTTTATTTTTAACCAAATTCGCAGTAATTTCTACCTATGATACCTCGATTACCACCATTTTTACTAGCTCTTGTTGGAGGAGCATCTATATATGGCATTAAATTTATGCTGGATCGCTTTGAGCCCAAGGCAATAGGCCCACCTGGATCAACCGAACACATTGAAAGGGTGTTGAGATATAGACAAAATCTCAAAAGAGTAGCCATTGCATCGGCTGTCTCTGGCGCTGTTTATGGAGTGTATTGGAGTAAGTTTCAGTGGTATTGGAATGAGGCCAATATGTGTTGACCTGTTTCTAGTGTACGATGCCCGCCAGCACCGCCCCTCACCCTCAGTAATCAGCAATGCAAATGAAGGTTTTTATCAGGATCAATACAGCGAAAGAGACAAGAGATTCCAAAGCGAACATCTGAAGCGCCAGATGGCAGAAAGAGAAAAAGAATTGGCTGCCAAACAACATTTAGAGCAAGAAGTGACAGCCATGGAAGATGCATTAAAAAAGAACAAATAAATCCAAATCCATAGTATCGAGATAATAAGAAGCAAATCATCCCTATTCACTGTTTGGCTCCGAATTTGAGGGGATAATATTTTAGATGCCAGGCTGTCGATGAAATTGATTTTTGGCTGTGTGAAGAGCAATCCGTGTAACTTTTTTTTGGACCTTCCTTACCAAGTTTTAACCATTGTCGGCACATTCCGTTTAACAATTCTGGGGCTATACATGATGTCTCACTGCAAGCAATGTTGAGCAGGAGTTTACATGTTAAAAGGAAGAAGATTGAAACAGCATTTTTGGCTTTGAAACTGGAAGAAATGTGTGAAAAGAGATTTTTCTCGGGTAAAGCGGGATGTCCAATATTTGGAGAGTGTGAGTGTATATAATGTATGTGTGTGGGGGGCTAAAGGAAGAGGGGGTCTAATAATACAAAAAATTATGGCTCGGGACAACCATCGATCGGGCACGTTTAGCACACACGCACACACACACATACACACACACACACACACACAAAAACATGCCTCTCTCTCTCTCTCTCTCTCTCTCACTCTCACTCAGGCAAGTCGAATCAATCTCGATTTTTATAAATTCCCCTTTCCCATCTCTTCTTCCTTCTCTTTTTCTTTCGTCAAATTTTTTCAATTTCATCTTTTTACCATTAAAGAATTTTCGCTGTATATTCAAATAATCATCTCGTCAATTTCCACATACGACATCTAATATGCAAGGTTAGTTTGATTCATTTCAATTTTTCACCAGTAAAAAATGAACTAAAATCCACAGGAAAATCATAAATTAAAGGCCTTCAACCTGACATCTCAAACAAGTAATATTTTTTGATTTAGATGTACGAAATCACAGCATCTAACGCACTGCTAGCCCTTTCAAGCTGATCATTAGACAGCAACCTGTGCATTCAAGAATGTGTGGCATTGGGGAAAGAGGTACAGAAATCCAAATTGTATCATATACATGTTGAAGCTGAATTTTCTGTAATTTTGCTCAGTTGATAGACGTCCTATTGATCCACCTCCAGTCGTTCAAATAGTAATGAATAGCGCAGACGATACATCTGTGGAAAGGTAAACAAGCCGCTTTACTGCATGTCAATTTCATGTTTGTAATATAATCATTAGATTATCAGCCCTGTCATCACACCTATTCTTGATTGCTGTGCTTGTGCCTGCGGATGGAAGAGAGGATCAAGAGCAATTGAACATTTTACTACACAGCAAACTCACGGTGGGTCGAACTGTGTCGTCTTTATATACCCTGAGAGATCTAGATGGAACGGAAGGAGCCTTTTTCGTGTTCTCAGACATATCTGTTCGTGCAGAAGGAAACTATAAACTGCGGATGTGTTTATTTGATATACGAGAGTAAGTTGTTAAATTACATTGTTTTAATCTATACATATTTAAACAACTTGAAAAAAAAACAATCACCAGACACACAGTAAACTACAATCTATCTGTCCTGACAAAGCCGTTCACAGTATACTCTGCGAAAACGGTAAGCTAAACATGCTCTCCATCCAACAGTGCTTTATTGACTGAATCACATCAGTTTCCTGGCATGTATCGTTCTTGCCCTCTGGTGCAAAACTTTGCCAAGCAAGGGTTGAAAATTAGAATAAGAAAAGAATCGGGTCCGAGACCATCAAGATATGTGCATTCGAAGAGAAAAACGATCAGAAAAGCCATCCATACGAACGACACGGATGATCCTATGATGAGCAAAAATATGCCGATCGTTCCAAAACCTCGTGTCATTGCGACGACAGCAGCAGCAATATTGACAGCAACAACGGCTGATTCGGAAGAAGACGAGGAAGAGGACGAATACGAATTAGATGATGATGATGACGATGATGAATCACATCAGCAACAGCCTACAGAAAATAACCGCAAAGTAACTCATATCGACCATCTGCTATCACATCCAGCCATGAAAAGCACTATTGACACGCAACTGTCATTAGATGGTCATAATCCCAACATATCCGCATTCAAAAGGGTAAATACAGGTAATTGAAAAATCTTTAAATGTTACAAAAGTTTCAATTTCTAAAACTCTGGTTGCTTTCACTTTCAGAAGCCGAAAGTGCAGTATCAACAAAACGTAGACTTAGTTTATCCTATCTGTTGGATCAGAACGAGAATTTACCGCAACATACCACAGCAAACCCGCTAATAAGCGAAGATTGCAGATTGGCACCCATTTCTACCATACAGCACGCGAGCAAACCTGCTTATTCCGCATTTGGACAAGGTAAATTCTTGGAAATGTCAAATGTAGCAAGTGTTGAATGTGTACGTATTTACTTAGATGTCAAGCTAGCAGATAATTTACCTCCTATTCAACACCCATTTAATTCAGCAAAATTACTACCATACAAACAGGAGGATTTGCCGCCTATTCAAAAGCAATTACAATATATCGGCAAAAGATGAGACAACTGCCAACTTTCTGTATATAAACATACCACCTATTCACCTCTCTCACTTTACATGGATGACATTGTCTTTTCAATGCTACTAACTGTACACTCTATCTCAAATTACTTATCAATAAATCGGTACTCCCTTTCTATTTCCATACAGTTGTTTCGGCTGTCAACCAATGCTGATTCTATGACCAGATCAATTTGAGCTGTCGTGTGCTACTGCCCTGATAATGGCCTCAGCAGGTCGTTGTGCTCAAAAGTGGATCAATAATGCGATTGCATATACAACTGCTAACACCAGCATTGCAGCCGCTAAAAGGAGCCTCTCTGACAACCTAAGATGAGCATGTCGCTGGGAAGACGAATAGTTGAAAGATTCCACATGATGCTTGGCTTTTAACCAGCTAGCAAAAAGCTATTCTTGCATCACGAATAAGCGAAGATGTGATGGTGCTATACAGAGGCATTTGCTTTCCGTTTTGCTAATCTTTATACGGGCCATAGATCATTGTTATACGGCAATGCTACATGCCAAATTGGCAGGGCTCTCTGATTGCCAAGTTCTTGGAAAAGCTTTCAGATTTCATCCACAAATTGTGTGATTCCGGGATTCTTGTAAGGCTTCCAGTGTGTAAAACACGTACAAAACGAAAGCGCGTTGTTCTAGTAATATAGGAAATGCCTGGCTGGCTACAGGCTCAGTTGGAATTCGGTTTGAAATTTTTTCATTGTAGGATATCTCTTTCTTTTTCTTCCTTTGTCTCCTCTCCACGTACAATGTACTCGCCGAGACGAACTGCAACTGATGACTATGAGACTCTATTGAGATCACCTGAGAGAACCAACATGGTTGCATCGCCATTAAGAGCCATCGCATCGCCTTTTTATAAGGCTGTAAAGACAGCACAAAGCAATGCTTCAAGGGATTTTGATAAGTTTTATGGAAATCTTCAACAAAAGCTGACTCCTAGAACAAGCCAGGCTCGTATCCACAAACAAACGCCTGATACAACAGAGAGAATGCGATCCATGTTGCAACAAAGAAGAGCTCAGACCGACTCTGATAGCACGCGGACCTCACTCACACCACTTATAGAAAGACATACCTTGCGAGAAGGTGGGTTAAGACGGCTTTGATTTGCCTCTCCTTAATGCTTAAACTCACAACTGACGCTGCCATGGATATAGATACACGAAGCAATTATAACTACATTAGCCGTAACCCGTTCTACCAGGAATCCGTGTCTGAAATTGCAGAGACGCCATCTCTATCGGATCACAACGAGGACACTCCCATGACTTTTACAACTTTGGGGAAGCGTTCACCTTCCTTCACTCTCAATAGCCCTTCAAGCCGTAAAAAGCCATATACTGGTGTATCATCAACATTGCAACAAAAACTAGCAGAGGAGAGAAAGCGAATGGATAAGCTACAAAGCAATTTACAAAAGATCAGACGACAAGTAATTGGCATAGTTTGTAGAGCATAAAAAGACATGTGTACTAACATGAATCAGTCTTCTTTGTTGGCAGAAGACTTATCCGCTACTCATTTGAGCTTTGCACAAGAGGATGAAGACGAAGATGAAGAGCATGAAGACGAGCAAGACATGTTCATGGCAGCAGCACCTTCCTCTAAAGAAGACATCTTGAGATCACTGAATGTGAGATCAGCTGATGAACGCAGACCTTCTTCAAACACATTCAGTGTAAATGGGCGTCATTCTCCAATGCAAATCAGCTCATCTCGCTCATACAAACATTCGATAACGCCACAAACTAATGTAAGTAGCCAAGTGAAATCAGTGAGTACAAGAATTGATACTGAATGCTCAATGGCATATAGAGCATCAAGCCCACGTCCTCTTCATCAACCGTAACGCAGACAACTACCAGCCTACTTCCATCATCACCTAGACGCACATTGAACCACAATGGCAATAATAACAACTACTCTATTCCCAATACTTGCGATACAACGTCGCCATCCTCTTCGCCTAACCGCATTGTTCCACCAAAACGCACCATTATCAACGATATTAGCAGTGGGCATTTGAGATCTGCAGAGACCTTAAGGTAAGCCTGCGCATACGTACGATTATGACAACATGAACTCAACGTATGGATAGCACGCCAGGTGGCAGCCGCGTCAGTAATCGCTTTTGGAAGGAAATTCATGGCCTGAGCACACGTAGAGAATCAGCATCTCCCAGTCGCACAACAAGCGGCCGCATAGGGAAGCCCACTGCACCAACTGTTAAACGTGCTTCAACCCTGCAAATCAATAGCAGCAACTCATGGGCGAATGATGACGGATTCTGGTCCTCCAACAGCTCACCTGTGGCAAGTTCGCTCAACAACAAACTACTGCAATTAGCTCAGGAAAAGGACAAGGAAGAGACATCTACACATATTCGTCAGTCATTTGTGAAAAGATTGTTTGATACCAACAAAGAAAGCGAGGTCGACTCAGAGGAACACAGTTTATTTCAGAACCCATTGTTTAGAAGAGCAGCGCAATCAGAACAGCAGGCTTACTCTATGAATGAATCTTCCCCTCCTCCTCCAATAACAGCTTCAGTGTCTACACAACATGCCAGCCAAACGCTCTCTGCAGAAATTGAAGTGGCAAACAAGCGAGATGAGATCAAGAAAAGAAACAATATACCAACAATGAACGCTGACGTGCTTGCTGAATTGAAAGCGAGACACAAGGAAAAGCTCATTGACGATGCGGATTCTTACAAGTTTGCTTAAATAATAAAAACCAGCGTGTCTTTCACATTGCTCCAGAAGCTCTTAATCTAAGGCTACTTTGCACAAAGGGCTGATGCAATCTCGATTTGTGTAATCCTGCTGTGGGAGGATATCTTGTGGCACCGAGAACCTGGGTCGTACGTACGCAACATGGAGGGTCGTTGTTGTGTGATAGTGTTTGCAATCAATAGGCATTATACAAGCCGCATGCAACGATGCAATATGCCACTATTGCATATAGCTCAGTCGACTGGCTCTATTGTATTTTTATTCGCTTAATGACATTCGACTCAAACCACCACTTGCATCATGCAAATTGAATGAAGTGCTACTGGAAGCCTTTTGCTGTGCTCTTGCAGCTGCATTAGGTGACGTTCCACCAGGGCCACCATGACTACCACCACCTTGATAGGAGGCAAAACTTGTCGGTGGACTCGAGTAGCCTGTTAATATAGGAGAGCCATTCAATGAAACGGATGGGGAAACAGCCCGTCGTTTAAGGCCAATGGATGTAGGATAAGGTTCAAATCTATCCTCAGAGGCTATTGTTGTGTACGCAATGAGTCTATTTGCGTCTCTTGACCCCCCCCCCCTGAAACGCTTTACCTTTTCGTTTGATACTCTTGTATGCGTGCTGTTGTTGTGGACTAGGTGATGCTATGTTCTCGAGTTGGAAACTCTAGTAGGGTGTCAGTATTTATACGTCATGAGCGTATGCCAACCTTAATTTACCGTCATTTCAATCTCTGGGTTAAGTTTTGAACATTGGTATAAAGGTAAATCGGTTACTTTGGTCCATGAAGCAGCAGGAACTCCTTGCTGTGGCTTCTATTTGTGGTGGCATATTAATACACATTGCGCTAGAATGCCAATTTGGTTAGCTTACATCAGTGGAGGCGGCATACTCGTTGTCTAATGTCTTGAGTTGCACAGTTGTCTCATGCTCCCTTCTCATCTCTAAATCTCCTAAATGTGTATCTTCCTACAGTTGTCAGCAATTAACAAGCATGCTGGTAGATAGAGGGTGTATCTCACTTACGTCTGCTTGATCAATGACTCTTAAAAGAGCTTTCGATTTAGGCTTATTTGAATGAGCATTCAATTTCAGGAAGAATTCAATCAGGCCAAAACTTACTAGTAGCGAGCTCCTACGATTCACACTTCTCCTTTCAGGATCTCTTCTTTCACGAAGATCGTAAGAGGATTTTGTCTGCGCCGTCTTCTTGCCCATAATATTACTATCCACCATGTAAAGCTCATCTTGCTGTCGGATATTATAGCTGCTCAAATTTGCCCAACTACTGCCTATCGGCCTAATCACTCTTGTTGTTGTCGACGTTATTGTGGAAGGAGTGGTTGCTGGTGCTGATGATATTGCGGAAGGAGGTACAGTTGAAGTATCCATGGCATGATTGTCTCTTCGACTTGTTGAGGATACAGACCGCGCATCATCAGAATCAACGCTCATTTTGTTGTACGATGAAGCAGAAGGCGATGCAGGTAAAGATGGAGTCAAAGACATCCTTCGTATGTTGTTGTCTCGATATTCACTTTCCAAATCTGACATTCGACTCAATTCATCGTCGTCTGTAAAGCTGCTCTTTGAGTTTTCCCTCTTGAACGGTGTTATTGTTTCCATGAAATAAGGTATAATACTGCAAAATACAGCGAGAAAAGGTGAAACGAGATAATATGAGCCCTCGAACCGTTTTTATTTCAGTTTTTTTTTTGGTGCAATTTTTTTTTTTTTTTTCCATTGTGAAAGTTTCTCTCTTCTCCTACTTTCGCACCTACATGTATTTTCCAGTGCACGTTCAGATTACGTCCTTGGATAATTCGCCTTGTGGTAACATTGATTTGATTGTAAATTCATTATCAAATGCATCAATAAAGCTGATTAATTTGATGAACGTCCTTGTGCTCACTGAATGCAGATAATGTCATATATATATATATATGCATAGCATTGGATTCCCTCATGAAAGCACTGATATTATGCGGCCATCTTGACAAGGAAGGGTCATGAAAATGGATTGCATGATGTAATTTACTTGGTATCTAATTCGCTGCGTTTAAAAGATTTTGTTCTTGCTCATGTATTATTGAGGCAAATGCTTTCAAATCCTCGTTTTTCCATATTTCTTTCTCTTTTTCTCACTCATCCATCTTGACAAGACAAATGTCTATTATCAATGTCTATCGCGAAAAATGAATACAAATCAGCCGTACTATGGTATATGAATGGGATCGTAGCGACATTTTACGAATCAGAAAACCAAGATCAGAAGAAGAAGGTTCTTGTTGATACCATCAGCTTCACTAGCAAAGCTTATTTAGCCTTTCGAAAAATCAGCTCTTTGGTGAGTGATAGCAAATGAATAACGAAACCATGGTTTATTTTTGACGTTGCAAATGACTAGCGCATCGCTCCTCCTGCTGTGCCCTATTTGGAAAATTTGTCATCACTGTTATTACAAAACAACAATCTCAAAACCATCCCGAGCGAATTATGGCGACTTGTCAATCTGCAAGAACTAAACCTTGGTTGCAATCAGCTCCATGCTTTGCCCAAAGAGATAGGAATGTTGACAAATTTACAAGAGCTGTTCTTGCATTCCAATCAGTTGGTGAATATACCCTCACAAATTGGCTATCTACAGCAGCTGCAAGTACTGGATCTGACAGATAATCAATTGGAAAGTTTACCGGGCGAATTAATGTCGAGACTACAACTGAAAAATTTGTGGGTAGAAAAAAATCCGTTCTCTGCCAAACCAACAACATCACTCAGCATGATTACTCTCAAAGATATATGCGCTCAAGCGATCGGCTGGTGGTGTTTGGCAGATCCTGATTCGAAGGATGTGGTGCTTGATTTGCCGGATTCGATTTTGAATAAGTCTCTCATTGTACCTGACAATATCAACTTGGTTCCATTATGCCAATCTTGTGAGAGGAGGCTCTTTCATAGCGGACTAAGCCTAGTGGTAGAGAGCCATAGTATACCATTTGTCTACAACGCTTGTAGTCAAAATTGCTATATTCATTTATATAATGCAGTTATTTGTTCAAATAAATAATTCATAGAATTGTATGTCACTCGTCTCATTATTTGACTTACATTTCGCACTGCAGTCTCACATTTGAATGAGCATTTTGCAAAAATCTATTCTAACTGATAGAAAATAACTAATAATGGTGGTAGCGAAGCTGGCTTATACTACTTTGTAAATCAACTGTCCTTTTTCTATTAGCCTCACTGACAATGTTGTCTCATCATAATGACAGTGGCATGGATCTCGCCAGTTGTAGCTAGCTGCTGCTCCACTACTAAAATTAATTTAATCTCCGCTTCATTTTTTTTCGCTCAAGATTGGCCAATTTCTGTTCAAAAACAACTTGATCGATCTATTTTCTTAAATTCGACTATAAAAACTATGATGATCATCTCATACTCTCTTAAGCTGTCCCTGGTGGTAGGGCGAAGTGGTAGAAACTCCCGTATGCCAACGGGAGGATCCCGGTTCAAATCCTGGTGAACGCAAGTTGTTTGATTTTTTTTGACGTAGTACTGATGTCCTCGTTTGGTGTTTTGTGCTCTTATCCATGATCTATATTTTGACGATTTCCGCAAGACTGTACTGGCTCTAGGAGTCGCACCTTATTAGTAGTAGATTTCTTTCCCAACTTAGTTCAAAAAATATCTTATTCCCCTTCTTTGCAGACATTGGGTCCACCAACAGTCTTTTCTATCCCTCAGCATGACATTTAAAGGACTTTAAATAAAACCTGGAGCTCGACTCCCCTACAAAAAAAAAAAAAAATACTCTCTTAAGCTTTTCAAGAGTGCTTCTCAAGATGCTTCCAAAGGTACCAATTACAATAGGTATTATTAAAGAGCTTGTGAAGCAATTTTTGAAAATATAAAATGAGGTTCTTGGCCAAAATATCGAGATTTTACATACAAAAGCCTCAAAAACAAAGTTTCAGGGATTGCTTTGGATTTAGAGAAACATTTTGATGTAATACATGCCATAGTAAAAGTCTTCATTTTCAAGGTGAAAAAAGCGATCGTTTGATTTTCGATGAAAACCATGAGGGGTACCTCATGCTTTTTGGTCGATATTTGACCATGTTTTTTGAGTCCTCAAAAAGTCGAGTAAAGGTGTCAGGAAGTTCATGCTAGATAAGAGCAACTGTGTGGCACTGTTCTGACGGTTTAAAAGTACTCCTAATACGAAAAAACGCGGATCAAAATCACTCGAATGTTGCTGTGTGTCGCATATATTTGAGCAATAAGAGGTAATACAAGTATGCTGTATGCTTTATATGAACTGCTCTTGACGATACAGATGTGAAGCATCGTAGAAGATTCAGATCTACAATTACAGGCTGTTTACAGGCATTTTTCAAGTAGCGGCAAAAGAGGTTTTGGCATATATATAAGTAAGATGTAAGTGTGCTCGAGATAGCCTAGAAACTGCTTGATTTACGATAAAAGTACCGTTACAAATGACGCTATGTATCACGGATTATGTTGTTTTTTTTATTGGAGATCATCATACTTTTGCAAAAGGATTACGATTTAGTCTCAATTTTAGCACTACAAGAGTAACGGTAGCCACTAAATAGGCGACGCCAGAAAACATTTTGTAGCTAAAGAAAGGCTCTGTACCAACACCAGCTTCAATGGCACTTGCAATGTTGGATCCGAAAACGGGGATGACATTGGTAACAAGTAAGAGTGACAATCCAGAAGGAAATCTGTCCATGCCCAAAAGATAAGCTGTGATGGGGGAGATCAATGCGAAATACGAGCCACTGGTCAAGCCAAATACAGTGGAGAAGGCCATTAAAGTACCGTAGTTTGATGCAAATGTCCAGATGAGCAGACAACTTAAGGCGGTGATCAAAGTAAATATCAGATTGGTGTTCACTTTACCGATGCGATCAGCCAGAATACCAGTGATGACACGGCCCACAAAATTACAAGCAGAGCTGACAGCAACCAAAGCAGATCCTTTTGATTCATCAAGTCCAAGATAAGAAGCATAGGAAGGCAAGAAAAAGTAAGGGACAAAGTAACCAAAGAGGCCCACATTGGAGGCAATGCAAAAGATGACAAAATTTGCATCCTTAAGAACAGCAAAATTGACGATTTGAGACAGTTTCTTTCTATTTCTAATGGCTGGAGGGTTTCTTTCCTTCACTGTCAAGCAAGCAACGACATCACAGAACAAGCAGATAAAGCCAAGAATACGGTAAGTCCATCCAAAACCTAAGCTACTATTGATGGCCGTCATCACAAAAGGGATCACTAAACCGCCAATGCCAGATCCACTAGCAATAATACCAAGAGCAAGGCCTCTACGCTTTCCAAACCACTGAGGAGCCACGCCCATGATGGCCACATAGATACACGAAGCACCAATGCCAAAAACGACCCCTTGTGTGAGGTATAGATGCCAAATCTGAGTACTGAAGCCAGCCATTTCCAGACCAAGAGCGACGAATATGGTACCAGCGACCAGTACATAGCGGATACCAAACATAGAAACACAGATTTGAACAATAGGACTGACGGAATTGAGACATACCATGGCAAGAGTGCCCACAAAGCTTAGGTTGACAGTGGCATTGGGTACGTTATTGAACATATTTCGTCCAAAGTAATCTTGCATCACACCTAGAAATTGATCCTTGTTGGTTATGGATTCTGTTTTTATACATTGCGCAAATTTATCTTACCCCTAGATGAACGAATACAAGTTAATAAAAGACAAAGATCAAACTGCACGCTGGAAGACTTACCAACTGGTGCAGGTGCCAAAGCTGGTAACTTGAACGAGGAATGCACCCAGAACTACAAACCAGCCATAGCCGCCATCATGCTCTTCTTCATCATGGCGAACTGGCGGAAGTCCCTTTTCACCCTCAGTTTCAGACAGTGAGATGGCTTTACTGTCTTGGTACACTAAAGAAATTCAAATGTTGAAATTTCATACAATAAATAAAGTGTGTTAGTTGACAGATGCATGTGGAAACGAAGATGGCACACATTACCTTCAGCAGTGTCGGAGACAGAGTGACCAGTGCTGCTTGATTTTGAAACGACATCTTGGTCAGAGAATATCTTTTCTTCGGGATGATCTATAGTAATAGCACGTTCGTTTGTCATTTTCTCTTAAAAACAATAATGGGGACTGATGTATAATGTGTCCTCTCTTTTATGTAAATGAAATTAAAACGATAACCTACGGGGTAGCAAACAGAGATTCTGAAAGGCTTGTTTTTGGATGTATGAAGAAGGCAAGACAGAATCCAGAAAGAAACTAATTTTTCCGCACTTTTTATATCATTTCAACTTGATTTAAATATAGAGTTTGATCCAATGATTACAAAGTCTTTAGCATCGTCGTACGCCCATGGAACGATGAAATTGTATGGTGCGAAATCAAACAATTCGGATCCCCCACAACAAAAACCCGCGACCCCCCCCCCCGTAAAGATATTCGGGCTGCGCAAATCAAGCGTCAATGGTAAGCACAGGCTTCTCACCAACGGATAAAATAACGCCTGCAAAGTTGATCTTAACTGAGGATGACCGTCGAGTGACATGCTTGTAGTAGCAGCAGGTATTTCATGGCCCAATCAGCCCTGAAATTACAAGTTTTATGTCATGTTTGAGGCCCTTAAATGGAACAAATGTATATATAAAACAGTGCATGTGTAACAAACAGTACTTGCTTGCTAAGTTGAGGATAATTTGTCAGCTATGGATTTCCGTTTGTAAACGCTCGGCTTCAAGCGAGATGTTGGGCAGATCTTTTTGTTTGCAACAAAGCGCATGTAACCATCATCTATAGTGATGGCCACTACTATGCGAAAATAGATGGTATATATCTCGATGTATCACAGGTATCAGATCCTTATCATGGTGCCAGATAGCAAGGCAAAGGCACATTGGACCTGTACCCTGATCATATTCTTAGGATATAGTGCGATATTCCCCGCTATTTGCTAACAGATGGGACACAAAAGATTGACATTCAGAGCATTGTTGATAGGCAGGGCAATTTTGGACCATCTCTTGGTGATTGGGTAACATGTAAATGCCAACTGGCGTTTTTTCTCTCTAGCCCGCCTTGGCTGTAGGGGATGGTCGAGCAAAATCCTTGTCATTGCGGTAATGAACAGTAAAGGAATGGAAGGACAGGGGGGGTGCTGATTGAATCAAGAAAAGCACTCTTACATCTAGTGCTATGGCTCTACGAGGCTCGGAGCATTATCAAATGCTCTTACTAGTAAATTGGCCCGAGTTTACTATATAGACAGACAAATTGATGGATGCATGAATCGCAATCAGATTCACCCACTGAACAATTGAAAGCCATTGATCGTCGCTGGATTAGGTGACTTGGTTTGCACAGTCATTTAAGGAACAAAGAATGGATTCTTTTCGTGTAGTTGCTTGTTTTCATTGTTTCTTTTCCACATATGATTATCGACGACAAAGCATTACGAGAATACAAGGTGCAACTACAGCAATCCATTGTTGTTTGCTCCGAGAGATGTCTGTTCTACTCTAGCAAATGGTATACATGGCTCATGTAGTTGCTTCATTCACAGTGATTGACCACTTTGCCTATTTGGTAGGGCTGCTGAAGTGTTAGATGGCATTAAAAAGGACATCCTGGATGACAAGGAGCCATTTACCAACAATGAATTACAGTCAGCCCCAACATACCAAATCCCATACGAGGCCTCTTTGCCGCCTTTATCCGAATACGAATACAACAAATACCAATATGCAAAATCACTATTTCAAATCCGTCAATTTGATAGCGTCAAAGATGTATTAGGGAACTCAAAGTCACCCAAACTTTATTTCTTACGGCTTTACGCCAAATATCTGGTAAGCATAAACATGGTGGGCATGATTCCGAGACTCATCCTGTCATGTACAAACAGGCTGGAGAGAAGAAACGAGAGGAATTGAGTCAAGAGATATTTGGGATAACAGAAGATACAAAGGCAGACAATCTAGAATTGGATTCAATATTCGAGGAGCTCTCAGAAGATCATGACAAGGGCAATTTGGATGCCTTTGGTTTATACTTGTAAGTGTCAGTAACGCAAGCCATGGCATGTGCTAAGGCATCTCACTGATATAGGTACGGCATTGTGTTGAGAAAGCGTAATGCTGGATTCAAAGCAGCAGCGATATTGTTAGAATCGATTCGAAAATTTCAGTACAACTGGTCAGCATGGATGGAACTGGCTTTGCTCGTACAAAACAACAAGATGTTTATGGATTTGCAAGTATTGGTCAATAGGGAATTCGAAGGAAGTGCTATCAAGGATTTCTTTTTGGCAAAATTGTGTATTGATTTGCATCAACCAAGGCCAGTGTTTGCGGCCATCATGGAACCTTTGACCGCCTGCTTTCCACACAGTGCGTATGTCAAATCACAATGGGCAGTACTATACTATGATACAATGGGTAAGCGCAAATGTGTGCCTGAATCTGAATTAGCGATTTAATTTAACTGTATATAGATTACAATGAATCATTGCTCATGTTTGAGGAGCTTCGAAGAGCATTTCCCTCGAGATTAGAAGACATGGATGTGTTCTCTAATTTGCTGTATTTACAAGACTCAAAAGATAAACTTTGTGTACTCGCCTTGGATTGCGATAAAATCGATAGATATAGACCTGAAACGTGCTGTGTGCGAGGTAATTTAGTATCAAGAAGCTGCAGCGACGAGTTGCTCATGCATTGCTTATAGCAAACTACTATAGTGTCAAGAGAGAAGTGCCTGAGTCCATTGAATACTTCAAAAGAGCGTTAAAATTGAACCGAAGCTATCATCTTGCATGGACATTGCTGGGACATGACTATATAGAATTGAAGAATACGAATGCAGCCATTGAATGCTATCGAAGAGCAGTTGGCAAGTGAGCAGAGATATGCAAAAGATAAGCACACTAAATCATAAAATAGGTGTCAATAGTCGAGACTACAGAGCATGGTATGGTTTAGGTCAAGCGTATGAAGTCAGAAAGTTCCCCTATGATGCCATCTATTACTATCAAAAGGCGACAGATCTTCGCCCGTATGATGCACGCATGTGGCGAGCCTTAGCGAATTGCTACCAAACTCTGCAGCAAGATGACGAGGCCAGAGATTGCTACAAACGAGCCGCAGCTTGCGACAAGACTGGAAAGAACTTGGCCATGGTTCAATTAGGAAGAATATTTGAAAAGATGGGCAGAATGAGTGTTGCGATTGATTATTATCATACAGTGTGGGAGCAAGCGAGATACAATGTGAGTTTCAAAACTGCTCAAAAGTGTACCTGAAAGACTAATGCAAGTGTAGAAAATCAACGACGAGCTAGCAGAAATCTGTTTAGTTCTAGCAAGATACGCCATCAGCAAGCAACGCTACAAGGACGCTGAAGAATACGCTATTTCTGCACTGAATACGAACCACCCAGTAAGTTTTCTGAATATGAGCAACAAGCACGTGCAGCATGTCTTAATAATGAGCATTGTTTTATATTTTTTCTGTTGCGAAAAGTATCATGAACAAGCGAGAGTAATGCTAGACGAAATCAAGATTTTCAAGGAAATGAACAGACAATCGCAAAACGCACCGCCAACAAGCTGAATACCAGTCTGCCCTGTCTGATGATTTGAAGTTCCAATGTTGCAAGTAGCACAAGCAATTGATTTTTTTCAAACAACTATATCGGGGTGTATTAACATCACACACCTTTAAAATAAACATGTCAATAATCAACTCCTATTCATTCATCTTTCTCCTCCTCTTTTTCTTTCACTCTTTATTTCTCTTTAAGAGTAAATGCAATATCAAAATAGACCTCAAGAACATTGGGACAACAAAACCAACATGGCAAAGACGCAATCCACTGCCTCAGCAGCTTATTCTGTCTCTTCATCCTCGAGTCGACAAACCAGCGCCTCACTACAAGAATCGTCTGCCAGAACTTACTTTGCTGAACTTGGCAAATACCTCTATTCATTACTAGCAAAAGGTAATTGGTGTTGATGCTGCTGCTGCAAAGAATGAAGCTTATGCTCACATGCAATTAAATAGAGGCAGCAGAAGGTGTGCCTAATCAGCGATCGGCTGCCAGACAGAAGCTATCCCGATTAAACAACCTACAGTTTCATGAACTAGCGACAGACGTCTATGATGAGTTAGTGAGAAGAAACGTCGACAAACACAGTATGTTGTCAATCTCCATGTTCTATTACACAAGCACAAAGACTGAACACATTACACAAAATTAGAGTCATTTCTACAGTTGAGAGAGGATTTCCATCCTAGACGAAACCAGGCAAGACAGAAACTGGCTACATTACCAGAGGGCAGATTCAAGGATCTTGCAAGTGATGTATACCATGAACTAAAGCGAAGATATCCACATGTTGCCATGGAAGAAGAGGTAATTTATATATATATTTGATGGATACCACGTGTCTAAATATACAATATAGCTACCTCCTATGCCGCAGAACAAACAGATGGATACAAAGGCACAACTAAGTCAGTCAACAAACATTATACCAGTAAAGGGAATGATTAGTGTGGAATCAATGGACTACTCAGACGAGGATGAAGGAAATGGACGATCGCCTGTTTCAGATAATGGCAATATTCAGTCATTGGACAGTTTGATGGCTGATTTAGGCAATATGGTCAAAACACCCCGCCCTGACGTGATCAACACTGCAGACATAGACGCTGTTCGATACGAATACGAGGCAAAGATCAGTCAGATGGCAAAACGGATAAAAATGCTCGAATTATCCCTGGATTCAGTAAGTATGATGATATTTCTGCAAAAACAAAAAAAAATCAGGAGACCTCTAACGTTGGGATTAGGATACTTCTAATCCTCTGGGCCAGTCCAAGATCAAGCAGATGCAGGATGAATACAGACTGTTAGACAACAAGTACACCCAATTGAGTAATGAACACAGAGAGCAGCAAGTGGTATGTTGGCTGTCATGCGCCCATTATGGTTTTACTGATTTTTTCTATTTCTGGGAGCAGGCCGTTCGCGAAGTTAAACAAGAGATCAAACAACTGATCGAGGAGCTGAAAAATCTCTCGGGAAAGAATGAAACGCTGAGGATACAAAACGAAAAAGCAGAGGCAGAGATTCGAAACCTATCGCAAGAGACGAAATCATGGAGACGAAAATACGAAACTGTGAGCATGGAGCTTCGAAGTTTCAAGGTCAAATCAGTTGCACTGGACAATCAGGACTTATCAACAGACTTCTTTATGAAGCCCAATGCAAAAGGTGCCATTGGGCATCAGTTTATTATCGACTATCAATCAGCCATTGAGGAACTATTAAAGACATCCAGATCAAGCAAGCCCTCCGATGTGCTCATCTCAATGCGAACAATTGTCATGGCGTGCAAATCAATTACGACCGAGGTAGAGGAGTACGAAGTCAAAATTGGATTATCGCCTGCAAATCAAGATGCCCTATACAATATCAAAAAGAAGTTTTCAATCGAATTGACCAATCTACTAGCCTCTGCCAAAAACTTTGCTGCAGGAATGGGCATCAGTCCAGTCAGTTTACTTGACGCCGCTGCAGGCAATCTGACCAGCACCATTGTGGATCTCGTTAAATTACTGGGCATGAGGCCTATCGGTGATAATGATTATGCGGTACAATCTTTATCAGCTTCAGAAAGAGAAAATGCACCGACGATGAATGGAAAGCATGGCGATACTCAGTTACTCAATCCACACCAACTCTCTGTAAGTTATCTGTGATAACAGGCTGTATATTTAATAATGTGATCTCTTGTCTATAGCAATTCCTCAAGACAGAAACAGACCATATTGTGTCATCAGTGCAAAATTTACTCGGTTCATTAAGGTCCAACGATGGCAACTTATACGACATTATCACGTCAATTGTCAAAATTGTGGCCAATATCATCCAGGTATCTCAAAAATCGTTTTCTTCGGGTGAGGGCCTTAAATACAAAAATCAGGGCAGTACTATTATTAGCGATCTGGACAGATGCAACAGCAAAATCATACAAATCAGAGATACTTCCTTCATTCAATCACCAGAAAACGCAAACGCAATTGCAAAACGAAACTTGGCACAAGAATCTTATGAAATTGCTAAATACACAAAAGAGCTTATTAACATGCTGGATATGTAAAAATGGCTTCTTTTTTACTTTTTGTAAATACATACTTTTTTCTCTCATTACATCTACTTTCTCTACTACTTCAACAGAAATAAAACTAACATTCAAGCATGAACACCTCAAATAGCGAAATATCCTGACCTACATAATTTGACTGCTGGTATTACATGTGCGATTTATTATGATAGTATAAGATGCATTGCTTTGGTAAAACAGAGCGTGGAGGGGCCACTTATCTTGCTAATTCGATGTAAAAAAAACTAATCCTTTGCAGCTTGGAATCTTGCAGCAATGTCTTCTATCGAACGTCCCTTGGTTTCGGGAATCTTAAAGTGAGTAAACAGCAAAGTAACGAATGCGACAATGGCAAAGATTAGGAATGAATAGCCATGGATATTGGAAAAGATGATAGGGAAGCACTATCCGATCAGAAAATTCATGGTCCAGTTCATAGCAGCAGCAGAGCCTACAGAGGATCAAGCATACACAGGACTCAATTCAGATATCAACACCCAAGGAACAGAGCCCATGCCAACGGCGAATAAAGCGACATAGCTGAAAAGAGAGAGTACCATCAAGGCGTTGATGTTGTAAACATAGCTAACAGTTAATAAGACAGCAAAATACACGCACCAGCTTGAGACACCAACAGTAGAGATCGACGGCCCGTGCGATCTATCAAAAATATAGATACCAAATAACGAGGAGATTCAATACACAATGGCATAAGAATTGTTTGTATCAAGGCAGGGATAATAACAATTGCATAGTTGACCCTCCAGAGGGGCACAGCAGACAGAGGAAGGCCAATAATGCAGGAAAGCAGAATACCAGTACTTGTCATCATCTGATTGATTGTGTCCAGAACGCCTCTGGACTTAACTGTTAATATTTCGCCAACGTAGATAGGTACAGCCAATGATCCCAGGCCACAAGATAAGCCGCAGATGATACGACCAACGATAAACATGCTTGGAGATATGGAGCGATCGATCAGGATGCCACCAATGGTATATCCAAAGCTATTATAGAAAATGGCTCTACGCCTACCAAATCTTGTTTGAATATAACCACCTAAAAGACCGCCGATAAGAGCGCCTACGCAGAAAGATACCACTGCAAATCCCCATGTAGCATCGCTCATTGGTAAGCTGTCAGGGAGCATGGAGGTTTGAACGTGAGCAATCCCATTTTCGCAAGCATGCGTGATAGCTCCAGGCAGATTAGCAGAGCCAATGACCCAACCGATGCAGAAAAATTGAGGCTTGCAACAACGACACAGAATAACATGTATTTTGGATAGGTAAGGTCCAAAGAAGATGTTGATGCTTCAATTGGCATTTTATATGAATTTAATGAGAAAAGAAAGTGAAATAAACGTCAATTCAGATATTTATATGAAAGTGTTATAGTGGTGGATTCCATTTATGTATATAATCTTACAAGAAGTCTTTGCTCTGTTCGATTACAATTGGTAAAGTAAATACTGCAACCGTTACACCTTTGTATTGACATTTCCGAATGACAATCGTGAAAGCATTTGATGGAAAAAGGATAAACTTTATTTTACATCTTCTAGATTGTAGATCACAATGAACGGTTACAATGTTTACGCATGAGTATAGCAGTCTAACAGCCTGATCTCTGTTATACAATTTACTGCTCGCCAGTAAATCAAACTCCAATTGTTTCTTAATTTGACATGGCAGGGCTCTCTATTTTTAAGCATACCTTACGAGTGGGTTATGAATCCGAATTACTTTAATTTTGACAAATACGTCTTTAGTTTTTACCTTTTTGGTACATCACTAATCCAATTAGTGGCATCATTCTATTCATTGGCACAATCCCTATCTATCTTCTCTTTTTATATTTTCTTTGCTTGCTTGTAGCCGGCCTATCATGCTCTTGTTGTTTAGTCTATTCTTGCTTTATCATAAAAGTTGGGTCAATCTATTGGGATTGCTTGCTATGAGGGAATTAGATAAGATACATTGAAAAATGGCAAAATAGAATACTTGAAGTATAGTCGGTAGAGAAGAACAAAGTGAATGTCTAGAACCTGCTCTAAACAAACAGATTTGTATTTCATATCTCGATACGGAGACTCTCAATTCTATTGTGTCTGGCTAAACAAAACAGAAGATCACCTGTAATATCACAGAAATCGTATAGTACGACAGTAACATTAAGACAGGTGTTGGTAATTGATCACGTCTCTCACTAGTAGATATATTCGCCTTTATCTCCCTTTTTTATATAGCTCGGAAAATTTATCAAGCTTGAGGAAGATAAATTTTAAATAGATTGATGTAAAACAAAAGATGGCTCTGTGCATCATCTCATCTCTGACCTACATCTCAAATGAAGATGCCCACAGATAACACAGAGAAAAAGTGGAAAAAAAATAGCATTTGAAATTTGTACCTTCAGCATAGGAGTAACTTGGATTTCGTTTTGTTTGTTTAACGAATGCCTACGACTCGTAGGTAGCTTCGCAGGTACGAATGCACAGCTAAGGAAAGAAAACTCGGTCACGTGATAAACATTAAATTTTCGTTATATTAGATACTTTTTATTTGCATGTTTAATATTGATACTCTGCGGTGCTGGTTTTGTGAAATGTGTAGCGAAATGTGTGGAAGATCTTGCAGTAATAGTTGATCCCGAGACAAAACCAAGTAATTAAAGCTGTTTAAGCTGCTGATGTGTTGCAATAGCCTTGACGTAGACAGTATCTCAGCGATTAAATGTATATATAAAGTTATGTACCCAAAAGATTTAAACGTAGGAAAGTTCGATTTATTTCAAATGTGTTGTATAGATTCAAGTATATATGTCAAAATAAAGAAATGTAAGAATAAACGATTTGAACGCCAGTTCAGGAACAGCACTCTAAGAGGCTCAGAGTTCAATTACCGCTTCTTAAAATCAGCACCACCACAAAATCCTTTTACCATCGTAACAATGACGTCTTGATAGATAGATCCAATGGTAGGAGTTAACAAATAACTTGGAGCGTAACTAATAGATTGAGATTATGTTCGAAGATGCTGTTTATTGTTTTTAGAATAACAAAATATAGACAGAGTAAATACAATTAGAACTGAATATATTTATTATGTTATTCCAAGATTGAATAGGGATCAAAACTAGTGTAGATATCAAAGGTATTTATAGTTATTTGACAGTGCCGCAGCAATAGGACCTTGATCTTGAATGCGGGATAATTGTATAAGCCTTGAACCAGTAACGAGGATGTGCTGCATCAGAACTCATGAACCACCAGTCAAGGATAAACAACAAAGATGATCCAGGATAGAATGTTCTTCCTAATAGCTTTGACGGAAGAACATTTGTCGGAATTGAAACCCACTTCCAGGGACGAAAGACCATAGGCTACCACTCTCTAGGAACCAGGATATAGATTAGCCATTTGATGGCACCACTCATGTTCCTTCGTGCTGCTTGAATAAAGACCTCTCACTTCTACTATGCATCTCAGCTCATTCTCAGATCCTCTTATGTAATAAACGACGCTTAATACATTTGCCTCTCAGAGATGATCTATATCCTCAACATATTGAATGCATTTACAACTTATATTTACACTATTTCTACGATCGATAATTACTTAATCAATAGAACTTTCGAGTAGATATAATACTTGATATAGCAACTGATAATCAGATCAATGTCTGCTACTATCAGTTTCCAGAACCTTCGAGTATGTGCTGGCGCCTTTTAGTCGCTTTCTTCAAATCTGGCTTGAAGTTAAATTTAGGCACGACAACAATATAACAGCTTCCGTGGCGCAATTGGCTAGCGCGTCTGACTGTTAATCAGGAGGTTGGTGGTTCAAGCCCACCCGGGAGCGTAATTTTTAAAAAAATTTTAATTACGTGAGACGTTTGATCTTTTATTTTTATGTACTTGCTGCAGTATCGTGATAATAATAAAGGATTATTTACCAACTCTCAGTAGTGGGTGCCATTTGGGGTTCCCTGCTATTTTGGGACCCAGATTTACATAACACATTTTAAGCGATTTTTACAAAATCCACAGGAAAACAAAGATATTTATTAATGAAAATGCAACTATTGATGGTGTGGAATACATCCACTATGATCTGCATTCCGACAGTTCATCCAGTTACCAGATTTAGATATAAACTGTATGTACACTGGATTAGATGTACGATACCGATTTATACTATAAGAAGATATGGACTTCAGATACGCTAGTACTATAAGATTCATACTATATAAGATATAGGCTATAGATGGCACCACGGACATGGATGGCACTATAGACTTATACTTGTATTCCGACATTGACTACGGATGTTTACCATATCTGGATAGGCACCAAGATTAATGCAATATGAGCTTGTTGCTTCAGATGTGCACTTCATGATCCACGCTATAAGACACATGCTTATATCCGTGATACTAGCTACAGATACTTTATGTACTACAGACTTGTACTATATATGAGACATGCTATAGACATGCATACGATATGCTATAGACATGCCATATATCCAGATACATGCTAAAGATGTATGCTTAGCGATATACACTCAGATATGTACTATTAATATAGACCAAGACGACTGTACCTATCGGATACATGCTACTAGATCGATATTAATTATCCTTATGGAAAGGATAGATCAGGGTACTTCGGATGAGAGTCTAATTATTCATCCAGACAGAGCTAAATCATGATTAGCTTGCTGGAGTTGTCTTTTAGCATGATTAGACATTAGTTGATCTGAGTTGACTTATTTGTCAATCTAATTAATAGAACTTTTATCCATTGTTATAGTATATAAGAAGGATCATCTACCTGGCCAGTAGAGAGACTTCAGTTTACTTTACACCTGTCAGTTTGATAATAAAATATACCTTTATCAAGTTGACATTACTGTTTTTTTATTCTTTTTTTTCCGTGAATTTTAGTCTATCAAGCCTCAAATTCCACATTTTTTTCAACTCAAAGGTTATCACTTTTACACTTTATCTTATACTCTACATTTTATTATTCTACTTTAAAAACTATTTTTATCATGTCTCACAACCAATACAACGCTACCGAAAACACTCAAGAGGATATTGCTCAAGACTCTATCCGTGTTTCTTCTCCTAATGACTCATCTATGCAAGTGGATGAGCACGCTCAACTTTCCGCAGTTGATCATCTTCTCAAGAAGATTGACACTGCTCAGGCTCGCTTGGATCAGATCCATCGTAACGCTGGTGATACTTACACTGAGGAAGAACGCTTGGCGGCTGATGAAGCATCTGCGTCTATCGAATGGCTCAGCAAGCAAGTCAGTGCAATTACTAAGAGGGCTGATTCCAAAGCAAGACCTGTCAATCTCAATGAGATCCCTCGTTTCCAGGTGGTAGGACAAGCTAAGCATTGGCCTGACCATCCTCGATTCACCACAGTCGATCATTTCTTCAGTGCTTTTGAGAACGTCATCAGAGCATCCGGTAATGAAGTAAATTTGGTTTGGAAACGCTACGTGCCTGTTTCACTGCCATTTGACTTCGAATCATGGACCAAGAATGATCTTCTGGCATGTAATGATTGGGATCAAGCCAAGGCATTGTTCCGCAAACATTTTGGTGCTCCCATCAACTCTGAGGAATCCATGGCCAAACTCTTCAGCATGCGCATGAAGAACAATGATACTCTACAGGACTATACGAATAAGTTCATGAAGTACGTCAAGGATTGTGGCTTCCCTCCTAACAGCAACATGTTAGCCAAGTTCTATCAGTTCACGCTGTTACGCAAGAATCAGCAAATGATGGTCAACCAAATGTCCGTCAAGCATGGTTCCAACCACAAATGGACTATCAACGAGATCTATGAGTGTGTGTTGCCTTTGTTCCTTGTTGACGAGCAAAATCGTGGTGATGATGATGTTGAGGTCGACATCAGAGGTAAGCGTAAGGGTGGTTCTGGTGGTTCTGGTTCAAGAACAAAGATGGCAAGGGTATCTGCCACTGGGTATTTCTGTGCGAAGCATGGCGGGAGCAATGCCAACCACAACACCATTGACTGTAAGTCAAGATTGAAGCACTTTGGCTCTGACAACAAGCCTAACCGGGCTACTACTGCTGCTCCGTATTCTATGAATTCCTCATCCTCTGATCCCAAAACCTGCAACTTTTGTGGTAAGCCCCGTGCTTACGGTCATCGTTGTCAAGAGTTCTACGACTGGAAGAAGGAGAGAGAATCAAGGAAGAACATTGGTGTGCATACTGTACAAACAACCACTGTTCGCAAGGACAACAAGTCTGGTTCTGGTTCTGAGACCAACGATGTTACCATGGAAAGTAGCACTGATTCTGACATTGGTGATGCTGTTGGAGATGTCACCATGGAGGAAATAGATGCTTGCTTGGACGAGATTGAAGCAGAGGATGCCTCGCTCAACTGTAAGTCTAATGTGAAAAATGTACCTGAAAGTTTCAATCCATTTCAGTTACTGACTCCTATTATTTTAGAGAGCAAAGAAGGAAAACCAGTCCGTTTGATCGCGAAAGTAGATACGGGATCAGATTCCACCTTCTTAAATAAAAACATTTTTCACAATAAACTACTATTCACTTCCCAAGATATTATTTCTGTTGAAGGCAATTTGAACTTTCTGAGTCATTCAGTAAAGAGATTGGGTAAAACACCAGCTATCAAGATAAGATATCTTAATGACATTGCATTTGATCACTCGTTTGAGCTATCCAATTTTAT
Organism: Mucor velutinosus; assembly: GCF_035048745.1. NCBI lineage: Eukaryota > Fungi > Mucoromycota > Mucoromycetes > Mucorales > Mucoraceae > Mucor > Mucor velutinosus. Next base: position 837,949 of record NW_027041913.1, read on the forward strand.
TCAGGACCTAGGCGATTTTGATGTGCTATTGGGTGTAGACACATTGAATCGACTTAGAATTGGGCTAACTGGCGTTGCTCACAAGTTTGCTGATATTGGACATCTTACAGAGGAAGAGAAATCAGAGCTTCTTGAAAGCATCGATTTCGAAAATGTCAATTTCGATACTAAACATTCTATTGATCCAGAAACCGCATCAATCTTTGAATCCCAAGCTGAGGAGAATAAGTATATGAGCAACATCCAAGATGCTATTGATGAGAATCAGAGAATCAAGCCTGGAACGTTTTGTAACGTGCCTGAATCTGAGATCACTATACCAATCAAGGAGAATGTTGATTACTATGTCAAGCAATATCCGATCGCACATCATGCAATGCCCGAAATCGAAAAGCAATTGAATGAATGGCTGGATGCAGGAATTGTAGAACAGTGTAGACCTAACGGCTTATTCAACAGCCCTCTCATTGCAGTATCAAAGAAGGACAATGATGGCAAACCCACCAAAACTCGAGTTTGTATGGATGTGCGGAGGATCAACCAGCATATGCCCAACAATACAAACCAATTTGAGATACCAAATATACAGGATATCCTCACCCGGATCAAGCAGAAGGGGACAATATTTTCGAAAATCGATCTGAAAAACGCATATTTTTCATTTAGAATTTCTGACATATCAAGAAATGTGCTTTTGTTCAATTTTAGAGGAAAATCGTATAGATGGTTAGGCTGCTGTTTCGGGTTGCGCCCAATCACATCTGTCTTTAGCTCTGTCATGAACATTTTGTTTTCTGATATGCCCAACGTGGAGGTCTATGTGGACGACCTATGCCTCGTATCTTCATCCTTATCCAGTCATTGCGAATTGATTAAGGAGGTGCTGAGACGCTTGACACATGCCAACTTAAAGATTGGTGTTGAAAAGTGCTCCTGGTTTCGATCTAGCATCTACTTGCTAGGCTTTGTAGTTGGTCCTCATGTTTCCAAGGTTGACATGCGACGTCTCTCTGACATTGATCATTGGGGTCCATGCAAATCTGCCAAACAGGTTAAACAACTAGCTGGTGTTATTTCATATTTGAGACCACACATCCCAAATCTGTCAAAACTGATGGCGCCTATTGATGCTCTACGAAATGATCCAGATGCTGGTAGCAAATGGACTGATGAGCACACCAAACGACTTGAGATTATCAAGAAGGTCTTGTTATCTGAAGCTTTACTGACTGCACCAGACATGAATAAGAAATTTTATCTTGAATGTGATGCTAGCTTATATGCAGTTGCAGTCATTTTGACGCAGCGCGACGATCAAGGACGCACAGTCTATGTGGCGATGTTGAGCAAATCTCTGACCAAATCCCAACAGAACTGGCCTGTCCTGAGACGAGAACTGTATGCCGTGTTATTCGGTTTAGTTCGTTTGCGACCCTTATTGTACGGGCATCCTGAGATTGAGGTTATGACAGATCATCGAGCTCTGATTTATATCTACACATGTAAATGTCCTACTAGAGTCATTCAAAATTACATGGAGATTTTAAACGAGTATCCCCAACTGCAATTCACTCATATCAAGGGCTTAGACAACATCTTACCTGACAAACTTAGTCGCTTGTATGAACCTTTAGAAGATCATACAGAGCTGGCGGGAGACAGTGATAAGAAAATTGCTAAATTACAAAAGAATATCATGAGAAGCAAAGGCTCCAAGAAACGATTCATTGGCAACAATAAGCAAACAAAGCATTATCTAACCAAGAACAAAGTAGTCTATAATAAAGACAAGCACTTGAATGTACTTGCTATGAAGATCAAGGAGGGCAATTATGAAAGCGTTGCTTACATTGCACCACCTGACAATGAGAGAGACCAACTGCTTCGTGAAACTCATGAATTTGGACACTTTGGTGCCGCTAGTATTGTCAAGAAACTACATGAAGAAGGTATTCATTGGACAGGTCTATATGATGATGCAAAGGCAATTTGTCAATCATGTATGGAATGTGCAAGACACAATGTAGTTCAAAAGGGTTATCATGAACTGAGAAACGTTGTAGCGTATGGTCCATTTGATCACATAGGCATTGACTTTCTTGGTCCGTTAACTCCAACCAACAATGGCAATATATATATATTAGTTGTATACGACATTTGCACCAGATTTATTATAACTCGTGCATTGCCCAACAAACAAACTGATACTGTCGCTAGAGCTCTGACTACCATCTTTGGAGACTTTGGCGTAGTACAAATACTACAATCTGATAATGGACGTGAATTCAAGAGTGCTTTGATGAGCGAGATTGGTAAAGCACTTGGCATCAATCAAAGATACTCTACGGCTTTCCACGCTAGGGGCAATGGTGCATCCGAATCAGGTGTTAAAAATATTCTTAATGCACTTCGTAAGATGGTCAGTGAACACATCTATGACTGGGACTCGGTTCTACCTGGAACTCAACTGGCTATAAACACAAAAATTAGGTATCGCACTGAGAGTGCACCTTTTCAATTGATGTTTGCTAGACCATTGAATAGATTCGTAGACTACGATGATCCTAAGATCAAGGACAACTTACCAAAGAAGCCAATGACTCTCGGTGAGCTACGCAAGAAGGCAGAGATTATGAACCAGGTTGTCTTTCCAGCTATTAACCAAAGAACACAACGCATTATTGAAGAGCAAGCAACGCGATTCAATAAGCATCACAAGATTACACACTTCAAAGTTGGTGATTGGGTTATGGTAAGACTTCCGCATAGAGAAAGCAAACTTGAGGCCGCTTATGATGGACCTTATCAAGTTGTTCAAAAGAAAAGATCTACATATGTGTTGAAAGACGATATGAATGAACTACTACATCGCGACTATGTGCCATCTGAATTGAAGCTGGTAGCAATCGACGAGTCTATCATCGAACAAGAAGTATATGAGGTTGACGAGATCAGAGCGCATCGTGGTCCTGAACACAATAGAGAGTATTTGGTAAAATGGAAGACATTTGGAGAAGCTGCCAACTCCTGGGAAACTGCTGCATCGTTCAACAACCCTCAAACCATTCGTAAGTACTGGGCAAAGATCAAGGAATATGAGCTGCTTGAGAAGAGAAGACAGGCACTAAATAGTGACACTGCTTCCTCCAAATCAAAGCGTAAGCGTGATGATTCTGACAAGCGTTTGAGAGGCTCTAAGAGACTCAACGTTGCAGAACAGTAAAGTGATGTTTGTCATGGGATATATCAGGGCAACATGCAAATTGCAGTAGCACCTTTAGACTATCACATTGCGTTATATCTTTGTCAGCGAATGCGAAATACAGATCACTGATCGTTTACATAATTCTTTGAATTAGTCAACATGCGTTGAAACTGGTGGGGGCAAATGTGGAATACATCCACTATGATCTGCATTCCGACAGTTCATCCAGTTACCAGATTTAGATATAAACTGTATGTACACTGGATTAGATGTACGATACCGATTTATACTATAAGAAGATATGGACTTCAGATACGCTAGTACTATAAGATTCATACTATATAAGATATAGGCTATAGATGGCACCACGGACATGGATGGCACTATAGACTTATACTTGTATTCCGACATTGACTACGGATGTTTACCATATCTGGATAGGCACCAAGATTAATGCAATATGAGCTTGTTGCTTCAGATGTGCACTTCATGATCCACGCTATAAGACACATGCTTATATCCGTGATACTAGCTACAGATACTTTATGTACTACAGACTTGTACTATATATGAGACATGCTATAGACATGCATACGATATGCTATAGACATGCCATATATCCAGATACATGCTAAAGATGTATGCTTAGCGATATACACTCAGATATGTACTATTAATATAGACCAAGACGACTGTACCTATCGGATACATGCTACTAGATCGATATTAATTATCCTTATGGAAAGGATAGATCAGGGTACTTCGGATGAGAGTCTAATTATTCATCCAGACAGAGCTAAATCATGATTAGCTTGCTGGAGTTGTCTTTTAGCATGATTAGACATTAGTTGATCTGAGTTGACTTATTTGTCAATCTAATTAATAGAACTTTTATCCATTGTTATAGTATATAAGAAGGATCATCTACCTGGCCAGTAGAGAGACTTCAGTTTACTTTACACCTGTCAGTTTGATAATAAAATATACCTTTATCAAGTTGACATTACTGTTTTTTTATTCTTTTTTTTCCGTGAATTTTAGTCTATCAAGCCTCAAATTCCACAGATGGTAAAAAAGGCTCAGCTAGAAGTGTTGCAATTTTCTTCTTTTCGTTTCTTCGTAAGGAAAAAAAGCGCCTTTTTGGAGCTCGGTGCCCAAGCGATCCAAAGACCAGTGGCGAGTGTTGAGCACCTTTTGTAGGGCGCCTACAGCAGAAGTGGGGGAGAGACCAAGATCCAGCTGAAGGTCTTCAACGGAATCAATGGTTTTTTTACGGATATTGAACCATTTTCTGTCGTCTTTTCTCCATTTAGCGCCCCACTTGTCTTCTAATTCTTGAACAGACCAGAATCCATCTCGACCTATTGTCCACTCGTCCCAAAGATCACACACAGTTGTCACTTGTCGACTCATTTTGTATAACGGTACACCTGTAATGAAATAGCCACCCAAACGCAACTTAATTGAAAACCAAAGTTCATCAAATAGCACTCATTCAAATTCATGCTATTTGGATCTATTAATGAAAGCGCTCAAATGTACATCAAAAACCCATTTAAAAATACTAAAGTAAAGATACACGCTTATATCGCACATCGTGTGAATGAATCACTCCTGATCACAGTGTATTCAATCACACCCATGATGGTCGTAATAGGTGATGGTATCTTTATCCAAATAGAATTAAATCAATAACAAGCATATTCAAATATGACAACTATGCCCTGCTGCCATAGTTGCACAATATCCCAGATAAAGGATTCCATGCTTCAATAACAAACATCACACTTTAAACCATCAAGGTTACATTAAATCATGCTATGACGATAGCTCACCCAAGCCCATCAAGGTTACTCAAATCGACCCTTATGGCCAGTGCTCCTGCATTGATTACCACTTTAAATCAAACATCAACAACATTTGCCAGATATCGCAATAGCAGCACCTATTGCTCTCTATCATCACTAATCCTACAAGCCAGATGCAAATGTATAAATACTCTTCTTTTTTTTTTTTTTTTTTACTCAATTCCAGGATCTTCAGTTCATTTTATACACAAAATAAAATACAGTTGATTTCTATTGTATTTTACTATTGCTTTATTTTTTTTTTGTGAAATCTATTTAAACCTGATTTCACTGCAACACCTTCTTGATTGTATGGAAGTGAAATAGTTGCAAGTGCGGTGTTGTTGTAACCTGGTGGTGGTGGGCTTTGTTGGGATTCTTCCGAAAATTGTTTTGATTGCGATACATCTTCTGATCTTGGCAAGGCAGAGGTTTTTGCGACAGCGCCTGTTGTCGCTACTGCTTGGTTCCCTTGGTCCATTCTAAAAGACAGTTGCAGTTGCTGCTTTCCGGTGACTATATTGTCAAACACTTTTTGCATTTGCTGCTGGATTTCATCCGACTTCTTTTGACGTTCTTTCAATTCTCGCATTGTATTTGCTATACTTCGGTTGATGCTGGAAAGCTGCTCTTGTACTTCAGGCGCAAATCTTTCAATAATTAATGAATGGGGCACTTCATTTTCTTCAAGGTGAGCTTTTGCTTTTCTATAAACAAAGCAAAAAGATCAGACACACAGTTTTCATTTTGAAAAAAAAAGCTTTATACCTTTGAAATTCTAGAAAGAGTGGGTTTCTGATTAAATTTCAGGAACATAAGTACAAACTAAAAGCGAAAAAAGTTCTTTCAGGTGTTAATTAACCAAAAGAGTACATATATTTTTTATGATAAGGCCATGGATAACGCACATATCATTAGAATGTATTAAATCCTAATATTTTTTATGTAAATGTCAAATATACACACTTGGAATATATATGTACTACAGACTTGTACTGTATATGAGACATGCTATAGACATGCATACGATATGCTATAGACATGCCATATATCCAGATACATGCTAAAGATGTATGCTTAGCGATATACACTCAGATATGTACTATTAATATAGACTAAGAAGACTGTACCTATCGGATACATGCTACTAGATCGATATTAATTATCCTTATAGAAAGGATAGATCAGGGTACCTCGGATGAGAGTTTAATTATTCATCCAGGCAAAGCTAAATCATGATTAGCTTGCTGGAGTTGTCTTTTAGCATGATTAGACATTAGTTGATCTGAGTTGACTTATTTGTTAATCCAATTAATAGAACTTTTATCCATTGTTATAGTATATAAGAAGGATCATCTACCTGGCCAGTAGAGAGACTTCAGTTTACTTTACACCTGTCAGTTTGATAATAAAATATACCTTTATCAAGTTGACATTACTGTTTTTTTTATTCTTTTTTTTCCGTGAATTTTAGTCTGTAAAGCCTCAAATTCCACAACAATTGTTATTTGACAAAGTATTGGCTTATAACAAAAGTTATCACTCCAATCGGGTTGCAATTTTGCTGGGAACCCAATTTTTTTTTTGGAACCTCCAAAAAAAATAATATAAGATATATAATGAATCAGTTATAAGTTAGGAAGACCTCGTTTATTGAGCTTGACAGTTATCTCTAGTATTTATACTAATTGACTCGTGTAACAAAAGATGTAAATAGTTACGACAACAGCTACACACAACTTTTGTTCCTCAAGTAAGGGAGCATCCGTATCAAAGCTCACTACCGGGATCAAAGAAGACCAGCTTTTAGCTTGGTTACTATATACTTCTAACAAAAATTGCCGTTCGTACAGCAAATGTCCGACAAGCAAAAATTTTCCACGGAACCTTTTCGTTTATAAAAATATAAACTACATTTTCGATTATATTCATTCCTTCATCTACATACATTTAAATCTACCATATGACTATTACAGATCCAAAGATATAATAGTCCGTCGTCAGAAAATGATAAATTCTAAAATCTTTCCATCATTACTCATCCACATTGTCCTCAATAACCTCAAGTCAAACAACTTCTACTCAATCAAACTACTCTCTATAACTTTTAATAGACATATAACCCACGTTTATATACTAATCAAAAAGTTTTACTAACAGCATCTGTCTAAACTTTGCAAATCTCTCAAATCTCGCTTTTCTCATCATCATCACATCCAATCTAAAATCCAATTGCACCATCATCTTCTACGCAAAAAACTGTCATAGGAATATGCTACTTTCAAAGCTTTAGCATCAATTTTTCAAAAATCGATGTTCGATCGTTCAAAAGTTGAAAACCTCAAAATCAAAAAAAAACATTTTATACATCCAGGTCCTCATAGGTAAAAAATTTAGAATCATATAAGACTGAAATATGTTGTAGAATAATGATATTGGAGCAACTTCTAAGGGAGAACATTACATTGGAAATGCTTACTTCTTGAGTTAATCAACATCATAGATGCTACTTTTAAACGGGGGAATATACATACTTTAAATTGGAAGACTTACTTTAATCGAACAAAGCAAGCTACAACTCTCTAATCTTAAAAGCAAGATTCTTCATCATGTCAAGTATCTATTGATAACTTGAAACCAGCAAGTTAATATGGCCCTTTTCGTACGCTCCAATTTTTAAAATGCTCGGTCAAATTCATACTTGTGTCGTGTACACGTGCAGAAGGTCAACGGAGCTTCAATTTATATTGTTCTTAATGATGATCCATAGAATTCCGAAATCTATCGACCTTAAAATTACGCGTTTCTTGATAGTAGACACCCCTTCAAACTTATATGAAACTTGTAGAGAATTCAAAGGAGAATACAATGGTATCCATATCAAGTTTCCGGTGTACATTATTTGCCTGATATTTGGTACGATTGTTTTTGCGATTTTTTGACTGTTTTCTAAAGATTAATCAGTATCGGTCATCAGAACATTTTGTTAAGCATTACTAAACATTGTAGACCAAAAAGTTTCCTATCGAATGAGCTATTGCTAGAAGCTCTGGCATGACTCTATCATGAAATATTGAAAATATTGTCCTGACCAAAAAATCGTCACCAGATTTTTCGCTTGCTATCACAGGCAGATTTTGAAGAAAAATCCATGATTTTGCATGATACTCTTTTCTGACCATATCTCGACAAATACTCGCTGGATTTGCACAAAACAAAGACCATTCAATAGCTCTACGTTATATCCATTATAATATAACGGTTTTAAGTACCAGGTGTACGTTCCCTTTATGAATTTGCTCAAAATCATATATTTTATGAGCTACAAGCAGGAGATATTCAACTTTTTTTTTATTTGTCCATAATAACCATACCATCGTATAGAGAATTGAAAAAGAAACAGAAGCTATTAAGTTTGAAGCTCTCGTTCACTTAGTAAAATCAAGCGGTACGGCTCTTTGAAAATCGTACATTTTGACTATTTTCCATCATTACTCATCCACATTGTCCTCAATAACCTCAAGCCAAATATCTTCTACTCAATCAAACTACCCTCTATAACTTTTAATAGACATATAACCCACGTTTATATACTAATCAAAAAGTTTTACTAACAGCATCTGTCTAAACTTTGTAAATCTCTCAAATCTCGCTTTCCTCATCATCATCACATCCAATCTAAAATCCAATTGCACCATCATCTTCTACGCAAAAAACTGTCATAGGAACATGCTACTTCAACGCTCGAATTTCAAAATCGAAATTCAAAGAGAAATTATAAGAGAAAAAAGAGAAAATAGGAAGAAATAGAGAAAGAAGGTTTGCGAGCGACGAGTTTGGTTTATAGTCTGACGTGAAGAGCCTTTTGAGACGACTTAATTCGCATGGTAACTGTAAACTTTTTCGAAAGCAAACTGCCAAATTGGAATACACTCCTCCTTTGATGACAACTCGTTCTACGATACACTAAGGGAATATCTATATATATACAAGAAGGTTTGCCACTATTTGAAATGTGTAGTATATCCCAGGATGTTTGGCATTTGAAGTGTTGAAAAACAGCGAGATAGCAATGTTGTTAAGATTAACATGATGATGTGGTTATTGAGATACACAATCTAGGCTACTTGAAATACCATGCCTTTGCTTTACTAAATTATCTCCTATATTTAGTTTGCTCTACCGTTTAGAAGGATGAATGTATCGTGACCTGATACTCCGTGACCGTGGATGGGAACCACTAGCTTTTATTACTAAGAGAAACCTTCACTGCTGTCTGCATAGACATGGATTTTTAGGGGAAAGTAAGTATCTCTTGTCCAGAGATGTGCCGTGAGAAATTAGAAGCATATATTGGATGTCCTGGCTTGGGCTCCAATCATATTGCTGTTTTCATGTATACATTACATGGAACAACAGGATTTGCTCTTGCGATTACTCAAGCATATATGTGTGTGTGTGGGGGGAGGTATAATGCGACTGTCGAACGATAAAAATCCAAATGATCCAGCAAGTTTAATGAGGAGGTTGATGTTGCATAGATATAGATAATCAGTTAAGTGAACTCTTTCTTCATAATGGTTGTTACGGAAGACCCCTGTGATCCTTACATGCGATCATTGATTCATGTAATAATACAAATGCAATAGTAGAAAGAGATAAAAGTTTGTCAGGCAATAAGCAGATCATGGCATTTGGTGAAGATTATTGTAACACATGGATGGGATACAACTATCGAGTGTGGAAATCCACGACCTTCTGATATCAGACTTCATCCCCAAAATCCTTGAATTACTGAAACCAACTATAGTCTGATGTTCTCTGACTTTCCAAGGTGGTTTGTATCCCAAACGTGCGTACGTACGAATTGGTGGCATTCGTAGGCTGAACTCGCAGAGGGAAAGCCTTTGTCATAGCATAAAGCAAGACTATGACGCACAACGAGTGTTGCACACATGTGCTTAAATTAGGCCAACAATAACTAGGACTTTTTTTGAAACCGACAATCTTTGTTTTTCCCGCTTTCTATTTCCTTTTTTCTATTTTGTAATTTGTTTATTCTCTTTTTCTCGTCTCTTTCCCTTTTTCTTATCAGGATATACAGTACTAAAATATGGCAGGAAAAGGTGTTGTTAGAAGCATGTAAGTGATAGAGTCGTTGTGCCCGAGTCTGCGAGGTACTGATCAAACTATTAGTAAAAATTATGCTAAAGGCTTTTCAGACGTACAAATTAAAGTAAGAGAGGCTACATCCAACGATACCTGGGGTCCCAGCGGCTCCTTGATGAACGAAATCGCCCAATTGACATTCAACGAGTAAGCGTGGACGCATTTTATCCGAGCAAAGAGGTTAATTTAGACGATGTGTATAGACAAGATTTTATCGAAATTATGGATATGCTCGACAGAAGATTGAATGACAAGGGCAAAAACTGGCGTCATGTATTCAAGGTATGTATGTACAGCTTGAACAACAGCTTGCTGCTTCTAACGTAGAGAGAAATAGGCTTTACTTGTACTGGATTACTGTCTACACGTTGGATCCGAGAATGTGGTGCTTTATGCTAAGGAAAACATTTACGTCGTAAAGACTTTAAAGGAGTTTCAACATGTCGACGACGCTGGGAAAGATGTTGGTTTTAATGGTAAGTATCGAGAGAGCTTACAGAACACAGACAAGACGAGGGCATTTATTGTTCGTGTACTATAGTTCGTCAAAAGGCCAAAGACATCACAAGCTTATTGTTGGATGATCAAAGATTGAAAGAAGAGCGTCGTTCCCGTCATCAAATGCAAGATAGAATGGCAGGTGTTGGTGATTACATGAATGATGTCATGTGGGGAGGCAAAGCAAATGGATCGGGAGGAGAAGATCATCAAGTATATCAGCATCCTGGCTACGTGGACGAGGATAAGGATTTGAAAAGGGCCATCGAGGAGAGTAAGCGCATGGCCGAGCAAGAATTCAGAAAACGAGGAGAAGGGTAATACTGTTTGGTTTTTGATCGAGTTGAAGTTTGGCTAAAGGCGACGTTGTTTAGTACTGATGAGGATTTGCAAAGAGCTCTTCGTGAGAGCGAGCAAGAGGCAAGAGAGGCAGAAAGAAAGAAGAGGGAAGCACTGGATCGAGAAACGCAAAACAATTTGTTTGGTAATGCTAGCAGCAGCAACAACAACAACAACAACAGCAACAGTAATTTCCAAACGTAAGTGCCATCTCAACTGCCATTTAACTGTATAATATTGACATTTGCAGCATAGCTTTCAACCATTCCCAGCTAATCAGAGTTTCGATTCATTATTGAATCCTTATGGCCAGCAACAACAGCAGCAGCAATTACAGCAGCAGCAGCAATGGCCACAATCAACTGGCTTGACTGGGATGTCATTCGCAGAGCCAATTCAGCAGCAGCAACAGCAAAATAACGGATTCAGTAATCCTTACCAACAAGGCAATAACTTTAATCAATTTAACCTTCAAGCACAAATGACAGGTGCGCCTTCTTTGCAAGCACAGATGACAGGCATGCCTCAGCAGCAACAACAACAGCCCATCTTCCATACTCAGCAAGCACAAATGACGGGTAATCCATTTGGACAACAACAACAACAACAACAAGCAAATTCTGCAGGCATGTTCGGAACACCAAGTCAGGTATACTTTTTCCCCTTGTCTAACCATATGGCTCGTGCATTAAATGATGGAACGTATAGATTATGCACACAGCATTACCCGCAATGAGTCAATCCACACCCACATCTACAGCGCCTCAGAATCCACATTATAGTAAATTGAATAGCATGTTGGCCAATCGAGAGTAAGTTTTTGTTGATTGTCATGTAATGATTACATCATTCTTATTAATAATATCTTGTTCGGCTTCATTAGAGGTGGATCTGATAGTTTTGGTAATGTGGGTGACCACCGTATTCCATAGTAAGTAATCGTAAAGGGTAACACAGCACTGTACAACAGGAATGATTAAAAACGTACGTCTTTTTCTCTCCCTGTTATAGTGGTACAGGATTTGCAAACTCATTGGTGCCACAAAACCAAGATATTTTGAGTATAACCGATAGTCCAACCAACAGCCAGAATGGAGCATTCTCTCAAGTGAGTATCACCGTGTGCAGTATAACAAATTTGTCATGCGGAATTAACATTTGTTTTTTAATTTATGCAGCCATTTGGACAGCAACCGAGTCGCAATCCATTTGGACAAGCCACTTCTTCTGCCAGCACGCCTACCACACCTCGCTCAGGACAGAAAAGCTTATTAGAGATGATGCAAGAACAAAAATTGCAACAACAACAACAACAACAACAACAACAACAATTGCAGGCTCAAATGACTGGATATCAACAACCTCAAATGACTGGATTCCAACAGCCACAAATGACTGGATATCAGCCAGCACAAAATGTGGGTTATCAACAAGCACAGATGACAGGTTATCAGCAACAGCAACAGCAGCAACCAAGCAATTTCCAACAAGCGTATGGCCAACCACAACAGCAGCAGTCATCTTTCTTTTGAATGGCTTTTGGATTGAATTGGAAAATGTGCTATCCAAAAGATCAAACATAATAAAAATGCAATGTTTCCCTCGTTTTTCTTGTGTGGGAAGATTGATAGTTATTTGCATGTGTAACAGATTTGAAACTGAGATGTCGTTCCATATTCTACACATATGGATTTTTACTGTCAATCTTGACGTTATAAAAGGGAAACATTTAAAGGGATGGGGGCATGGATTGAGGGAGGCTAAAAAAAAAAAAAGATCCATGCCTGGAAAATAGAAGATCAATTGATTAGAAATCATGTTGAAAGAAGATGCGAAAATGCAATGTAACCAAAACAAAACCACAATTGACAGTCTGCCCGCGAGCCTAATAGCCTGGAAAATGGAAGGAAAAAGAAACAGCTATTCTATACACATTTTGTTACACCAATCAGGAAATGCAAACTTTTCATGGCATCATGATAAGCAAATGATGTATTTTATATATATATTAAATTTCACTCTGGGTGTATAAAAAAAGAAAATGTTTTAGTTTTCTCTCTCTCTCTCTCTCTCTTCTCTTTGATTTCGTTCTCTTCTTCCATCTTTTTCAATTGATACATTTTCTTTCAGCGCTACCTTCCCCACATTTTTACACAAAATGATCAACAATAGAAAAAGAGTATCTCTTAACAGGAGATCGTCCTCACTGTCACTGGATTACAATGCCATATTGAGACAGGACATCCAAGGCCAAGAGCAGCAGTTACAAGAGCCAAATGATTATACCCGTCAATTGGTTGCAAGTGCCTTATCTCTGCCTAGCTCGGTACAGATTGAAACACGAGTGTCAACACAGTTGCCTCCATCACCTCCATCCTCTATCTCTTCCCCACAACAGAAACATGGCGCAGATAAGATTGATTTACCGCAATTTCGCCTCAAATCATCCCTGAAGAATCCGAAGTCTGCGTCCGCACCTTGCTCCCCTACCATAGGCTTGAAATCAGTACGCTTTCACACAACAAATCTTGAAGATATTTGCTTATTCAGAAAGGCACAGACACCTCTCGCCATCAGTCAAAAGAGCATCTTTTGGGCAAATGATGATGAAGATGATAGTGACAGCACTAGCAGCAGCAGCGGCTCTTCCGATGAGGAAGAACAGCCCATCAAAAAGTCAATCAAATGCTCAAACTGGCCAACCCGCCTATCGGATATCATTGATAGGAAAAACAAGATCATAAGAGTTGATAAAAACACAATGCGATTGCAAGATGATGATTTCATTGTTGGCAAAGTATCTGTCCGTAATTTAAACTATCACAAGACAGTGATGATTCGATACACATTTGATTACTGGGAATCTGTGGATAACATTCAAGCAACCTACCAAGAAAGCTCTCAAAAGAATGATATCTTTGCGTTCAAAATTCACGTGCCAGCAAATGCCGCTACCCTGTATTTCGCTATCAATTACAAAGTGGGCTCTGAAGACTATTGGGATAACAACGATGGCAGAAATTATCAAGTGGATATCTCGCTCAGCAAGCCAAACAACACCAACAAGAAATCATCAAAATCACAAGTGAAATCTACATCAGATCTTCCACAGCCAACATCATTAGCCGCATCACAAGACACACTCAAATCTAGATACGATTTTAGTCAAGCCAAAAATATTATACCACAAACATCAGCAACACAAGCACAAGCACAAACACAGACACAGACATCATCATCATCATCATCATCATCCGCATCTCAACCTAGTCCCACCATCAAACAAACATTCGCTATGCCAATTCCAATCAGAAGAACCGTATCCTCATCTCCTACTGGCTTATCTTGTCATTCTCCTTTAGCCTCATCTCCCTCGTTCATGGATCTAAACTCTCAATCTTACATGGAATTGGTCAACAAGTATTGCTTTTATTCAACTAGTCCTAGCAGGTCACCCATGTCAATTAACGGTTAACTGGTTCTTTTCTAACTTTATTTTACATATTACTGGGGGAAAAAAAAATAAATTGCTTTTATATATCATTTACTATTACTTCTTGAGGGCAGCAGCAGCAGCAGCAACTTTTCTCTTTCTCTTGATCTCTTCAGCTTGATCGTAGTTTTTATAGGCTCTTCTCTCATACTCTTTAAGCTTGTAATGTCTGCTTGGGTTAACAGGTATTCTAGGCTCAATGATATTACGCTTTTGAATACTGTGGAATCGATCACGGAACATGTTTCCTTCAGGCTAGCATGGAATGAGAATTAGCCGCCGGGATATGATCAAATCGAGAGGGTGCACCTTACCTTTAATTGACGAAGCGTTTCACATAGTTCTTCTGTTAACTGAACATCCACAGGCAACTCAGGCACTGTGTATTTACCAATCTTCTTCAAGCCCTTCTTTTCCTCTTCGCTTCGACGTTCGCCCCTCTTCTCAGCCAAATTATCCAAATCTTCAACTTTTTGAGCAATCTCTTGTTCAATTTGACGGAGCTTATCAATCTGTTGGCGGATTGCCTTTTCTTGCTGCTTTTGCTTCTTTTCCAATTCGGCTGTGGCCAATCTATGTGATTTCTGACGCTGTTGACGAGTTTTGCGTTCAGCTGCTTTGCGCTTCTTGGTGGCTTTATCATCTGTGGGTAAATCGGCCAGCTCATCGTTCTCCTCCTCTTCATCATCGGCTTCCGTAGAAACAATTTTGCCGTCAGCTGTAATCTCTGATGTGGACAATTCACTGGCCAACAGCTTCAATTCCTCACGGTAAGACAATTGTTCTTGGAGCTTCTTGAGAATCTCCACCTTTCTTTCTTCAGCCTCATTGGCCTTTGCGAGCAATTGCTGATGCTCTTCCACAGAGGGATTGTAAGAATGGCCACCTTCAGGTGTGGCAATAGCGGGAATATGCTCCAGTGCTGCAGGCTTCACTGTCACTGTTTTGGGCACCTTTAATTTGGCCTTCACGGGCAAGAAATCATTCACAGGTGTTTCTTCAACAGGTGCTATATAAATAGATTTCATTCATCAACACATAATACTACACAACACTGATTTTGTTTTACCTTCATCCCAAAGATCATATGATTTTCCAGGATTAACAATCTTCTTGGTCTTCTTTTTAGGTGCAACAGGTGCATTGTTCTCAATCTTACGCTTCAATGTCTTCAATTCATGCTTGGAAACAACCTTGTCAGTCATCTCTGGCTTCTTAAATGGACTCTTCTTTGATTTGACAGCAGGAACAGCAGATCTTTGATCCAAAATTTCATCCACTCGGAGGGGCTTATCTTTAGCTAGTTTGCGTTTCACTGAAGAATAACATCATGGTCAGAGCTCAAGTGATTCCACGCTCATCAACATTTAGAATTGAAAACCTACCACCAGTATCACCGGCAACATCGATAGTGAAAAGATCCTCATCCTTTAAATCATCTGCATTACCGCTGATATAACAAGAAGTACGTTAGGTTTGAAATCATTCATACTGATATCTTCATATTCAAGCTTACATCACTCTCTCCACTGAACGGAGCTCCTCTTGTGCTTCCTCGACATCGGTGATATCAACATTTTTGCGCCATGCTTTCTTGCCCTTACGGCTGGGTTGTGCTTTCTTCTTTTGTTGAGCAGTGACTCCAGACATGATTTATGTTTAGATTAAAGAGAATATACAGTAACAGGTTGGTTTCTCTCATCAATCTCAATAAATGTCAAAAAAAATTGCTAGAACAACTGGTCACAAACAAGGTCACTGTTGCTTCTGAAATGCAGTTCATGGAAATCAATTCTAAAACGTTTATACTGGAACTGCACGCTCCAATGTATGCCTGAGCTATTATCAATGTACTGGGGCTTTCATTCAAAGAAAACTTAAACACTGTCCTTGCCTTCATCTATATGATGCTATCCAAAAGACACAATGGCAGATCAGAAAATATAAAACTATAAACTCCGATTCAGGAACCATCCATTCAGTTTTGACACCTGTTGATTTCTCTGCTGCGATCCCCTCTAGAAATCTCTTGCAAAGGTCTTTGATTGCTTTGTATCACATCCGGAATACTGTTTTGACAGCGATCAACTTTGATATTGATAGGGGATCACGCAAATAACTCTAGCATAACCGCAGCAATCACTAACAATGACATTTTCGTTTCTCAGGCCAGAAATTCATGCTGCAAGATGTAAAACTTGGACCAATTACATCCCAAAAAGTGGATATTGCAAATCTATTTACGATTATTTATCACCTGACTCAAGATAACAGTAGCCCTGACACTCTACTTTGATTGTATGGAAGTCAGAATGGCCCAGATGTCTCCAAAACTAGCGGGAAAGAATAGCAACAGCCAAGTCTATTAACATGATCACTTTTTAAATGCATGCTAGCCTCTAGTATTCTACTTGCAATGCATATTGGGTTATTCGAAACGAGATCATTTGGAACTAAAATGTCGTGCTTTTGATGAGCAATCATTATTTCCGAATGTCAAACGGCTATAAGCTTTTGTAGATTTTGTTTCTTCATTTTACGTCACTTGACAACCGCAGCATTGGAACAGAGAAGGGAGGCAAAGCAAAACAACAACAAATTACAAGTGGTATTACATTGATAATCAGTTGGGAAAAAGTCAAACAGAGTTAATTAAATCTTTTTATACTTTTTGTTATTTGTTGGCATTTTGCTTTCTCTCTCTCACTCCCTTTTTTCAATTTTCTATATAAGCATCCTCATTCTCGTTTTTCTTTTCCACGTTTTTTTTTTGTTCTACTCACGTCTTTCATCCATACATCAACCGTTTTTTTTTTTACATGATCTTTTCCTTTATCATCCTATCATAGCTTTTCATTACATGTGTGGCAAGAAACGACAGAAAACAATTGGATAATTAAATACTTCAAACATGTCAAACTATCATTATTATAGCAATCAACATCAGAATGGTCCATACAACCCAATGGTTGGACAAAATCATCACATACAATCCATCAGTTATTCAAAGCTGGCAGAGTACGATCAAACACGTATAGATCTGCCTATACGTAAATATGTATTGATTGCAAATTTACTACGCGAGCCTTCTTCTCCGTCAACTGAATCGGAACAGCACTGGTTTGATACCTGCCTAGATGAGCTGGACAAAGAAGAAGAAAGACAGAGGCAGCTTGAACAAGAGCAAGCGCAAGAAGAGGAGCAAGAGCAGCTGAACAAGAGGAAATTCCAGCGTCGCAAGCCTGATCTGCATGTGCATACTTTCTACAACTATCGAAACAGAAGTGGATTCCTGGTCTGTACATCCAACATGTAAAATCAAAAAAAAACTCCCTGTTTGTCATTATCCCATTTTCACATTAACGCATAAAAATATATCCCCATGTCGCTTCATTTCTATAATAAAAACGAAATGCACTTATTCCCCCCCCCCCTTCATCATCGGTTTCGACTGTTAATGAACATCA
The DNA here is from genome assembly GCF_035048745.1 of Mucor velutinosus. Classification (NCBI taxonomy): domain Eukaryota; kingdom Fungi; phylum Mucoromycota; class Mucoromycetes; order Mucorales; family Mucoraceae; genus Mucor; species Mucor velutinosus. The sequence goes on from NW_027041913.1 coordinate 855,967, forward strand.
TCATGTTTCCATGATTAGCTGCACGATATCAATGTCTTTATTTGATGGGACAGAGTATACCTCCTGTATAAGGCGTAGCTGTCACCAAAGGAGTCCAGGCAATACCAAATATATGAAATGAAACCTATGCATTGCATTTTCTGTGAGACCAATGTCATATATATATATATATATATATATATATACAAACAAAAGTGAGCGTTACCCTTAACAATACATTTAATGCTGGTCTCTGTTTTGAGTCACTTAATGGACCACATGCGTTGTACAGGTTTTGAAATGTCGGATCCGTACGATCTGCAGCCTGATAATTCACATTAAAGGTTAGGCTTATAGGCGATATAATGCCTGGTGCTAGTTCTAAACCAGATAAAGTCGATGCCCATGCGAATTTTGCTAATGTCAAACTATCCACAATGACAAAATCCAATTTGGTGATATGCGTAGGAATCCAATTATCCCTGTTGTCAAGTGTTACATTGATCTGCCATGTAGCTCTCAGTGAGGGCCGTGAGGGAATCGGTGTATCGGGTGATGGCAGCGGCTGTCTTTCACCTGCCCACCAATCTGGCGCTCCACTCAGCGAATCTGCTCCACCGCCCATGGACACTCTCGGTGTGCGAGTCCAGCAAAAAAAGGTAGCAATGGCACCTAAAACGCAAATAAAGAAGAAGAAAAACACGCATAATCTAGAATGCGCCCTAGATCGACAGCAGCAGCAGCAGGGTCGGCGACGAATGCGATTTTGTTGGCTGGTGCTACTTGTCGCGGCAAGCGATTTCACCGTATTACTTGCAGGCAGCACGGTATTATAGCCCACTGCCGTGGATGTGTGCAGTTTGTTGTAATGCTTGTTGTGTAGATTGTGTTTGTATTGGATGCAAGAAGAGATGGTCGATGATGATTTCAGCTCTCCTTTCCATGATAGACTTTCTGCATGGGATCGGCTATAAGAGTGGCAGTGATCTGAGGATGAAGATGTGAATGAGGATGAGCAGCGACATGCTTCAGCATCACTGCACATGGAGTCTGCTGCTAGATGGCTGCTCTTTTCACTGATGCTTCCACAGTCTGGGCAGCATGCGTCTCTTGAAGAATGATCATTGGAACAATTGTCACTACAGTGCACTGTAGCTGTAAGATGTTATTATCATACGCACACATTTGGATCTCTTGATTGCACTATTACTATTACTATCATTCACTCGATGATTGGATTTTGGTGGGCATGATGCACAAGACGAAGCCATTTTTTGGGTATAGAGACAGGGAAAGAGGAAAAAACAGCTGCTTTATATAAAGATTGGCCTCTGATGCATTGCCTTACATGCATACACAAAATCTTTATAAAACCTCCTTGATTTTTATTATTTTCTCTTAAAAGAATTGTATTTGATCTATCCCCTTAAATGAGGGGATTGCCATTTACCATGTGTATACAGCTATGAGTCCTCAATGCTATGATTAGAGATGATTCGGTATTCTCTTCTCTGGCTGTGATGGGGATCCCAGGGTTGCCTAAAGAAGGAATTTATTCCATTTCCACATACTACGCGAGAGCGCTGTATTAGAGCGGTTAAAAAGAATCCCGTTATTTAAAACCTCTGCGTGAAAACGTCAATATATCCCCCTCTCTTTCACTTTCTTGTATCTTTAAACAACTCTATCAGCATGGTCGAGATTAAACCTTTTGGCGCATGGCCATCCCCCATCACAGCAGACTCATTGTCCTCGGGATCTCCTGCCTACGATACATGCGTGGATAATGGCTTTGTCTACTGGTGTTCTACTGTAGCTACCGAGCAAGGACGCGGACAAATTTTCAAGCAAAACATCAACGACAGCAACACACCTCCTCAAGCACTTTTGCCTGAAGGCTACAACTGCATGACCCGCGTTCATGAATATGGTAGAGGCTCCTTCAAAGTGTCTAATGATCTCGTCGTCTTCTCCAACAACAAGGACTCTCGCATCTACATTATCATCAATGATGAAATCAAGCCATTGACCGCAGCCGACACACTCTACCGTTATGCAGATTTTACCATTGACACACAAAACCGCTTTTTGGTCTGTATTCGTGAGGAGCATTTTGTCAACGAAGAACCCAAGGATGTGGTCAATGTTCTCGTTTCAATTGACTTGAAGACTGGTAAGGAAACTGTAATCGCTCAGGGCAAGGATTTCTACTCGTCTCCTCGTCTCTCTCCTTCCAACAACGAGCTCGCTTACGTGTGTTGGAGTCATCCCAATATGCCTTGGGATTTCACTGAACTCTATTATGCTAAAGTCGAGTTTAAGGACGAGCAATTGACCGTAAAGGATCTCACCTGTGTAGCTGGTGATAAGATTGATGAAAGCATCTCGGTAAGTGTAGTTGATGGGGCCATGAATGAAAAGGTGATTGACTCGTAGTTTGATAAGCAACCCAACTTCGGCATTGACGGCACTCTTTACTTTGCTTCAGACCGTTCCCTATTCTGGAACTTGTATTCATTCGATGGTAAGAATGTCAGCTTGTTGTTGGAGAAGCCTTTGGAACAGGAATTTGTGGGCCCTGCTTGGAGCTTCAACGCTTCCGACTACACGCCTCTCAAGTCAGATGCCTCCAAACTGATCGTGGTGAACAAGGATTCTCTTGCTATTCTTGACACCAAGTCAAAGACAATGACTAACCTCAACTGCAAATACGACCACTTTGCCTATATCCGTGTGTATCTGAGCAAGGATGGAAAGGAATACGTGGTGGCTGATATGTCGTCCACTACTGAGCCTTCTGAAGTTTGCTCATATGATATCAACACACAAACAATTGCTCACGTTCACAGAAAGTCAGAGGCCTCACGCTTGGAACCCGAGTATTTATCTGTTGGAAAAGAAGTCGTATTCCCTACTACTGATGGTATATCAGCTTACTGTTACTATTACGCTCCAAAGAATCCCAATTACAAGGGCGAAGGACTTCCTCCTCTTCGTGTTCTCTCCCATGGTGGCCCCACTGCAGCTACCAACAACAGCTACAGCCGGTCGATTCAATATTGGACAACTCGTGGTTTCGCCATTGCTGATGTCAACTATGGTGGCAGTACTGGATACGGCCGTGAATATCGTAATCGTTTGCGATACAGTTGGGGTATCGTAGATGTCGATGACTGTTGCAATGCTGCTCTCTACTTGGCAGATCAAGGATTAGTCGACCGCAACAAGTTGACCATCGAAGGCGGCAGTGCTGGTGGATACACTACATTGGCTTCCTTGGCTTTCCGCAAGGTGTTCAGTGCTGGTTGTTGTCGTTACGGCGTCTCAGATATGAGCTTATTAGCCAAGGAAACACACAAATTCGAATCCAGATATACTGATCGTCTCGTAGGTGAATATCCCAAGGATAAGGCCATTTACGATGAACGTTCTCCTCTGTACAAGGCAGATGCGATTGAATGTCCCGTCATCTTCTTCCAAGGTTCTGAAGACAGGGTTGTTCCTCCTTCTCAGTCTGAGGTGATGGTCAATGCACTCAAGGAGAACAAGGTGCCTGTTGCTTACGTTTTATATCAAGGAGAGGCTCACGGTTTCAAGCGCGCTGAAAACATCAAACGTACTGTAGAACTTGAGCAATGGTTCTACGGTCGAATCTTTGGATTCCCTGTTGAAGGTGTTGAAGGTGTCGAGATTTACAACTTTCCTAGTAAGAAATAAATATTGTACGACTTATTCATCATGGATTGGGTCACCCACGTTACCATGACAACAGAGATTGCTTTTGAATGTGTGTTCCTGCGTGAGCTGTCGAGAAATGAAGAATGAAAATGACACATGCAATTGATCCAAAAAAAATCCCAAATACTGGATAAATGGTTTTAAAAGTCGAAAACAATAGTGAGGTGAGGGGCTGCTAGGATGGTTCGACAGCCGATGGTTAAATGCCCGGCCCTAATTCAAGATTTGTCATGTATAATGACACAATGGCCCTTTTTGTAGGTGCTATCTCATAAACTCTATAAAAAGACTGTAAATAAAGCGTCTCGTGTATGACAAGCAAATTTTTTTCAACTGTTCGTTCCATCATGTCCAAAGTCAAGCTATTTCACAGCCCAAATCCCGTTCAAATCCAACTGAAAAATGCAGGCAATCGTTCTGTCTCCTTGACAGAATATATTGCTGAATTCTGTCCTTCGTTGGTTGGACCCAAAGCTGTCTATAATCCTACATCTTATCTATTCAACGGTCATTTACAAACTGGATATGCTGCCTACTACACTCATTCACCCACTGTGAATGCAGTTCATTACGAAAGGTAGGGCTTGTTGCTTTGAGCAGAGTAGAAATAGGTCAATACTCAAACCGAATGCAGAGAATTTGTAGATACGCCTGATGGTGGATGTGTTGCGCTCGATTGGGCACCTACTAAAGAAGGTCTGGAGAACGATGCCACACCTACATTGGTTGTGCTTCATGGATTGACAGGCGGTAGCCATGAATCTTACATTCGCTGTCTGTTGGAAGTGGTAATCTATATCCGTCAGCATGATGATTCTTCAACTGATTGTTTATCATCTAGATTACTTATCCACCTTTTAATTACCGTGCTGTGGTCATGAACTGCCGTGGATGCGCTAATTCAGAGATCAAGACACCTCAAATGTACAGTGGAGGCTACACGGATGATCTGAGAGTGGTTCTTGCCCATATTCAAAAGAGACTCCCACCAAACACACCTTTGGTAGGTATTGGCTTCTCGTTGGGTTCAAATATCTTGGTCAAGGTAAGCATGTGATGTGATCAGGAAGGACGAATGATGATGGTATTGACGAAAATGATGCCATGTCCTAGTATCTTGGCGAGGAAGGGGAAAAGACACCACTCAAGGCAGGTGTCTCGGTTGCCAATCCCTTTGACTTTAGAATGTAAGGAATTCGCTGTGCTGGAGATCACAAGAGAGAGAGAGAGAGAGACTAAGAAGAGGTCGTGATAGGTCCATGGATAAATTGAACGAATCCTATGTGGGAAGAAAGATCTATTCAGCTACAATGGCTAATAATCTGAAGAATGCATTTGGAAGGCAAGTAGTACTATCCGCATCTACTAGGCAGTAAAACTCACCATGATATGATAGACATTTGGATATTCTAGCAAAGGGTGGCAAAATCAATCCTGAAGAGGTGATGGCAGCCAAGACGATGCGAGAATTTGACGATGCTTGCACCCGCAAGATGTTTGATTACACCACAGTCAACAACTACTACAGAGATGCCAGCTCATGCCGATTCATTGAACATGTCAAAGTGCCATTATTGTGTTTGAATGCGTTGGATGATCCCATTGCAGCTGCTGAGTGCATCCCTTATGACGAGATCAAGACCAATCCCAATGTTGTTCTTGCCACCACAGATTACGGTGGGCATCTTGGCTGGTTTGAGCACATCAAATATCCCACACGATGGATGGTCAAGCCACTTACCGAGTTTATTGTCGCCATGTTCCAGGTAAAACAGAAAAAAAAAAAGACGATTTCAAACTAAATTTAGTAACACACACACACACATAGGCTCATGATATCAGAACAGTGCAAGGCAAGCAGCTCAATGCAGAGGCCATTGATGACAAGATTGATGATATTCAAAAGCAAGCTTCATCACCTCAGATTGCCTAGAGCTGTAGACAGTTATATACCAATATCTTTTAATAAACTAGATGATTTACCGCACTTGAACAATATACTATTCTTGGCAAACATTGCTTATTGAATATGTCTTGAAACTATTTAGGTGTATTCCAAGCGGAGACCTCCCTCCCTCTATGGGATATATAAAATCACAATACAGAAAAAATAGCCTTTTTTCTCTTCCCTTTGTACTCTTTCATCACACCATGTATCGCCCCAACGGCCCTCCTCCAATTCCATCTCTTACAGGACAGGACGAGCTTGATCAATACCCATTGAACGACACAAACTTTGTGGAACAAAGACCTGTCATGCAATCGCCATTCGCAGATCCGTTTTCTGCCTCTGTTGAGCAAAACTACACTGTAGAGCAACATGAGCCACCAATGCCTACCTATGACACTAGCAATCAACCTTTATTGAATAGCCCACTTCCCATGCCTCAGCCTTTCTCTGAAAACCGCTATCCTGATACACCTGCTGCTCCCACTGGCTTGGGAGGCGGCGGCAATGAGAATGAATCGCCTCCATTCTACTTTACTGGTGCTCCAAGACGTCAACCTCGCCGTTACAAGACAAGTAAGTGTGTTCATGCTTATGATGGATAGTAGACAATTTATCCATTTATCACTATTAGCCAAAAGAGTCAAATTGACAAGAGGTAATTTGGTGCTTGATTGTCCAGTGCCCACCCGATATCTGCAATCAGTGCCCATCAAAGACACAAAGGAATTTACACACATGAGATACACAGGTAAAGAGACCGGGGGGGGGGGTTTGTGCCAAGCAGAGACACTAACAGGATGAATGTTTACAGCTGCCACATGCGATCCTAAAGACTTTGTAAGCGAGGGTTACACACTACGTCAACAATTGCTTGGAAGAGAGACAGAATTGTTTATTGTTTTGACCATGTACAACGTAAGTGTCTCTTTTGGCATGTAGCTGGATTTGTATATTTGAATGTGGAGCTAAAAGGGCACTATATATATATATATATATATATATATATCATAGGAAGACGAGGTTTTGTTTGCTAGAACCATGCATGGTGTTATGAAGAACATTGCTCATTTGTGCACAAGAGACAGATCGCGTACATGGGGTCCAGACGGCTGGAAGAAAGTAACAGTGTGTATTGTGTCTGACGGCCGTAACAAAATCAACCAAAGAACATTGTCCTTATTAGCAACATTGGGTGTCTACCAAGACGGTGTCGCAAAGAACATAGTCGGGGATAAGCCAGTGACAGCACATATTTACGAAGTATGTATATGAATGTCTCTGCCTAATTAATTGGCTAATATATTACGTACAGTATACAACCCAATTATCCGTCGATCCAAAGATGAAGTTCAAGAGCGCAGATAAGGGCATTGTGCCATGTCAAATGCTGTTTTGCCTCAAGGAAAAGAACCAGAAAAAGATCAATTCACATCGATGGTTTTTCCAAGCATTTGGGCCCTTGATTCAGCCGCATGTCTGTGTACTGATTGACGTTGGCACTCGTCCTGGCAACACATCCATCTATCACTTATGGAAGTCATTTGACGTACACGCCAACATTGCTGGTGCTTGTGGCGAAATTAGAACTATGACAGGTAAATTTGGTGCTGCCCTGTTGAATCCTCTGGTCGCTGCTCAGAACTTTGAATACAAAATGTCCAATATCTTGGATAAACCGCTTGAATCTGTGTTTGGCTATATTTCAGTGCTGCCAGGTGCCTTTTCTGCTTATCGATTCAAGGCATTGCAAAACGATGTGGATGGGCATGGTCCGTTGGAAAAATACTTTCTGGGCGAGACCCAACATGGTGGCGATGCTGATATTTTCACTGCCAACATGTATCTGGCTGAGGATCGTATTTTGTGTTATGAATTGGTGGCAAAACGAGATGCAAGCTGGGTACTTCACTATGTATCCAGTGCGTACGGTGAAACAGATGTGCCTGACAAGGTAGACGAGTTCATCTCTCAGCGTAGACGTTGGTTAAATGGCTCCTTCTTTGCTGGTGTTTACGCGCTCTGGCATTGGAGAAAAGTGTGGAGCTCTGATCACTCTATTATGCGAAAACTGGCCTTTATATTCGAGAATTTGTACACGACATACAACATGCTGTTCTCCTGGTTTGCTTTGGGCAACTTTTATTTGACATTCTTCATCTTGACCAACGCCTTGGGCTCTGATAGTCTGGATCCAAAGCCGTTCTCTGCCGATGCTGCTAATATCATCCACGCTGTACTCAACTACATTTATGTCATATTGCTGATTGTTCAATTTATCATGGCGCTCGGTAATCGACCTCAGGGATCAAGAATTGCGTACACGTTCTGTATGGTATTCTTTGCGTTATTGATGGTTTACATGATGTTTGCTACTATCTGGATCACTGTCATTGGTATTGAAGCTATTGCGGAAGACTCAGGGAACTCCATCGCTGTCATGCTTGGACAAACCACATTTAGGAACATCATCATTTCATTGTGCTCTACCTACGTACTCTATTTAGTGTCAAGTGCCTTGTTTTTAGACCCGTGGCACATGTTTACCAGCTTCGCACAATACATCCTCTTGGCGCCAAGCTATACCAACGTACTGAACGTCTATGCATTCTGTAACACACACGATGTGTCGTGGGGCACCAAAGGTGATAACACAGTGGCTACTGATTTGGGTGTCGTCAAGTCCAAGAAGGATTCAGAAACGGGAGAGCACACAGTGGAAGTCGAGCTGCCTACAGAGCAAAAGGATTTGAACGAGATTTACGAGGAAGCATGTTTGGACCTGAGTAAAGAGTATATACCTGAGAAACAGCACAGAGACGCAAAAACAAAGCAGGAGGACTACTATAGAGCTTTCCGTACGCGTTTGGTCATTTCATGGATCATCTCAAATCTGATCCTGGTGGTTATTATTACAAACACAACAACGTTCAATGATACATTGGGTACATATCAAGCAAGAAGTGCAGCCTATCTTGGCTTTGTGCTTTGGTCTGTTGCAGCACTAGCGGCTATTCGTTTCGTTGGATCCACATTGTATCTTATTCTTCGTGTTTTCAGTGGATAAATATTCTACATTTATTAATACAGCTATTCAAATATCATAATAATAATAAATGAAGTGTACCATATTGTTTTACATACTGGCCAGTCTTTTTTATGAAATTGATAACAGTTGCAAGTGGTGAATTATCTAATTAGGTAGTTTAATAAACTTCATTCATACATGGTTATTGGGAAAGGCATTCTGTGTATGTTGCTTGAATAAAGTTGAATATACAGTATAAAATGCATATTTCCGTCTGTTCTCATGGATAAACCATGATTAGCAGGACCAACCAACAGGCAGGTCGAAATACATTTGGTCCCAACTCCCAAATCCCAATCCTCTGACCCTCCAGCTAATCCAACTTGATGATCTGATCCCAAGAATCCCACTTATGCCAACCAATACACACATAAGCTTCGTTCAAGGGGATTACGAGTTACATTGGTGCGCCAAAGCGTATGATGCAGGTACAAGAGAGACAGAGAGAGAGAGACTACCAGAGAGAAACACCAAAGACTGCATCATATCAATATCTTACCAATGAATCCTCTGCGATAAAGCAGAGTGAGTTAGTTTCGAAGAAATCTCCCTAGAATTAACCCGGACATTAATCAGGCAGACAAGACATGACCAAAAGAGATCAATACAACCCAGGCATGGTTGACGGGGAGCTCAACTTGTCAAGAACCGATCAGATCAAGAAGAAAAAGCTAAAGAAAAAGAGAAAAGGTTACTGCGGCATCATCTACCCGTTCTTATAGTAAGGGTTATGAATAGCGTCACTTTATCACACTGATACTTTGAAAACCTATACGTTACTCGTAGTAAGCACTGCTTGTAGTGGATAGTATACAAATGGCTAGCTTCTAATACTCTTGAGCCAAAGGTGCTATTCCTTGATTTGAAACATTTGTACACTTTGTTACATGCTTAAGAGAAGCTTGACGCTTTGACATTTATACTTTTTTTTTTAAGGATTATACTATTTCGTTTGCAATCTCTTTCTCATGCGCTTTCGAGAGCACCATTTAAACATAGCATGAAGTTTGCCAGCCACTTTTTTATTCTCCACTTATCATTTGTATTGTTCAGGAATAAAGGGACCACTGTAATATATAGGAAGAAGAAAGACTGACGTTTATTGATGTGGATGCTTGGATCTTTATACCATTGATATGGTGTTACACAACACATTGCAATGTCCTGATTTGATGATTTTCCAACTTTTTGGATTCGTTTCGACCTATTTTGCCAGATTCGACTATGTAAACTGTGATGATCATTCCATACTTTCGAATGCATTCTTGGAGAGCTTTTCATGGCGCATCTGATGGTGTTAATTACAAGAGGTGGTTTAAACAAGCTTTTTGAGTAATCTTTCAAAATACGAAATGAGGTTTTTGGCAAAAATGTCGAGGTTTTATATATCAAGGTCCCACAAACAAAGTTTTAGGGGTTACTTTGGATCGAGAGAAACATTTTGACTTATAATATACCATAGTAAAAAAAAAAAAATCTTTGTTTTTGGGATGAAAAAACGCGATCGCTTGATTTTTGATAAAAAAGCATGAGGTATCCCTCATGGATTGTGGTGGATTTTTGGCCATGTTTTTTTTGGTCCCCAAAAAGTTGAGCAAAGGTGTCAGAAAGTAAGCGCTAGACAAGAGCAATTGTTTGGTGCTATTCTGACGGTTTAAAACCACTTGTAACACAAGAAATCGACCCTCAAATGCATCCAGATTTTGCGGTATTTGGCATCATTTTGAGCAATAAGCAGTAATGCGAGTATGTTGGTTGCGCTAATGTGAAGTGTTCCCGTATGTACGGACGTGGAGCATCCTGGAAGGGCCAGATCCACACTTACAGGTTGCTTATGGAAAGTCCTCACATGATAATGAAAGAGATGAAATGTAGGATTTCGTTTGGCACAAATGGCATATGCCCACAAGCTATTTTGCAATACGTATTTTTAGCATCAAGTCATACAAATGTATTAAATGTTTATGCATTTTGTAATACACACGATGTTTCATGGGTTACAAAAGGTAAGTCTACACAGTTGTAGCTGATTTAGGTAGTGTGAAGCCAGCGAGATGGATCCAAAGCATAACATGGAGCATGGAAAAAGAGGGAGAGACACAACGGGGTAGCGATACAGTGAGACGGATGCAACACTGCTCTGAAGTGTATTTGGGAAAGCAACACAGACACTCTTGTTAATAATCATTACAAATACAGCATCATTTAATAGTGCATTTTCAAGTACATATAGAGCTAATAGCATTTAGTTGCTTATCTTGGCAGCATCAGCCTCAGTAGCCATTGACTCTGCTCGATCTACACAGGGGATCGTGTTTTTAGTGGATATATAGGAGTGTATCACTTGCAGTCCAATTACAAATGACAGGTGTAATAGTAGTTTTCCTAGTATATTGGGTTACACACTTGTTGCTCCTTTCCAAATACATGAACAATAATTATTTATTTCAGTTTCACTCCCTTTTCTTCTTTGTTCCCCTTTATTTATTTTTCTTGCTCTTGTTCTCGTTTCTTTGTTTGTTTGTTAAATCGCCACCACACCCTTCATCAAGCATCCAAAACGCGCATTATTGATGTATAAGATTTCCTGATTACACTACAGCCATGACACTTTCTTTAAATCAGCACTTGAATACATCGCCATCACCACCAACGTCTTTATCGCCACCTACATCGCCCATCGCCTCTTCACCGTCTCCATCGACGCTCACCTCTCATTTTGTCCAGGCATTGCACGACTATTTGCCCTCCTCTGTCAACAGCACAGACGAGTCTGTGTGCTGCTTGTTCTTTAAAAAAGGATCCATCATTGAAGTCTTTAATAGAGACGATTCTGGATGGTGGGATGGACAATGCGGTGATGTGAGAGGCTGGTTCCCAAGCAACTATGTTGGAAGAATTGGTGAATTGAAGCGATCCAGCGCTGATTTCGAAGATGACTACTCTAGCGAAGAATTGGAGCAATGGCATCAAAGAATGAATCATCATGTGAATAGCACATCCACCGTGTCACTAGAAGAATACAGCACAAAGGTAAAGACAGGGTTGTCTGTTTGCTTGCTTGCCTCCAAATAACATGCCATGCTAGGTTTCAACAATCCAAACTCGAGTTGAGATGGCAAGAGCGCTGCTCAGGGAAGACAGAAGAAAGTCATCGTCCATCATCAGCAATCCATCTACGCCATTTTCCTCGTCATCACAATTGCAGACACTAGTGCAAGACGTGTCTACCAAAGTCGCCGAATTAGTGGATGCTTGTCAGCAGCCAGTGTCACCCAATGTTCAATGGATCATATTTCAAGTCGTCTCGGCCGTTAGATCTGTGCTCACAGAAGCCAACATTGTAAATAAAGAAAGCGCGCTGCTTAGAATGTATCCAGAACTGGCAAGACAAAGAAAGATTGTCCTAAGCGCACTAAGCCGGTTGGTTTTAAAGGGCAAAGAGCTTCAACAACAACAACAACAAGACACCGCAGAACAGCAACCATCAGAGCAGCAGCAAGAAAAGTCAACAGCAGCAGCAGAAGACGAGCATGATCAGACTTCTTATTTTGCAGATCAGCTCTTGAATGAGATGGAAATGTTTGAAAAACTGCTGTTGGTGATACCACGCCAATCATCCGTATCTGACAGCACAGTGGACACAACGCGGCCTTCCTCCATGTTTCATTGTGATACCCCTCGCTCATCCGTGTCGTCGCTAGGCCGCTCTTCCGTGATATCAACCACTTCCAATTCAACGTCTCTACGCCATATTTCGACTTCAACAGATCCACGCTACACATTCACTCAAAGCACTGCCTCTCTGATTGCCAAGGCTGTACCTGTATCAGATAAAGAGCACATTCTGCATAATATCTTGGATCACCAAGCAAGCATCGATGAACTGATGGCTAGTTTAGTCATGACACTGGAGAGATATCTTGTCAATCGACACAGAGCCACTGAAATGTTGGAGACCACGCGGAAAGCAGTAGAGGCTGTCAGGACCTTTTTGGCTGTCGTAGAACATGTGTGCTCGAATTTGGGTGATTTGGATTACAATCGACGTATTTCGATGATTCCAGAAGATCCCTGTCTTGTGACGCTGGTCATCACAAAAGAATCCGTATACAGTGCCATTACAAATCTGGTGACAGCTGTAAGAGTGTTGGCTGGCCCTCAGAAGCAAGAACAGCGAGACGAAAGCATCATCAAGGAAGATTTTGACCAACTCTGTGTGTGTTGTGAAGATGTAGTCAGGACCACAAACGAATGTGCAGCATGTGTACGAGCTTGTTTGCAGGCTGAACAAGAGGAACAAGAAGAGCACGATAAAATCATGTACACTATGCAGCAAGATACAAGGCCTGACGCTACTACAACAGCAGAAGCAGAAAACAATCTAAGCATTCTCGGTAGGAAAATCAGCAGTTTGCATGCAATTCAGCATTATCATCAAGATCAGCATGAGCAAGCAGATCCGTGCGAGAAGCTAGGAGGCGAGGGGCACAGTGAGCAGGATATTGAGGGCCTCGCCATTGAATCAGCACCTAAAATTAGCACAAACGCAGAAAACAATGCTCTCAAAAACATGTGCAATGGACATGATATACGCACACACTCCATGATCCCCAACAAAAACTCACCAACACCAGCAACACCCGCTTCTGTCAGCAACGCCACTGTCAGCAGGGAAGCAAAATCTGCATCTGCTATAGATACCATCATCCCTGAAACGATCCCACAGAGACGCAACAAACTAAGACCCAGGGCTGCATCCATCAACACTTCTCAGTTCCTCCCACTACCGCCATTACCACCTAAAAATAGCATTATTGTTAAACCATCTGTTTCAGCAGCAGCATTTCCACTTCCTCCTGCTGTCAATACACCGCCTCAACAGGATACTGCCTCGGTAAAAGGGGCTCCTCCATCCAAGGATCAAGTGCTAAAATCCCGACGTCCTCGTGGGTTGAGCGTCTCCTCGTTACGACCTTCTATTAATAAATCCAAATCAGAACGGATCACCAACACTACAAGTAGCTTATCCACATCCTCATCCATGGAAAGTCTTCCTGAACCCTTGAGAATACAGAAATTGCCTTCTTGGATGTCCATTAGCAGCAATGCAGTGGACAAACATGAGCATCAGTCTGCAAATAGCCTGGACATTGCGCCCTCTTCACAGCTGCACTTATCAAAGGTAGGACGCTACATGCTTTGCAAAAGCTGTCTGATAGCTAACATGTTGCCCACATAGAATGAACCCGGATACGACTTTTTGGAGCAATGCGTGTTTACTGAGGATGAAATGATGTTGAACGCAGATGGTGAAGTGACAGGCGCCACAATTGAGGCATTGGTGCGCAAATTGACCTTACACGAGAAATCTCCAGGTAGATATTGAGAAAAAGACAACAAAAACACCTATGTTTAAACTAACAAATGTCATTATAGACTTGGTCTTTACTCGTGCCTTTTTTTACAACTTCAGGTTATTCACAAATCCTGCAGATTTCGTTCAGCTGCTCAAAGATCGATTCACACTGAAGCCTCCTACAGAACCTGCGCCATTACCAGAGGATCAACTCATCTTGTGGACAAATCGAGTGTTGATACCTGTTCGACTGCGAGTGTACAATGTGATAAAGACCTGGTTGGAGACCTACTTCAGTTTTGAACAAGATGCTCCGGTAGAGCAATCTCTGGTGGATTTTACTTCTCTTGAAATGAGCAAAGCGATGCCTGGTCCTGCAAAACGCATGCTAGAACTCATTACAAGAACCGTAAGTAGTGACAACAACAGCAAGGGAGAAAGGAGCATGTAGGCTAATGAATATGGCATTTAGTTCGCATCTAAAGGACTAAGCTGCGCTGGTCGTAAGCATTCATACAACGAGACGAGAATCACTATGCAAAAATCCTACTCCACAAGTCTACAATCATCCACCATTGGCAGCAGCACTGGCAATATGTTTTCGAATTTGGGTCTGTTTGATGATCACCACCACCAGGCCGATTCCTCTACATTCACAGATAGATACCCTCAGTCCATTCTAGGAAAGTCATTGCGCAACACGCTCAAAAAGGCATTGAGCCAAAACAGCCTGACTGTAGTTCACGTCAATGATTTTGATCCCACTGAACTGGCTCGGCAATTGACTCTCATGGAAAATAGCTTGTTTTGTCGTATTCGTCCCAATGAAATGATAGGACAAGAGTTCAAAAAGAAGGTGGGCACAAGCCAAGCAGTCCATGTCAAGGCCATGATCCAAAGAAGCACACAAATTACAAGCTGGGTGTCTGATACCATATTGAACGAAGCTGATACCAAAAAGCGTGCTCAGATATTAAAATACTGGATCAAAGTGGGCGATGTAAGTAGAGGATACTGCATGGTGTCATTCAAACGACTAATTTTCTATTGTATTAGGCATGCTTACAGCTCAACAATTACAACACGCTGATGGCTATTCGATCCGCATTAGATTCCACCAGCATCGCCAGACTACGAAAAACCTGGGAATACATTTCATTGAAATACAAGGCCATGTGGGAGCCCATTTATCGAGCCACCGATTCTCAAAGAAATTTTGCAGAATACAGACAACGACTCAAGACTACCATTGCACCCTGTTTGCCATTTCTGGGTGTTTACTTGACAGACATGACGTTTATAGATGACGGAAACGCAGATCATCGCATGTCTCCTGGTGGTAAACAGCTCATCAATTTCGATAAATACATCAAGGTTACTCGCATCTTGAACGAAATTGATCAATTCCAGATTTCTTATAAACTATTCGAGGTGGATGAAATTCAAAAGTTTCTGAAAAAGACATTGGAATCAGTGGAACAAGACGATCAAGTGTTTTATGCAAAAAGTTTGAAGCGTGAACCAAAAGAAGAAGATCCCACAGCTGCCGATAAACAGTAATCTCTTCAACTACCATCACCTCCTCCTTTACCTCTTTCTCCCTGTACAGTTATCACCACACCACTATTATCATGTCACTCACCTTCTCATCATCTGCATCTTACTTTTTAACTTATTTATAATGATTATATTTTACTTCATTGTGCCGAATGTATTAATAAATTTAAAGAGGTGGCTCTCATCGCTTTGTATCAACTCGAAATTCATAGGATCAGCTTTTGTATGATGAGCAAGTGTTGCAGCATTCATCTTGGGCCCCAAATGCTGTCATCATCAATTGTCGGGAACTACCTCATGCTATCCAATTCAGCATACAGCAGTATCTCCAATCCAAACATTCGGCTCCATTCGTAGGTTCATATGTAGACAACGGACTTTGTATTCTATATCATACACTTTCTCATCATTTAATGATGGGCAGTAAAATTTGATGAAATATCTCTATTTTAAACAAGTGATGGATCTTTCGTATCGCTCAAAGTCTCCTCAGACCAAGCTAGATCGGATGTGAATAAGCACCCAACAGTTGGATAGGATGTCAAGTAAATGGCATGGGTAGCTAACTCTATCCGGCATACGATTCTCTTGTAGGACGAGTCTATACACAAAGCTGGACAAACAATACATTTGCAAAATGCAATCTTAGATAAGCACTATATTAAACCAAAGTCAAAATGGCATAAACTGTGCAACTCATGTTCAAGATGCGCTGGCATTTGATGAGAACAATCAGCTCCATTTCAATCAACATGGAAAACCTCTTTTTCGACGTTGTACAACTGTGTTGAAAATTTTTTCTTGAGGGTCTCGGATCGTACGTTAGTTCAATAAAATGTGACATCAACTAAACGTTGTCCATTTCATTATTGTTTTCAAGAAGATCCGCATTTCAATTATCCTTCATACCTAACGTTTTGGTTTCTCGACTTTGATCTATGATTTGCCTTTTCAATGTAGATGCAATCCATGAATAAGATGCTTCTTGTGTCGCGTAGACCGCAAACATGTCCAATTAGATTAGACCACAAACGGAACAAGAGGTAACTCAAAAGAAAGGGCTTTGGGGTCCGCATGCGGCGATTTCTCAGTGGGAATAGACTGGAAGAAAGGAAAATGCACTCTCGAATGAGATGCTTCAAATACTAGCATATTTGAAAAATGTGCAATCGAAATTTGTCAAGTATCCTTGAACAATATGTGTTTTCTATTCGAAATTTAGCAAAGCATATGGACTAAATCAACTGATCTTTGGTAGAGAAAGCAGTTAGTGCTGTATCATAAGCCACTAATAGAAGTTTTGCTGCTTTCCTTTATAGTAAAACGTCCAATCAATGTATGTAACTGTGACCATCGGGTACAAGTGGCTTTGAGCTGCGTAACAAAAAAATTTTTGTAGTATTTAAAAACATGGATCTAGAAAAACTTTCTCGCTTTTTTTTTTTTCTCCTTCTATCAATTTACAAGTTTAATCAGTGCGTATAATGCTATGTTTTGTTTTCATCAGTAGAATTTGCTTCTAACACGGGTTCTTTTATAGCAATGGGTAAAGAGAAGACTCACGTTAACGTCGTCGTCATTGGTCACGTCGATTCCGTAAGTAAAAACGTTTCAAATGTTGATCTTGGCCACTTTGCATCACTTCTTAGGAAGCAAGATGGAAGATGGCTAGTGACAGCCACTGGCAGTTCGTGTATATTAACCTGACTTGTTAATAGGGTAAATCTACCACCACTGGTCACTTGATTTACAAGTGTGGTGGTATTGATAAGCGTACCATCGAGAAGTTCGAGAAGGAAGCTGCCGAACTCGGTAAGGGTTCCTTCAAGTACGCCTGGGTCCTTGATAAACTTAAGGCTGAACGTGAGCGTGGTATCACTATCGATATTGCCCTCTGGAAGTTCGAGACCCCCAAGTACAACGTCACCGTTATTGATGCTCCCGGCCATCGTGATTTCATCAAGAACATGATTACTGGTACTTCTCAAGCCGATTGTGCTATTCTTATCATTGCTGGTGGTACTGGTGAGTTCGAAGCTGGTATCTCCAAGGATGGTCAAACCCGTGAGCACGCTCTTCTTGCTTTCACCTTGGGTGTCCGTCAATTGATTGTTGCTATCAACAAGATGGATACCACCAAGTGGTCTCAAGATCGTTACAACGAAATTGTCAAGGAAGTTTCCGGTTTCATCAAGAAGATCGGTTTCAACCCCAAGTCTGTTCCCTTCGTCCCCATTTCTGGCTGGCACGGTGATAACATGTTGGATGAATCCACCAACATGCCCTGGTTCAAGGGATGGAACAAGGAGACCAAGGCCGGTTCCAAGACTGGTAAGACTCTCCTCGAAGCCATCGATGCCATTGAGCCCCCTGTCCGTCCTTCCGACAAGCCTCTCCGTCTTCCCCTCCAAGATGTCTACAAGATCGGTGGTATCGGTACAGTTCCCGTTGGCCGTGTTGAGACTGGTACTATTAAGGCTGGTATGGTTGTCAACTTTGCTCCCGCTGCTGTCACCACTGAAGTCAAGTCCGTCGAAATGCACCACGAAACCCTCTCTGAAGGTCTTCCCGGTGACAACGTCGGTTTCAACGTCAAGAACGTCTCCGTCAAGGATATCCGTCGTGGTAACGTCTGTTCCGACTCCAAGAACGATCCCGCTAAGGAATCTGCCTCTTTCACCGCTCAAGTTATTATCTTGAACCATCCCGGTCAAATCTCTGCTGGTTACGCACCAGTTCTCGATTGTCACACTGCTCACATCGCCTGTAAGTTCTCTGAACTCATTGAGAAGATTGATCGTCGTTCCGGTAAGTACTTGCATCCGTCAAAATTGAAAGTCCGATTACCATATTTGGATTCTGGGTTTGAATTATTTTGATTTTGCCCCTGGATCAAAAAATAATGATGTCTCTTTCAATTTTTGACGTCTCTTGATGGTTTAAAGTGGTTTACTAACGTTGCAATTGTCTCTTTTTTATAATAGGTAAGAAGATGGAAGATGCTCCTAAGGTTGGTTTTAAGGAAAGGATACAACTGAAACACAACTAATTATATTTGTAAATAGTTCGTCAAGTCTGGTGATTCCGCTATCGTCAAGATGGTTCCCTCCAAGCCCATGTGTGTTGAAGCTTATACTGACTATCCTCCTCTCGGTCGTTTCGCTGTCCGTGATATGCGTCAAACTGTCGCTGTCGGTGTCATCAAGTCCGTTGAGAAGGTTGACAAGGCTGGTAAGGTCACCAAGGCCGCCGCCAAGGCTTCCAAGAAATAAATTGCTACCTAGTAGTTTTTTCTTTCCCATTGCTGTCAATATATAGTAAAAGCCCTTGTATAAAGCGTGCTTTTGGATTTAAATTATTCAAAATAAATCAAAAATCCTCAAAAAAATAATATATTCTGTTCATGTTCGGTTGATTGTGTATTCTAAATTATTATGAGCTGTAGTATGTGTTATCTGCGCAATGATTGCTGTTTGTGAACCAATTTGATCTTCTCAACAGACGTGATAAGACTCTTGGTAAATTTGGGCATTTTGACGCTTGCCTGTGAACTCAAGGTTATCAGCTTTGAGACCAATGCATCTCTTGATTCAGCTTTCTGCTATATTAGGCATAAATAAGGCTTTGATCCGTTTTACTCTGGCATCTAGATAATTCGGTAAATTTTTTTTCTATCTTTGAAATTTAGAGAAACCCAAACTGTAGCATCCGATAAAGATTTTCAGCACATATAAATCAAACATCAAATCGTACATACAAGTGTTTAGGCTATATCGAAAAAAGGCAATATAATCATGCGGATTAAAAATATTCCACTTATTTCTCCCTCTCTTCAGTGCTTTGGTCTGCCCCATTTGAATAATGTAATCTTGTATCAGACCATTACCTGAGGGTTTTGGTTGAGCTTCCGCAAATTTCGAACCATCATACGATGCATTGAAACCTTAGGGGCTTTAATCCGATAAAATGTACAAAATTAAGAAAAGTTTTTCAGTATAAATAGGGCCCTCTCCCCTCTATAGAACGCTTTCATTCATTTAAACCGTTTCTTACACTATAAATCTTAATAAAAATCATGCTTGATACATCAAAGATCAACTATCAATACCTCGAGGATACTCTTCTGAACACCTCTGGCAAGGTTCCTCTTGCTGAGCGTTTCCGTGCTCTTTTCACTTTGAAGAACATTGGTGATGACAAGTCAATCGATATTGCTGCCAAGGGTAAGTTATCAAGCAGGATATACGCATTTGCATATTGTGTGTAACTCGGTGAAATCTACATATAACTAACACAAACTCTTGACATCTCTAGCCTTCACCGATGATTCTGATCTTTTAAAGCACGAAGTTGCTTACTGTATCGGTCAAACTGGTAACTGTCATGCTAGTGCTATCCTTGAGAGCGTTCTTCAAGATGAGAGCCAACATGTCATGGTTCGTCACGAAGCTGCTGAAGCTATGGGTGCTCTTGGTTTCACTGATTTTCTCCCTATCCTCAACAAATACATCAAGGATCAAGATAAGGCAATTGTCGATACTTGTGAACTCGCTATTGACAGAATTAACTATTTCAACGACCCTGCCAACAAGAAGGATATCCACGATAGTGTCTATTCTTCTTTTGATCCTGCTCCTCCATCCAAGGAAACCAAGGATGTCAAGGTCCTCATGCAAGAATTGATTGATCCCAAGCTCGCTCTTTTTAAGAGATACAGAGCTATGTTTGCTCTTCGTGAAATTGGTACTGAAGAAGCTGTTCTTGCTCTCTGCGAAGGCTTGAAGGATACCTCCTCTGCTCTCTTCCGTCACGAAGTCTGTTATGTTCTCGGTCAATTGCAAAACCCTGCTTCTGTTCCTGCTCTTTGCGAATCTCTCAAGGACAAGAGCGAAGTTCACATGGTTCGTCATGAAGCTGCTGAGGCTCTTGGTTCCGTTGCTAGCCCTGAAGTATTTGAAATCTTGAACGAGTACAAGAACGATCCTGAGAAAGTTGTTGCTGAATCTTGTATTGTTGCCCTTGATATGTTTGAATACGAGAACAGCGATGCTTTCCAATACGCCGATGGCCTTGAGAAGCAAAACATGCACTCTCTCAAGCTCGCCACTGGCAACTAAATATATTTGTAGATATATTACAACATTGTATAGACTTATAGACATTTCATTACCAAACACATCTTTTTTTTTTGCATAATAATACATAAATCCTTGCCATTTACCACAAATCATTATCCTAGAATCTGCTTTTTCTAATGCTATCAAATATATCCGATTTTCAATGATGGTAGACTTCAGAGCAGCGTTCTCCGAGCAATACCCTTAGCCAAAAGATGTATTTAGGAACCAGTAACTCATGAAAAGCATGAGAAATACACATCGTAATCAAAGATATAATCTCTATAGAAAGTGCAAGCACATGCTTGATAAGCAGTGACAAGTCTACAGGCCTAGCAATTGTATGACAATATATAAATGCAACCTGGTGCGACTCAAATATCGTTGTTATGAATGGTTCAGCCTCCATAATTCTTTCCCATGCGCAAACAGTGCATCTATATCGCTTTTCTTGGTAGTCATAACAAAATTGCATTGCTCTGATTAATCAAATAATGAAACTTCACTATTTACTGTAGTAAATCAATGCATAGACAGCTTTTTACAAAGATTGATTATCTAGTGTGACACCATTTGAAGTTTATATTACTAAAGATTGCCCTTTCAAGCTTGCCAATTCTCGATCTGTTCAGTGATCGAAATCTTCGCATGTATATTTTATTAATTATTACACTTCTCTTCCGTTCAAAAGTCCATTAGGTTTCAAGATATGCACTCTATCTGAACCTACATTCGTGCCTTGCTCAGATTCCGTTTTTCGTACGGATTGCTTATATTAAGCTTTCGACTCAAAAATGAGGCGTCTTCATTATGAGTCAGCTTTTTGAGTTCCGGATTCCTGTATCCCCATACTTTCATGCCATTGTGTAGTATAAAGCTAATTGCTTGTTGGATATACTCGACCCTTTTATTCAGCAAACAAACTACTTTCGCACCATGGTCGCAGCTTTACCTGAATTCTACGCACGCAAGGTTACTTTGGACGACCTGAAATATGCTCAACAAGCAACTGATTTATTCAATACAGCCTATGGATCCAACAATAGTACGCATAATATCACATTGCATTATTAAGGTTCTTTCTGAAATCATAGTTGTTATCTAGATGGTTGGGCAACTGTAAAGAAAACTGTAAGAGGCTACTACACAACAGGACAAGATATAGAAAACTACATCCGGGAGAGTGTTGCTGGAAATGTGATTCAATTGTTTCTATTTCAAAGAGATGCACTGGGCAATGATAAGGCAGTTGCAGGTACATTAACGATTGAATCAAAATGTACCTGTGCACCCAGTGATTTGGCGGAAGGAGATGGATTGCTAGGCAGATTCTCCGTGGATATTGCTCATCATTCACGAGGATTTGGTAATTTGCTGATGAAGGTAGCCTTTAAAGAGATGAAAGACTGCAACTACTCCACGTGCTCCATGCTTGTGTTTGAAAACAGGACAGAGTTTCTGGATTGGTGTAAAAAGCTTGGTTTTGTCGATACCATGGAACGATCGCCATTCCACCCTCCAAAAGGGGCTGTCATTCTGGAAAATGTGCCATTTGCTTTATTAAAGAAGAAATTGTGAATAAATATAAATGCTCTAAAGATCTTTCTTCATGACGACAAATTGGACGTTGGAGATCAATTTCTTTCCTAACGGTGCCTTATAATCACGGCGCTCTGATGTATCCTTGAAGCCCAACTTAGAGTACCAGGAGAGTACCTCAGGTCTATTCTCAAAGACTCGCAATGAACAACGCTCATAGCCTGCAGATTTCATTGATTTCAATGAGGATTCAATCAGCAAGCGACCAAGACCCTTGGATTGGTAGCTGGGGCTGATGGCAAATCGAGTGATCATGGCTTCACCAGGTGTAGGCTTTTCCTCTAAATCTGGAAAAGGTACGATCAAGAGTGAACCAACAACCTCTGCATCCTTGCCTTCTTCATCACGCTTAAAGACTAACAATTGAATGAAATCGCCTTGATGTGAATGCTTGATGAAGTTTTGGGTATCTTCCAATGTAAATTGGCCGCTTACAATACTAGCTTCAGTGGTCCAACCATCTAGAATGATAAAAAGATTTATTATTTCCTACTCCATTTGACAGCCATATCGAAATAGTAGTACCATGTGTATTGTAAGCAGCGTTGATTACATCAGTTGCTTGCTGTGCGAATTTCAAATCATCGGCAGTAACTTCACGTGCGTAATATTCTGAAGGAGACATTTTCACTTTAATAGCTAAAAAGAAATGGACCCTTCTCTATAGCTAGCGCATTTATAGGTCTGTATTCCTATATCTCTGAGTCATAATGCATTTACGAAACCGATCACTTTTGACATAAGGTTGCCCGAGGTTTCGGAGAGCACAGATGATTCGTTCCGTGTCACTACTCTCACTTGTGGAAAGGAAATGGCCAGCAGTTGCAAGCTATAGAACTATATCAAAGCTATTTATAAAAACAATTATGATGAATCGTTATACATAAAGTAGTACTGTCAACCATTATTTTACGTTCATTAATAGCAATAGGCCTGCAATCCAACAAAATGCTTGTAAACCTTTTGTCCCTATACGCTTTCGAAATCTCAAAAAGGAAAGCAATTGACCTTACAAGTATTTCGGTGGACTGGCGTTATCAGATGCGAGGCTTCAAAGGAAAATAGAATAGCTAACGGTAGTGCTATTTAATTTGCCACCTACTTTCCATTGGCTTCAGAAGCATTTATTATTCCCTTCACGATTAGAAGGGCATTAAGCTTGCCAGCCAGCCCCACCTGTCAAAATTAATTTCAACTCAGACTCTTGGTCTGTTCTAGATTGGCCAAATCTCGAGGGTTTTCGACTCAATCGATCTATTTTGGCAAATCCGACTACATAAAATCTAATGATTATCCCGTGCTTCCTTAAGCTTTCTTGGAGTGCTTTTCAAGGCGCATCCAATGGTACCAAATAAAATAGATGTTTTGAATAAACCTATTGAGTAACTTACGAAAATATGAAAAGAAGTTTCTGGCCAAAAAGTCGAAATTTTACATATCAAAGTCTCACAAACATGAGTTCAAGGGCTACGTTGGATCTATAGAAGCATTTTGATTCAATATATACCATAGTAAAAGCCTTCATTATCAAGGTGAAAAACGCGATCGTTTGATTTTCGATGAAAACCATGAGGGGTACCTCATGCTTTTTGGTCAATTTTTGGCCATGTTTTTTTGATCGTCAAAAAGTTGAGCAAAGGCGTCAGAAAGTAACTACCAGGCGAGAGCAATTGTTTGGTGCTATTCTGACGTTCTAAAAGGGTCTTGAACGCAAGAAAACGCAGCTCAAATGCACTAAGATTTTGCTGTATCAGGGACACTACTACTACTACTAAGGACTAAAAAGGGGTACTACCATTATGCTGTTTGCCCGTATATGAATTATCTACGTGTATACGTATGCGGAACATTGTATTAAAGTTAGACTCATATATAATATGAAGGGTTCTCGTGCAAATAGAGAGTTAAAATGAGATAGACTAGGGCAATCGGTAGCGCGAGCTGCCGCTGCGCAAGTTAGTTCTCAACGAAGCGAAGCGAAAGTAGTAGAGAGCCATATGAAGCGTAGACACACTCGTTTCGGTAATGTTTAATGTAACAATGCCATGGAACGCGGAATCGCTTTTGCTAGGTGCATAAATATGTGCTTTTTTTTTTGTGTGCTTTATTAGTATTTTACATGGTGATTAATAAATCTTTTGCAATTGATCAGTCGTATTAAATTTCTTATTAGAGGAGCCAACGGAAATTGAAGCTCTTTTTCCGCCTTTTGGCTTAGGTTTATCATAAATATGACACTATACGAGAAAATTAGCACATTTGCTTCCACATCTTTACGGAATCAGCCTACCTTGTGTGCGTGTCTGTACCACAGAACACTATTTTTGCGTTTCGAATTACAGATGGGAACAAATTGTTTGCATTGGTGACATAAACCCTCAATCACATCATGCTCACCAGCTCTTTGTTCCAAGGGTCTTTGGAATGGCTTCCCGGAAACAGAAGAGATACCATGGAAAAACTGTTTGTGATACCAGAACGCGCTGTTCTTCAACTGGAGCCACTTTCCTGGTTTGCAAGTATCACAGTAACCTTCCTTCAATTGACCTGTATATCGAACCCATTTAGGGGTATATTCATCGCCTTCGTAACGCAACTTTTGACGACGAGGAATAGCGTTGGCGTCCTTCTTGGCTGCTTCCAAATCGGCTTCAGTAATCACTGGATAGTCCTCTTCTTCAGATGTTGCGGGAGCCTTTGTGGGCGTAGCTTCTTCCACTGCGGTAACACTGCCATTAAGTGAAGTATTTTCAGACTTGTCGGCGTATTCCTCTTGCTTGACTGCAACTTCATGTTGATGATGCTGGTGGCCCATTTGTTGGTATAAGAAGGCATCCTTGCTTGTATCTTCATTTCTAGCCAAGGGAACCTGCTTTTGGCGCTTTCTTTCTTGCTGCTGATCTAGAGTGATACGATCATTAGAGTCGACCATGCGATTCCAAGTAGAGATATCATGCGGCGTTGCCACGCTAGCACGTCTACTCATGATGCCTGACATGGGCAAAGGACATAAATTGCTGCTTATTTGCTGTTGACTCTGCTGTTGTTGCAACTGATGGCCGAACGCAGGAGCTGCATTGAAAGGCACATTCATGGCAGCAGAAACATTGTTTGTAGGAAACGAATCAAACTGTTGAGAGTAAAATCGCTTACGGCCAACAAGAGGACGATCTTCAGCTGCTGGTGTAGGCACAGGAGACAGGAATTCTTGATTTCTGTTCCAATCCTGAAACTGCTGACTGGGAGAATTTGTGTTGCTTCTACTTTCGGTAGCATTGGTAGTATTAGTTGGTGTTGACCATGGCATTTGATTGAAATTAATGGACACTGGAGGCGGTGTATTACTAGGGGTTGTTCTTGCCGAGAGAGATTCAACTCGCTGCTGGATACTGCTGGTCAATCTGCGTCGAGACTCTTCAGACAAAAAGATGTTTGGCATGGATGCTCTATGTGACATATTAGGGACAGGAGTAGGGGCCTCGCCTTCAACAACAGTGGCCAAATGTTGATGAGTTTTTCTAGCAAAAATAGGCGGTGGTTGTTGATTATTGAAAGTTTGTTGTGCTGGATGAGATGGATACCTCTGTTGCGGTTGTTGCTGCTGTTGCTGTGGTGGTGGTTGATGTGCTTGTAGGTGTTGATTGAATGTCATGTTTTGAGATAAATTACGGAGGTTGAAGTCAGCAATGCCACCGCTTACTGCGACTGAATGTCGTCTGGTAAAATCTATGTTGTTGCTTGCAAATGGGGTCGAGAACACTGGATTTGGTTCTGGCTGATAATTAAGAGAAAATAAGGAATCTATACTGATTTCAGATGAAGGGGTATATTGAGGCTGTTGGCTCTGCGCTTCCTGTACTTGCTGATGTGATGGTTGCGATCTAGTTAGGTCCAAGTTTAGAAAGTCTAAAATGGCATTAATATGTGATGGGAAAAAAAATACAGCATCAAAATTTTTACCTTGATCAAAACTAAACTGCTTTGCTGTGCTATTCGATACAGCAGGAGGAGGTGTAGGAAATGATTGATTGTTGCTTCCATTAGCTGATGCTGATGAATGTTTGTTATCTGGAAAAGATGTGTCAAACATGTTCATCACCAATGCCTCGGTGTCAATGTTGGCATCATCGTCATCCAAATGCACAGCGTCGTCCGTAGACAAAAGAGCGTAGATGTCCGTCTGCGGTGGAGGTGGTTGTTGATGAAGGCCTCCCCCTACAGGCGCTGGTGATATAGATGATTGTGTTGATGAGGGTGGTGCTGTCAAATTATTAAACATTATTTTCTTTCACAGATCTTTTTTTTTTTTCTCCAACAAAATTTATGCGTGCAATCAGATGGAAAAAAAACTCGTAGTTGTAAGAATTAAACAAATAAACACCAAGCTGCTTGAGTGTTTATATATACAATGTATTAAAAAGTTAGTTACAGACAAAAAAAAGGAAGAAAAAAGAGAGAATGGCAAAGAAATTGAGACAAAATTCTAATGTGAAACAAGCGTCTCGTTTTATGAAGACCGTATACAAATCCCTTTTATTTTATGGGGTCATGTGCAAACAAGGCCAATCAATGTACTTGAGCCGTTTTATTATACTCTGTATGACAGATTTAAACTTTTAAAGGGCCTTTTTCTCTCCAAGTTGCTGTAGATTGATGATCTTCTATGGCCTATGACCCTAGAGGTCTTTGCCACTTATACATTTCGACATTACAAATGAGGGTCTCGGTCATTTGCAAAAAAAAAAAAAAAAAAAAAAAAAAAAAAAAAAGAGGTTTTACAATAGTCATCGTTTTTATTGGGCCATGGAAGCAATATACCTTTTACAGGATCAAGGATTTCACTGAATTTAAATCGCTACCAACCATTTCATTTCAATATGAGTATACTCTGCTTAAATGGATGTTAAAAATATACATAAATTTGGCCGTTCTTTTGGCAATTGAAAGCAGCAGCATATCATGTACACGGTAGTCCATGCTTTGAGCGCATACAGTGCTCTTCTAGCTTGATTACAAGTACATTTAGGCTCTTTGATCCACTTCAACATTTGAAACGCAGAAAAATATTGCCTTTTCAATCACTTGAACAAATTTCTATAGGTGTATGGCAACGGCGCTATATAGTTTATGCAAAAAGGGATTGAGTTTATTAAGAAGCCAGTGGTTTAAAGGAAATCAGTGGGTGTATAAATAGCAGAGCTCTGTAAATAGTGGATATGTGAATATGTACAAATAGTGAGAAAATTGGACTATAAGAATGAAATGTAGGAAATGCGTGTATCGTTACAAGAATTGGGTATCTAAGCCTGTGGCAAAATCCATGACAAGCACTCGTTGATCTTGACTAGCACTGACAATGCGAGTAGAGTCAAAATGAACATCAAACACCCAACTAGTGTGGCCACTCTGAAAGTTGAGCAGACAGGCGCCTGTCTTGATATCCCATACACGGATGCTTTGATCGTAGCTGGCGCTGACAATGCGATCATTATCAAAGTTCAGTGTTCGCACAAGATCGGTATGTCCTTCGCAGCTCATGAGACAATCTCCAGACTAGGTGAAGTGAAAATGTTAGATGATAAGCTATTGCCAAAGCTGTTGTGTGTAATTACCTCGGCATCCCATACTTTGATGGTCTTGTCGTTGGAGCCGCTTACGATTTTGGTTCCATCATAGCGAACACAAGCCAGACCGCGAGTATGACCAGCGTATTTGTGAAGACATTCACCAGTCATGATGTCCCACATCTTGATGAGAGCATCACCAGAAGCAGACACCAGCTTGTTACCTTGGAGCTGAATAGCGTTAACGGGGCCACGATGAGCAAGAATGGTTCTCAAGAGACGGCCGCTGTTGATATCCCAAATGCGGATGGTTTTGTCTTTGGAGCAACTGATAATGAAGCGATCATCGAAGCAAACATCAAGTACACCGGCAGAATGGCCGCGAAGACGCATGATAGGCTGAAGCGTCTTCATGTTCCAAACAATCAATGTAGTATCAGAAGAGCCAGACACCATGATGTGATCATTGTAGTTTAGACAGAGCACACTGCCTTCATGACCGTACAATGTTTGCACGCATTGGTAAGTGCTGAGGTCCCAGAATTTGATGGTTCTATCACGACTGCCAGTAATAATCTTTTGCTTATCAAACTGCAGACAATACACGCTGTCGATATGGCCGATCAAGTAATGAGTGGCTACACGACCGTTCTCCCAGCGATTGTTGAGAATATGGCGTTGTTTGTACAGATGATACCAATCTAATTGGTGAGGATAGATGTGTTGCGGAATATTCAGACTCCAACGAGAAGCTAAATGTCTCCAGATTTCATTAGATCGAGAAATGGAGTACCAGGAACGAGATACAGTAGAAGCCTGGCATAAGCTGGAAAGATCCAGATGCGAGATGATTTGAGACGCAACTTCATAGGGTAATAAGCTGATAAAATCTATGGTAAAAAGTGTGAGCAACAACAGCAACAAGAAAACCTAGACCAGTCAGGCATCTTTTACCTTTCTTGGGGCCTTGTTGAGAAAACGAATGATTCATAGTGAGTGCAGGTTTAGAAGCAGGAAGCGTGCTGTAGTAACGAAGCTTTCTGTTCTTTTGTGATGCAGTGGATGTGGTTGATGATCGCATAGGTCTCATGCCTCGACGGCTCTTGGCGAGAATAGGCATTTGCTTCTTGGTGTTATGGTATGGACGTATTTTGAAAAAGTCATTTTCGGTCATTGCAGAATCTGAAGGTGAAAGGCAAAAGAAATCTTGTTGATGTTGCATAGAATGAAACGAGGGCAATGTTAAAGGCATATTTTTTTTCGATTGATAGAGATAAAAAAAAGGAGGCGTTTGTTTATGAAATAATGAATTTGGATGGTATATAAAACTAGGGAGGTAGTCTTCTAGTAACTTTTGGGTATAGATGCGAAAGAGAGGAGAAAGAAGAAAAGAAAGTATATGTAATCAAGAAGAGAGCGAGATGGCTGCAAAGAGGGTTGGTATTTATTGCAATTGCGGAGTACCTTGATTGTTACTATTTCGTAAAAGGAAAAGCAATAGCATTACAATGAGTATATATACACATCTTGTATTTCTCACGTGGACGAAATCTCGATATATTGATTCATTTTGCAGTAAATCATACATAGACACTATGATAAAACGCGCATATCACTATGCTAGATGACTCTACAAGATGGAATTGCGCATTTTTACTCGCAAAGAATCAAGGCAAACTCATGTATAGCATGTTATTGTTCCCCAAAGCCGTTCTGAAAAGTAAATAACAACATTGCAGTTATCGAGGCGGAGACAGAACAGCGATGAACACCAAAAAGCAAGCTTCATCGTTGATATCATAAATTTGCATAGATTTATTGCAAAATACCTGTATTTCTGGTCAAATGTTGCTACATCAAGGGATCATCTGCTGCTCGTTGCTATTACGAGACATCTTCCTTTACAGCCTCTAGCAGCCAGGCGCAAAACTCGGTTGTTGATTCATGTCTATTTTAACGGGTTGTTGTGAAAACAAGCGTCTTTCATTACACAGAAATTATCGTAATTCCAAAATTGGGAATGCTTTTCTATAGCATATACCATAGTAGTTATAAGGTTCAAATGTTGATAATCCACAACATAATGCTGATATCATCCTCGTTTGTTGTTGTTGTTATTCACCATCTGTATTGGTACGCCCGGTGTCTTTTTTACTGCCCATCCCTCGTATCCCGTTTCAATATCGACCGCTTCATATATAGATGGTGCACAGGTTGATCGATTTATTCATCTTATATACTCTAGTGTGTACCATCTCTGTTCCCGGATCATGGTTCCGAATAGACATTCAATATCCTGTATGTAAATCAACTAAAAAAAAAAACCTGTAAAGACGCTCGCTCTATTATTTTTTCTCTGTAAATGGTAACTCCAATGTTGTTCACATCAGTTTCCTCCTAAACAAAAATGTAAAGACCACATCAAACTTACTACAATGAGATCTAAAATATACGAGTTGTGCTGCATCTGCAAGATATGTTGTGTTTCGCGAATCACAATAATTTTGGTTCTTTGTAGAACCAAAGATAATGTACACACACCAACAATGCCATGACTTGTTGATGGAAGAATGGCGCCAGATTTTGATCCTTGAGAAAAAAAAAATCCCAAAATAATCATGTACAAGTTCAATGTCGTGTCATCATCAAGATGGTAGGTATACAAAAGCAATTGTATAATTAATATTTAGTGGTAATCACCATATAAAGCATATTGATTTCTCCAAAAGCTGGATTTTTGTTATTGCAAGGTCCAAATCTAGTAATAATTGAACCTCCCCTGTGATGGTACAAACACATGCAATTCATACAAGCATGTATCTATTGTATATTTAAAATGACTTTACACAACAGCACTAACTTTTTATATCATCTAGGGTTACATGCTCTTTGAACCTTATACTAGATGTCTCACCAAAAACTGTTGGGGAAGAAGTTGAAAGAGAACAGATGTGATTAAAGTTGGGCTGTCATAATTTATTCGGTTCCTGGCAGCCAAGGATTATAACATAATAGTCCCTAGACACTTTTACAGCCTTAATATAGAAACTGAGTTGCTAGGCATTTGTCAGGCATGGTTCATATATGATTAGAGATTTTATATTAATTTACTATCAATCAACAATCAAGTTTCTTCTAACATTTTAGCTATTATTAGTTTTTCAATATTAGCCAAACGCCCACGGCAGCGCGAGCCACCTGAACGTAGTTTGGTTTCTTCCAAAGCGAAGCGTAGGTCAGGAAACCAACCGAAGTGTCGAAATGCTCATTGTAACGTAATAAACTTATGGTCCCTACTAGACACTCTCAAAACCTCAAAAAGGATAGACTAGGGTTAGTAACTATAGATTTCAAGAAAATAGAATGGCTAACGGTAGTGCTATTTAATTTGCCACCTACTTTCCATTGGCTTCAGAAGCATTTATTATTCCCTTCACGATTAGAAGGGCATTAAGCTTGCCAGCCAGCCCCACCTGCCAAAATTAGTTCCAACTCAGACTCTTGGTCTGTTCTAGATTGGCCAAATCTCGAGGGTTTTCGACTCAATCGATCTATTTTGGCAAATCCGACTACATAAAATCTAATGATTATCCCGTGCTTCCTTAAGCTTTCTTGGAGTGCTTTTCAAGGCGCATCCAATGGTAGCAAATAAAATAGATGTTTTGAATAAACCTATTGAGTAATTTACGAAAATATGAAAAGAGGTTTCTGGCCAAAAAGTCGAAATTTTACATATCAAAGTCTCACAAACATGAGTTCAAGGGCTACGTTGGATCTATAGAAGCATTTTGATTCAATATATACCATAGTAAAAGCCTTCATTATCAAGGTGAAAAACGCGATCGTTTGATTTTCGATGAAAACCATGAGGGGTACCTCATGCTTTTTGGTCAATTTTTGGCCATGTTTTTTTGATCGTCAAAAAGTTGAGCAAAGGCGTCAGAAAGTAACTACCAGGCGAGAGCAATTGTTTGGTGCTATTCTGACGTTCTAAAAGGGTCTTGAACGCAAGAAAACGCAGCTCAAATGCACTAAGATTTTGCTGTATTAGACACACTCTTGACTAAAAAGGGATAATATCTGTATGCTGCTCACCCGTATATGGAGTAGCTATGTGTATATGGATGTAAAGTATCACATAGGAGTCAGATCCACAAATAATATGAAGGGTTTTCATGTGTAAGTAGAGGGTCAACATGAAATTAGTAGTATTTTGATAAGAAACGCAAGGGCAATTGGTAGCGCGAGCTGCTGCTGCGCAGGTTGGCTCTTACCAAAGTGAAGCAAAGGTAGAGAGCCATCCGAGGCATAAACACTCGTATGGATTAATGATTTACTATTGTTTTTTTTTGTTTTTTTTTTTTTTTTGCTCAGGTGGTTGGTTGCTAAAACAATCATATCTGACAACAAGACGGTGGTTCTAAATGCACCGTATTGCTGCATAATGGCATGAAGATTGTATAATGAGATCAGTACAATGATGGGCGGTATGCACAGAAGGAAACAAGTATGCAGCAGGTTCAAACAGTAGTGCTACCTTGGAAATATCAAACATCCAATGGTTGGAAAGATCTCAAATCCGCTCATAAAGCACGGATGCAAGCCAAATGTTGTGATGAATCAAATGCTCAGAATGCTCAAGGTACTCTCATTCATTTTTAAGCTGATTTGAAAGATTCAGTCTTGGGATTTACATAAACAGAGTTCATGATCATGTCTAATCTGTCATACACAAAGCATCCATGGCATTGGCAGTGTTTCTACTTGAAAGCCCGGACAAAATGATGATGACGTTGAGATATTTCATTCGCTCACTGTGATGAATTATAAAATCGCCTCGTCAGCTAGCCCATCTCTCAAGGGAAAAGGAGAAAGAGACACACAAAAAATAGTGGGCGAGTCGATAAAAAAAAAAACACTAGCAAAAAAGAAAATAAAAAGGAAAAATAGAAAATTATCCAAAAAAGATATCTAAAAGGTCTCTCTAATCATCTTCATAAACTAAATTTCAACTAAAGTAAGTTATTTTCCTCTTGATCATCTCGACAAAAACTAAATTTCAACAAACAACTCTCTCCAAAGAAGATGGTGTCTCGTTTCAGAGTAAAAAAACTCTCTCCAAAGCACCCACTCCCTATTTTCAAAGAGTATCAGCTCCCAGACCTTCAAGATGCTGCTAATGCCCAACGATCAGTACCTCAGATAGAGACTGGTGTAGAGAAGGAAGAAGAAGAAGAGGTAATTTATCATTCTGATAGCGTGTTTGCTTGGGTTTAGATGGTCAAATATTATGATTATTTGGCTGTATGGGGTCCATGTTCAAAAAAAAAAAAAAAAAAAAAAGTTGCGCAGTAGTAGTGTGTGTATGCTACTCTGTGTAAACAAGTGATAGCTTGGCGTGTTAAATGTATAGCCGACATCTGACCTTTCTGTTTCCATTTTAGCATGATTTACAAGCTGCCATCTCTGCTGCTCAGGCTGCCGTAACCACTGGTGCCTCTGTCGAAAAGTACATTCCCACTCCAGATGCTTCTTGTCTGATTCCTGAGGAGGAATACCGCTCCCTATACAAGAAAAACTACAAAGAGCCATCCACTTTGATTCGATTCTCTTCTACAGTTGAGGACTCGATTGGATGTCCTTATTAT
The DNA here is from genome assembly GCF_035048745.1 of Mucor velutinosus. Classification (NCBI taxonomy): domain Eukaryota; kingdom Fungi; phylum Mucoromycota; class Mucoromycetes; order Mucorales; family Mucoraceae; genus Mucor; species Mucor velutinosus. The sequence continues at coordinate 889,564 of NW_027041913.1, forward strand.
ATGGATGAACAAGATGAAGCTTACCTCGAATCATACAACAAAGAACATCCTGGTGAGATATTGTCTGAGGATTTGTTTGAAAAGATCATATGGGAGATTGAGTCCATTGCAAGTCAACATTGGCCACATCTGGATTTAGACCCTTCTCATATTCCTGATTTCAAGTCATTTGATCAGCATATTCCAGACTACTCAAAGCTCAAATCTTTCCCCAATTTGCAGATGATCTTTCAGCATTGGCGTCAACGTTGTGAAGCAAGACAAGGCAAGTCCATCATTCCCCAGTTGAAGTTTGAAGAAGCAGTAAAGAACGAAAATGATCCCTATGTCTGTTTCCGTCGAAGAGAAACCAAGCCAGTTCGTAAAACGAGACGTACAGATCAGCAATCTCTGGAACGCTTGAGAAAGCTGCGCTCAGAGCTGGAGATGGCCAGAAACTTGATGGAGATGGTTGTACGTCGAGAGAAGATCCGTAAGGAAGGCTTGGTACTGGAACACACTGTATTTGAAAAGAAGCGAATTCTGCAAGAGTATCAAAAGACATTGGGTATCAAGGAGGATGAAGACTTACTGCCTTCATTGAAGAAGAAGAGAAAGATTTTCATGGAAGGTTCATCAGGGTAAGTGCTAACATGCCTGACTGCATTTCTTTGCTGTTTACTGATTTTGTACAAATACAGTGCCACCATCAAGATCCCATTGCACAAGCTTCGTAGAGACCGTCTCGACAAATCACCTGCACAACTCGCTATTGAAGCAGAATTGGCTCGTAAAAAGGAAATGGACTTGCCCTACGAGGATTGTACAGAGGTAAGGTTTATAAATGGTGTATGGATCAATTGTGAATTGACCTTTTCCTCCTTTCCCTAGTCTCCATATCAGCCATTTCCTTTCTCAACGCCTCAACACTTCTTTCAATCGATTGGAGCCACACCCAAGGATAAACCAAAGCAATCAGGTCCCAAGTACAGAAAGCGTATGGGTAGAAATGGCCGTATCTTTATTGATCGCAAGGGTGTCGCTGTCTCCTCAGAACAACATCAATCAGGAGGTAAATCTCGCCCTGGCGTTCCGTTACAGCCCACACACAACCAATATAAGTTTGACTCGGATGTCAGTGAAGACGAACATTCGGATGAAATGGATATAGACGAGATGGATAGCTTGTATCTTCAGCATAGAGTGAAATTGCTGTCAGAGAATGAGCTGCGAAACCTGGTGACAATTCCATTCCTGACTCCTTTGAACATGATGAGCATCAACAATGCTCGCTCTGCTGCTGCTGCTGTTACTAACGCTCAACAACCTCAACATGCAAATGGCCGTGCTTCTCCAGCCTCAGCCACTATGACATCTGCTTCTTTAGTATCTCCATCTGCTTCATATCCCAGTGCCAATCGTGTCCCATTACAGCAGCACGCTTCTACCAACGCAAATCCTATCAATTCCGTCGTTGGTAATTCATCTGCTAGCGTGCCTATCAAACGCCAAAATAGTCGCACTAAAATGACGCCACAGCAAGCAGCTGTTGCAATGGCAAACGGTATGATTGCTGCTAATATGGCTGCTGTGGTCAACAACTCGAATGGTAGTAACAAAGCCGCTATGCAAAGAGCCATGGCTGCCGCTCAACAACAACAGCAACAACTGAATAGTCGTAAGTAGCTATTGGATACGTTGCCCCTGAACGTTCACTGATGGAGTCTCTTCTTTCTTGTAGCCAACAAAACAAAGCATGCCAGCCCTCCATTATCTCTTCATTTCTAAAAAACAAAAAAAAAACTATATACATATTGTACAGAGACAGAAAACACTGTAATTATACTATGATTATTGCAATACATAAGATTGAATTAATACCCAACTCTAAGCATTAATAAAATCTGCAACATACCCTTATACACTATCTATAAAATGTAATTTGTGGTTATAATAGTAATCTTTTATTTCATAAAAATAATAGAGCAAGAGTAATGTCTTCCGTGCCAGACGGATTAAGTATTTATTTAATACGCAAAGAAGATGGGTTGGGAGCAACAAAGACACCAGAATTGACAGAACCTTGAACAGGGACAACAATAGCCATGTTTTTGTCGAAATCACTCTTGGCTTGAATACGAACACTGTTACCAACTTGTCTAACAGAGCCAGCATCAGTGCTGCTGAACTTGACATTGCTGGGTGCTGTGAATTCGATAGTAACAGTCTGACCGAAAGGCTTGGTGTTGGTACGATGAGCATTGATGACAGCCTTGAAGGAATCAGCAGAGGCACTGGCAACGACAAATTGAGCTTCGACTTGAGAGGCCTTGTAAGGCTTGGGAACAGCGCCACCTTTATTGAGAGTAGCGTGCAAAATGTCACGAGCACTAAGGGCAGAACAAGTAGTGGAGCCACTAGAGTAACCACAGTAGATGGAAGCACCATCGGTGGTAGGAATACATTGCGTGTTGCTGGGGCAAGAGGTGACAGACCATTTACCATAAACACAGACAGCATAAGCACCACCAGAAGTACAGACATATTTACCTTCAGTGGAACAAGCTTGACCGGCAGCAGCGCAAGTACCAGGAGTGCTAGTGGCAGTGGCAGTGGCAGAGGATGAAGTAGAGGTGGAAGTCTTGGTGGAGGTTGAGGATGTGGAAGAATTAGTAGCGGTAGTGGTGGTCTTGGTAGTGGTAGTGGTAGTGGTAGTGGTAGCACCTCCACCTCCGGAGCCCTTGACAAGAGAGTAAAGTTGAGAGGCGAATTGAGCGTTATTCCAAGCTTGAGAGGCATCCCAAACAGAAACACCACCAAAAATACCGGGATATTGAGAAGCGAGTTGAGGAACAATGGTTTGAACAGTGGAAATGGGGGCATAGCCACTTCCAGCGGCGGTGGGTGCACCAGGGATGGTGAAGTAGATCTTGACATTCTTGTTGGGAGCTGTTGTCTTGGCCCAATTAGCCCAGGTGTCGTAGTTGAATGAATTACCAACAGCAGAACAGTAGTTGTTGTAGAACTGAACATTGACGAAATCAAGTCCAACACCATCAAGCACTGAGCCGAGAATAGCGTCAGGGAAGGGGCATTGAGGGGCAGCACCTACCAAGAATCCAGAAGAGAACTTGGAACGGATGGCATTGACAAAAGCCTAGCGAATGAAAGCATGAGCCAATTGCTAATAAATGTTTTCACGATAAAAATCAACTTACAATGTAGCCGGTGGATGGACCACCTTCGATATCAAGATCAACACCATCAATGGTGGAATCACCGAAAGGTCTATAAGTAGATGATCCGCCACCAAACATATACCAGATAGTTTGAGCAAAAGTTTGACCTTGAGCATCGCTGGTGAAGCCATAAGAACCAGCAGCACCACCAAGAGAGAGGATAACCTTGACACCTTTGCTTTGACAAGTTTTGATGTCTGTATTGTATTTCGCGGTTAATTTGCAATCTTTGATAGGACGAAATCAAACTTACCATTGCCAATAGCGGGACAAGTGAGTAAATCAGTACCAGGAAATTTGGTCTCGCAAGCACTAGACAAATTGATGCCTGGAAGGCTGCCCACGTTGAAAATATTAAGGAAGGACAAGATCACAGCGTCCGCTTGTCCGGAATTACAGTAAGAGGCCAATGAGCCTTGAGTAGATGAACCACCAGCAGAGTTCTGGCCCCAATAATACATGACATTGGGCGAGTTTGAGCTGAAAGCAGCTTGAACACCACAAGATGACAGTAATGCAGCAGCAGTAATTCCGATAGAGCGCAACAACATGATGATTCAGTAAAGGTGAATGAAGGTAAGAGAAGAAAAGAAGAGGAAGGGCTGTTTGGATTAATTTGAACAAGCAACGAGGGGGGCTGTATTTATACTATTTGACATGTTGACCACAGTACACACAAACTGTAACATCTCATCTGTCTCTCTCTCTCTGCTAACCTTATGAGCTATTTACTATTATGAACCATGTGAAACTCAAGAAAACTCGAATTTGTAATATTAATACATTGCATAATATTGTTCTATTGACAATACTGTAACAATTTTGTTATTACTTGATTTTTAATCAAGTGTAACCACTATCAAAAGGAAAGGGGGTTGGGAATACAAGGATGATCGAAATTTAAATTGCCCTGATTGAACTATTGCAGTTACACTAACTCACCTAAAACAGTCGAGAGGGTGCTGTAGACGCCTCGTTTTAAGCAACGTATGATGTATATTTCATCCCTTGAAATTGTGCAAGTAGAATTTAATAATTCTGCGTATATGAACGATCGGCTGGTGTGTATATCTCTTACAGATTGGATCCAAAGGCTGACAATAATGTGTTGAGGGCTCCATACAAACTTCATGTGATCTAATGTAATATAGTAAGGGTCAATTTACTGGCTTGTTCTACTACTAATGTACTGCATTATACAAGCTGCAGGGAAAAAAAGGGTTTTTAAAGGTAGGATTAATGTTACATTCTCTTATATTGCAAACTCTATTATATAATCGATATACTTTTCGCTTAATATACTTGCTGCTAACGATGCCCATGACACGAAAATACAGGCAAAGCATCCATGGTCAAAAGACAATTCGCACAAACAGTTGGGTCAGTGAATCAAATGCTTGAGTGCAATAAAATAAATCCCCAGCAGATGTACATTGCACAGGTTGATCGTGATACAGCTTGAATTGTATAATATGAAATACAATTGGTTCGAGGCCTAGAAGTCCATGTAGATTACTATAGTGTACACGCACACAGGTACAAGATAGTTGTGTTTGTGTGTAATAACGACAGATACAGAGGTATCACTAAGTTTTCCAATAAAGCATGATGCATTGTTTTGTCAAACAGGGTGCACCATAGACTTGACTAACCAACCGCTCTTGTAAGCATCGTAACTGCGATAAATCCTGCGCTAACACAAAAAACACCCCATGGAGGGTTAGTCTTGCTTATGTACAAGCATAAACAAGTCCACACACATACACATACACACGCTCTTGATGAATAACAATATCTCCATGGCTAAACAGTTCACTGTGTGACATTGACAACGTAATCAAACTTTACCACACCCATATCATGAATTCCATGGACTCGATTCCCTCATCGATTTGCATAACGAGCACAGGGATTTGGTGTCGCTTTGAGCGGTTGATGAAACATTTCTTGTTCCTTGATTTATAGGGCTTTAATTGCCCGCAACCGTAATAGATCAGCTGCGTGAAACGTTGATTGAAGTTGACCCAAGTACGCTATACACTAACATGTTTCATCACACCATTATACACTAACATGTTTCATCACACCATTATACACTATTATCTATCAGTTGGTATCGTAGTGTAAACAAACACATAAAATGTAAAACATCAAGCTAACTAATCACATGGCGCACCTCTTTCCGAGGAATCAGCTCTTGTCCTACACACACATTTGTTGACATTTTATCAATTTATTGTAATTGCAATTAAGAGTAGTATAGCCAGCGTTGAAATTCGCTTTCGAATTCATCGCTCTTGACCGAGTTATACATCGAAATTACCACTTGTAGGTTATCTATAGTGGGAGAGCCATGCTTGGAGACCGGCACGACATGATCAATGGTCAATAAAAATAGATGAGATGACTTCTCTGGTCTCCACTGTCCCTGTAAACCACTCCAGGAGCAAATTCCTTTAGATGCCTCCATGAGTCCTTTCAACTGAGACTGAGTTGGGAATATGAACTTTTCATTGACGGGTTTGGCATCAGGGAAGAGCTTACGGTATCGTTTTTTAGTGTGGTGTAAAAAGCTGGAGGCGCGTGCATTCAATAATGTTGATAAATCGAGATGCTGATCATTCCTAATGCCACCCTTAATTTCAAGATCAGTCATTGGTACCCCTTGATCCCAACATTCGGCCGCCTGAGTCAATGCTCTGATATTTGTTTGCATGTTTGGTTTGAACTTGTTGACTGTAAAGAAGTTTTTATTCCGGGCAATCATCTGTCGCGACATCATGTCATGATTGTAGATACCATGACCAAACTTGAAAAGTTGGATTGATTTGATTAATCGCATCTCCATATCATTACGGCTTTGAGCATAAAGCCTGTGATTTGTCAGTGTCAGATTGATGGTGATACGGATATAGTACCTTTTACATCCTATGCAAATACACAATTTTCTTGATCGTTTTGATAGAGGACTCTCAGTGAATACTCGTCTGCATTCTATACAGCGGCTTCTCTCATTATGTGTGCCCATTGCTTCTATCATTGTTATCTTGCTGCTGGGCACTGCTTCAGATGGATTGTTGATGTGAGGTGGAAATTGCATTGGGTTGCTATTCCAGCCTGAGGCATCTGTTATCAAGCTGCATTTTTGAATGCGCAATCCACTCCTTAGTGTGAGAAAAGGATGAATGGTCGAATGCAGCCGGCCTTTTATTAGCATTTCTTGAATTAATAAAAAGATCTATTCCTATGTTTATATGGGAAAGAAAATGAAGAAGAACGGAAAAGGATGCTTATTATTGCATTTTTAGACGAAGATTAAATGTATTTCTCGTTATTAGCGTGACATCAATGGACCCTTTTATGTATTTATTTGATCAATTTAATTGCATTATTCTGGTTATTCGCTTCCCCTAAGAGCAGATGGCAATGAAGTATATGGATCGGTCATTAGGTCGGCCAAGCGATAGAGATCTCGGTTGATACTTTTCATTGAAGGCAAATTCGTCATTTCTTATTTGACAATTTCGGTATAATACTTCAAGGATAAAAAGCTCTAAGTTGATAACACATTATCAGGTTAAATATATACTATGAATTTCACCATTACTAGGCAGGCGCCCGTATCTTAAAGCTGTAAAAAGTTTTTGAATAAAATCAAATGCTTTAGGCTTCAGTAAACAAGCCGCTCCTGCCAAGATGACGAGAATACAACCTAAATTCGGATAGCTAGCACAGTTATAAAGAACCTGGTTGTTTTGAAAGCAATTTCGAGTAGATGCTACCTATTAAACTTCTTAAGTTACTATATAAATGTGAGATGTATGTGTAGTAAACGTTGTAGAGGGTATCTTTTTTGATTAGAACATGCTTGATGTGTGGTTATTGAAGGTGATGCCAATGAGTAATGACGGAAAATGTTCCAAATGACCGATTTTCAAAGGACCGTATCTCTAAGTTTTACTAAGTAAACGAGAGCTTCAAACTTGATAGCTTTTGTTTCTTTTTGAATTCTCTATACGATGGTATGGTTATTATAGATAAATAAATTAAAAGTTGAACATCCCCTGCTTGTAACTCATAAAATATATGATTTTGAGCAAATTTATGAAGGGAACGTACATCTGGTACTTCAAACCCTTACATTATAGTAAATATAACGTAGAGCTATCGAATTGTTTTTGTCTTGTGCAAATCCGAAGAGTATTTGTCGAGATACGGCCAAAAAGAGTACCATGCAAAGTCATGGATTTTTCTTCAAAATCTGCCTGTGATAGCAAGCAAAAAATTTGATGAGGATCTTTTGGTTAGGACAATATTTTAAATATTTTACGATAGAGTCATGCCAGAGCTTCAAGCAATAGCTCATTTGACAGGAAATTTTTTGGTCTACAATGTTTAGTAATGCTTAACAAAATGTTTTGATGGCAGATACTGACTAATCTTTTGAGAGCAGTGAAAATATTGCTTATTTCTTGTTTATAACTGGCGAGTTAGATAAAAAATATTTAGGTAATATCCAAAATCAAATTTAAACGTAGTAACGTCTCACGAAAATCGTTTTTGATTAAAAAGTTAAATGCGCGGACGGGGAATCGAACCCCGACCCTTGCCTTGGAAGGGCAAGATTCTACCTTTAAACTATCCGCGCATCAGATGATTTGTTAGAGATTGGTTATTATAGATACCAAGTAGTTTGTTTATATCACGTGATCTTCTTTTATTTCTGTGCGTGGTTGCTCATACTTAACGCGGTGAAATGTAATATTGATTGTGAGCATCAAAGGCTCACATAAATCCTGTTCAACAAATTTAAATTCTTTCTGTTTTAAATCTAATCTCACTACATTTGTATCTGTTATTCCTTACAGGCATCTTTTTTATTCGTATCATAACTAAACTACCTATTAGCCGCCCTAAGCTATAAGTATATAAAAGTTATGATATGAGCCAGGCCAGGCAGATGATGCCTTGAAACTCAGGTTCCGTATTAGAGTTGTAAAGTGTCTAAGGACTGAACATCTAATATGTTATGACGAGCCTTTCAGCACTTCGGGTGGTTTCCTGACCTACGCTTCGCTTCGGTGGAAACCAACCTACGTTCAAACGGCTCGCGCTGCCGCGAGCCTTTGGCTAATATCCCAAAATTAATATTATAGCTAAAATGTTAGAAGAGGAACCCTGATTGTTGATTGATATATAATCACTAATCATATGAGTGTTTATGCTTCAAATGGTTCTCTACCTTCGCTTCGCTTCGGTGAGAATCAACCTGCACAGCGACAGCTTGAGCTACTGGTTGCCCTTGCGTATCTTATTATCATAATATTATTACGTTCAAGCTGACCCTTTACTTACACATGAAAACCCTTCATATTGTGTGTGGATCTGATTTTTATGTGATGCTCTACATCCATATACACCTAACTACTTCATATACGGGCAAGAAGTAGAATACAGCTATTTCCATTTCTTAGTCCTTAGTGCCCCTAATACAGCAAAAATTGGGTGCATTTGAGCTGCGTTTTCTCGCGTTCAAGGCCGTTTTAGATCGTCAGAATAGCACCCAACAGTTGCTCTCATCTAAGAATTACTTTCTGACACCTTTGCTCAACTTTTTGGGGACCAAAAAAACATGGCCAAAAATTGGCCAAAAAGCATGAGGTACCCCTCATGGCTTTCATCGAAAATCAAACGATCGCATTTTTGACCTTGAAAATGAAGACTTTTACTATGGTATATCTTGAATCAAAATGTTTCTATCGATCCAAAGCAACCTCTGAAATCATCTTTGTGGGACTTTTATATGTAAAATTTCGACTTTTTGACCAGAAACATCTTTTCATATTTTCGTAAGTTACTCACTAGGTTTATTCAAAACATCTATCCTACTTGATACCATTGGATGCACCTTGAAAAGCACTCCAAGAGAGCTTAAAGAGCCATACGATGATCACCACATTATACTTAGTCGAATTTACAAAAATAGTTCGATCGAGTCGAAAACTATCAAGATTTGGCCAATCTGGAACAGACTAATAGTCTGGGGTTAAATTACTTTTGGCTGGTGGGGCTGGCTAGCTGGCAAGCTTAATACCCTTTTTAATCGTGAAGGGAATAATAAATGCTTCTGAAGCCATTGGAAAGTAGGTGGCGAATTTAAATAGTACTACCGTTAGCCGTGCTATTTTTCTCTGAAGCTCTATTTTTTAATAACGCCCCTCCACCAAAATACTTGTAAGACCAACTTGTTTACTTTTTGAGGCTCTGAAAGAGTTTAATGACCATATGATAGTTTGCAAGAGAACACACTAACATTATAAATGCCAACATTGCCTGACATGCAATCTCAGTAGTTCCTCGAAATGCTAAAGTGTCTATTTTAGAGAAAGATACAGAGTTCAACACTTAGAGTAGATTACGATGCACCATGTAAAGTTTAGAAATAGTAAGAGTTAATTAATAGTATATGACTTCATATCATAGTCCTCGCAATATGATTGCAAAAAAAAGGCGTGCGGTAGTATCTATTGTTGCTCTTCAAGCAATTTAAGAGATGGTAAGCCAAGTATAAACTTATGCTGTATTCAACAGCTGAAGGTAATGTAGAAGAAGAGTCAATATTGAAGTGTACTCAAGTTCACCGAAATTTGTATTATTATTAATAAAGTGATTAAAAGAATATAGGATGTATTAAGTAGCAGGAAAGTTGATAGTTTGAATGTTATTATGCGAGAGTCGTGGAGTTGTTGTCAGCAGTAGCAGCCTTCATGGCCCCCATCATTCTGGCCAAGGTTTCTGGATCGTATTCGTTCGAGATGCCAATCGCCAGTGCGGTACAGAGACTGCAGAAGAGAAAAGTAAACATCACAATATGAGTAACGACCTCCTACAGAAATTATCAGTATGCAAATCAAATCAACATGAAGCATACATACATAATGATATGCCTTGACGCGTGGATCAACAATACGTTTCCAGTTTTTGCGTTCCACTTGATCTTCCACCTCCACTTGTCTTGAGCGACGAAGAAACTTATTCTTGGAAATCTGGCCCTTCTTGAATTTTTTGTATTCAGCCAACTCAAAGTGAGGGACCATTCGATTTCCCAACAGTGCACGAATGGAACATAAGCCAGATCTTCCAGATATAAACAGCAGAGCAGATAAAAATGAAATAAGAATGATAGGCCATCTGCACATACGAGGTGCATGCAGACTGTAAGTTGTGTATAAAAGTAAGGGTGACTGAAATGCCAAAAAGAAGCTGACACAGTAAAAGAAAATGACTATACTGTAGCGCACATTTTGTAAGGCATGGTGCATGAAATATCGAAGACTCTTTTCGTTGAGATAGCCATAGATGTATTCATGAGTATTTAGAAAGACATCAGGATGAGTGGTGTAACAGGCATTGTAAAGTACATATCGGGATCGCCATGGTTCAATATTCAATTCTTTAAAGGAGTTGGAGTAAAAGAATGTCTGTAAGGCAGAGTCTAGTTCAGCACGGAGGGGCTGACCCGGGGTTGTCTTGTAGAGGACATCATTGATAGGAGAGAATACTGTAGGGTCTTTTGTTTCTTCATCGGCTTTGATCAAGAGATTCTCCAGTGGCAAGTGAATCGAGCCTTCGGATGCAGCTTCCTTTGGTGGTGGCGATTTGGCTTTCTCATGCTCTGGTAAAGCTTCAAATTTTCGTCTGTAATCCATGAGCCATGCATGAAATTCCAGATTTTGAATGGTGTGCTCCTTGTTTAACAAAAACAATCGGAAATCTTCCAAGCTGATGGGCTGTTGTGTCTGTCCATTTAGTACTTGCTCTATAGGATGGTGGATTTACACATGAACCAAGAGAACAGACACTGTTACTTACGAATATGAACTTCTTTCAAATCAGCCTTTTCTCCTCTGAACCAGCGTCGAAGGCTTCTAGGAAAGGTTTTGACGTATCCAAGCATGCCAATAAGCTGTACAGCAGGTAAACTGAAATGACAGGAAAAAAAAAACGTCCTTGCTATTTATACCTTTGCAGTTTGATCGTATCTCTGTATTGCCTGCTTAATAGATAGTATATTAAACACCCCTTTTTCTATGTATGGGTATAATACAGAGATCTATATGTCATGTAGGAGTGGGAGAGGGGTGTTGTCGTCTGTATTTGAACGAGCCTAATATTTTTTAGCCAGGGCCACTTTCATGCTGTGCATCGCGATTCAATTTCATTTTTTGTTATTGTACATCAGTACATGGCCCTGTGTAAAACCGATCATCATCATCAGTGGCATATGCGAGGATCTCCTGAATCTCATTCGCAGACATGTTAATTTGGGTGTCATTCTCAACTTTCGCCGCTTTTTAGGGAGCAAGTGCTGCCAAAGTTTACCTCAAGATCAGAAATGATGAAGACTGCCCAAATGCATGCGTGGGGGAAAGTTTGACTTGGCTCACGAAATTGGCTACACGATAGGCGCAGTGTTGCAAAAGTGCCATGGCAGCTACAATTTTTTTTAACAGGGATTGGGAGTTTGTAGAGTCTGAATAGGTCACGATCAAAGTTACATTCATTACGCTATCACTACTAATGAAACAAACAGCACCAGATTTACCAAGCCATGGTAACGACTCTGTTTTGTTAGAAAGCTTGTCATCAGCAGCAACCGAATGCAAGCGTACTGAACAAGTGCTTGGCATATTAGGTTTCGTATGACCATCAGTCAGAAAGCAAGTGAAACCTCACACAGATGTTTGTGTAATTAATGCTCTGCTTATAGGTTGAATCCAAATATTCGACAAATAGAGATTTTTTTTTTACCAAGAGAAGGCTCCTCTGATTTAGACATAGAGTGCATGGCTCGTATACAGCTAGATAAAAAAAGAATGCAAATCAAGGTTTGGCATGTCTTTTTTAGAGTTCCATTTGCCAGCGTGGGGCAAGAGATATTCATCTATATGAGATTCAAATGTAAAACCTGATGCACATTGTATGATAACCCACTAACAGATTCAAGCGGATAAAACAACCTTTCTTTTTCTTGTCAATACCTCATCTTTGACAAGGAATATGATCGCGCCAAGACAAAAGAATGCCTCGGGAAGACAGGTGAAAAGACTGGTGCTACCTTTGCTGGCCATTGGATTCATCATTTGGTGTTTTCATTCCTACTTTAACAGCCAGATACCTGAATCGGCTGAATTTACGTACCAAGAGATGCAGAAGCTGTCCACGTTGATAGCAAAACAGCAGCAGCAATTGCAACAGGAGCAAAGCGAAAACGCAGCATTTGTTGTTCTCGCAAGAAATGATGACAGAGTTGGTATTCGAAATGCAATGAGACAGTTGGAGGATCGATTCAACAGTAAATACAATTATCCCTACGTATTTCTGAATGATGAGCCATTTGATGATGATTTCATTGAATATACGTCTGGCTTGGCTTCAGGGGAGACCTATTACGGTTTGATTGATGAGTCCATGTGGGGATATCCTGACTTTATCGACCAAGAGAAAGCAAGGCAAGGGCGTGAGGCTATGGCAGAGGAGGATATTCCCTATGGTGATTCAGAGTCTTATCGTCATATGTGCAGGTAATTTTGGGTTTTGTTGGGGAAGACAGTGGGCCAGAAGACCTCATAATAAACTCTCTCTTTTACATAGGTTTCAAAGTGGATTCTTCTTCCGCCATCCTTTGTTGGATCAATTTGATTACTACTGGTAAATATCAATTGTATGATGACAGTCTATAAGGCTCATGTTCCGCATAGGCGCGTCGAACCTGATGTTCAGTTTAGTTGCGATGTGGACTATGACCCGTTCAAATACATGCGTGAACATGATTTGAAATACGGTTAGTAGCAGTGTAAGTGCGTGGAACCAAGAGATGTATACTAATCACAGTCTGATCTAGGCTTTACTATTTCTATTCGCGAGTACGCTCTCACTATACCTACACTATGGGACACTACACAAGATTTCATCAAGAGGCATCCCAGTTACATTGTACCATTCAACAGTTCAGACAGCTTCATCGACTGGCTCTCTGATGACCATGGTGAAACTTACAACATGTGTCATTTCTGGAGCAATTTTGAGATTGGCTCATTGAAGTGGCTTCGATCTGAAGAGTACTTGGCGTACTTTAACCATCTTGACAAGGCAGGCGGATTCTTTTACGAGCGATGGGGAGATGCTCCAGTGCACAGTATTGCTGCTGCTTTATTCTTGAAGCGATCTGAGGTGCATTTCTTTTACGACATTGGCTACTACCATGGCCCCATCTTGCACTGCCCGTCAGAACCTTCATGGCTGCCCAAAGAGAAATGCAATTGCGACCCTGTAGATAGTATGGATGATGATAGAGACTTTTCTTGCACAGCAAAGTACTTGAATCTAGTTGGAAAGCAAAAGACTGATTTTCTCATAACAGAAAGAGCTCCTAAAAGAGGCAGATAAAGTTCATAATACAACTGTAGAATATAGCCTTCATCATACACATTCAAGCACAGATTGCAGCATGAAGGCATTATGGCCCATTTTCAAGTAATCTCATCTATGATTTAAGGCACCCGTAGATTTCCACCCACAAGGTTCACTGAAGTAAGCTGTTTCGAGAAACAAAGCTCTTTTAGAAATTTAAGGCATCAAATCACAGTTGCATGAGCAACATTTGAAGTGAAATCCTTACAAGCTTACTTTCTTCGTGACTCGACACAAAAAAAAAGATTGTACAAACCATCCAAAAGACGTGTCTTTTTCTTTTGCTTCTTTATTGTATTTGTTATTAAACATACTTTGGTAATGCAGTCAGCTTCTTCATCACAGATGCCAGCAAGCACTGCTGCTGTAGTCAAGCGCTCCGGAAAGCTTTACAACACCTACACGGAAGCTTACCTTGCCGCTTTAAGCAAATCAAATGGACGCTTTTACAAGTGTCTTTCTGTAGTGTCAATTGCATTTGCTGTTCTATTCCAAATGCGATTCGGTTCCCCTTGTAAGATACAAGCAATGTGCCATCATTCATGTTTGCTAACATCCATCGCAGCGGTACTCATTGATCTCGTCTCTTGGAGAACATTGCTCTTTTCGTGTGTGCTGTTTATCACAGGCTCTGTTGTTTCTCTCATTCGTAATATGACATATACAGGTAAATAGCACACTAGCAGAATACATTGGATTGTTTGAAATTGATGTGTTTGCTAGTCTTCGAGCCCACATACCCTAGCGCCCTTGCCGAAATGATTATCAATTGGACATCTTTGGATAACATACTTCTCTTCGTCATTCACTCTGCCCTCAATATCTTTGTTGTTCGCTATTACTTTTCTTGGGTGATGGATGAGAAGTATACTCATGATCTCCTGTTGCAACCGCCAGGGTAACGACCTATTATAGCATGCTTGCGGCCCAGTACTCACCATCATATAGCCATTATTCAGGTGCACGTCAGTTGAATCAAGAGAACATTTTCATTACTGTGTATTGCATCATTCTCGCCTTTGGCTACACTGCCCGTTATGTTGCCAGAAGATCCAACGTCGTCAAGATCAATAACGTTCAGGTAAAATCCTCATTTGCTGCTTTTGATCTATTGACTCAACTGTGCTATAGCAACCCTTCTTTGAAGAGGTCAAGACAAGCTTTGCAACTGTGCTCTGTACCTCTGCCATGACAGCCATCAACTACTTGATTGTAGCCTGTATCACTTATTGCTTCTTTAAGGGCTCCATCTACTACTGTTTGGCTCGTTTCTTTGGTATTTACAATAGGTAGTTAACGGCGCAATTCCAATGCTTGCCTGTATTAACGCTTTTGGGTAGAGTCTTGGATACGCCTATTGCTGGCTATAGTTGGTTCAGTTTGCACCTCTTTTTGCGCTTGATTGTCGCTGGAACTGCCACCATGTGCACATTCAATATTACCAATCGCATCTATGATGCTGCTTATTCCTTTGTAAGTGATGAAAAGAAAATTGACGTTTGCGTGGCACTGATGTCTGCATGTAGACCCTCCCCGTCAGCGATCAATGTGTAAACCAATTCGACGGCCTTGTTGATGGTCTTTCCGAAACCAAGATCAACGCCAAAGTAGCCGCCTTTTCAGAGCTCGCTGCACTCGCCACCAAAAGCCCAGAAAAACGTGGAGAATTATACCGTACCGTTGGAAAAGAGCTGCAAGACAATGCTTGGTACAAGATTATGGATCAATGCTTCAAGGTCATCAATGAATTGAGAACAGCCATTGACGTCGAGTACAATGGCGTTAAGCCTGGTAAGTCAAAGGACATACGAGCAACCTGTCCAAAAGACTAACAGAGTCCTGATAGTCGAAACGCCTGTTCCTGTCAACAAGCCAGTAGAGCCACAACAAGTGCGCAATCGTCTGGAAATTTCGAATGCAAATATCTTTGCCTCCACAGCAAAGCAAATGGAATTGTTGGACGACAGAACAAGCACACTTTTCACTGACATTGCTGAACATGTGGAAACTGTGCCACCTTCAATGAATACCGTCTCAGTATACACCAACCATGTTTGGCTCAAGCTCAAAAAGACTCAAATCATTGAGATGTTGCAGCGGTTAGAATTACAAGTGGGCTGTGCAGGTTATTTCAGTGCATTGTACATGGACAGTGCCACTCGTCGTGTCCAAACCGTCTTTAACAAATATCAGCTGGTAGTTTGGGCTATTCAATCGCTTGGTACATTGACTGCTGCCTCTGTGAAAGAAGATCCTTATGGCTTTGTGCAAAACGACCTTACTGCTGTGCTCAACCAATTGTTGGGATGTCTAGTGGAAGTAGAGCATTATCTTGAAGCACCACCCGCTCAATACAGTAAATGGCTGAAGGATAGCAATGCCGTGATTGAGGAATCAGAGGCTGTTGTGTTGGGTAAGTGAAATCATGATGCGAAAGCCCCAGGATATTGCCATTAATGCGACCTTTTCTTTATTTTAGCACTGCGTGAAGCCATCTACCAAATTAGAGTAGCATTTGATGAATATACGCGTGCAATCCAGATCGATAGAAAGTATGGTGTAAAGTGGGAGAGATTCTTGAGCTACCAAGAGTGATTCTTTGAGTAAATCATGAAAATAACATTGTAAATAAAAATCGTAATTAAGAGACTCACAACATGATGTGTTTAAGAAAAGTTTGATCTGACATCTCATCTGTACCTTTAATAGCATTGGACGATGCTTCAGCATAAAAATGCGTATCTGCTATTATTGTGAGTAAGATTTATTAAACTTGATATATGCGGACAAACATAAAATTAATGGATACGAGCCTTTGGCTAATATCGCAAAATTTTTATAGCTAAAATGTTAGAAGAACCTTGATTGTTGATTGATATAAAATCACTAATCATATAAAAGTTTATGCTTCAAATAGTTCTTTACCTTTGCTTCGCTTCGATGAAGGCCAACCTGCACAGCGGCAGCTCGCGCTACCGATTGCCCTTGCATATCTGATCAAAATACTGCTACGTTCATTTTGACCCTCTACTTACACATGAAATCCTTTGTATTATCTCTGAATCTGATTCTTATGCGATGCTCTACATCTATATACACCTAACTACTTCATATACGGGCAAGCAGCATACTAGCATTTCCCCTTTTTAGTTCTTAGTGTTCGTAATACAGCAAAACTTGGGTGCATTTGAGCTGCGTTTTCTTACGTTCAAGGCCGTTTTAGATCGTCAGAATAGCACCAAACAATTGCTTTCATCTAGGAGTTACTTCCTGACGCCTTTGCTCAACTTTTTGGGGACCAAAAAAACATGGCCAAAAATCGACCAAAAAGCATGAGGTACCCCTCATGATTTTCATCGAAAATCAAACGATCGCGGTTTTCACCTTGAAAATGAAGACTTTTATTATGGTATATATTAATTCAATATGTTTCTATCGATCCAAAGTAGCCCCTAAAATCATCTTTGTGAGACTATGATATGTAAAATTTCGACTTTTTGGCCACAAACCTCTTTTCATATTTTCGTAAATTACCCAATAGGTTTATTCAAAACATCCATCTTGCTTGGTACCATTGGATGCACCTTGAAAAGCACTCCAATAGAGCTTAAAGAGCCATTTTTTTTTTTTTTTTTTTTTTTTTTGTAGGGGAGTCGAGCTCCAGGTTTTATTTAAAGTCCTTTAAATGTCATGCTGAGGGATAGAAAAGACTGTTGGTGGACCCAATGTCTGCAAAGAAGGGGAATAAGATATTTTTTGAATTAAGTTGGGAAAGAAATCTACTACTAATAAGGTGCGACACCTAGAGCCAATACAGTCTTGCGGAAATCGTCAAAATATAGATAATGGATAAGAGCACAAAACACCAAACGAGGACATCAGTACTACGTCAAAAAAATCAAACAACTTGCGTTCACCAGGATTTGAACCGGGGATCCTCCCGTTGGCATACGGGAGTTCTACCACTTCGCCCTACCACCAGGGACTTAAAGAGCCATACGATGATCATCACATTTTACTTAGTCGAACCTGCAAAAATGGTTCGATCGAGTCGAAAACTATCAAGATTTGGCCAATCTGGAACAGACTAATAGTCTGGGGTTGAATTAATTTTGGCTACTGGAGTCAACTGGTAAACTCAATGCCCTTTCCATAAGGCAATACAGTAATAGATGCCCTTGAAGCGTATGGAAAGTAGGTGGCAAGTTATAGCGCTATAGTTAACTGTGCTATTTTTTTTTGCGTTCTATATTTAATAAAGTTAATCTGGACATTGATGATTCATGGGCTGCATAACATGTCTGCAGTAAATAAGGAAATCTTTGAGGCTTTAGGTCGTCGTTCAAAGAAAACGCTGACAGCATTGAGCAGAGGAAAGAGGGTAGAAATAACAGTGATTTTTGTTGATTGATTGTAATATTATTAATCATATATAAGCCAGGCCAGACAGATGCCAGGCAACCCAGTTTCCATATTATATTAGGGTTGTAAAAGTATCTAGGGACTGAACATTTATTATAACATGATAATATAAAGCAAACGAGGTGCTACCTGTACGAATAATTCATTTCTCCGTCAGAGCTCTACATTGACAAAAAAAAAAAAGAAATCAGTATTGAGGATTCAACCTGGCTCATGTAATCACTCGTACATCTTCATCCGGTCTATAAACAATATCAATTAGATACGATGTTATATACCCCAAGTCGACATTCACTTACATTTCACCCAGCGCTGTCTGCAATTCCCTCAC
Source organism: Mucor velutinosus (assembly GCF_035048745.1). Lineage (NCBI taxonomy): Eukaryota > Fungi > Mucoromycota > Mucoromycetes > Mucorales > Mucoraceae > Mucor > Mucor velutinosus. The sequence continues at coordinate 908,008 of NW_027041913.1, forward strand.
TCTCTCTCTCAAATTATGCTTGTCCTGCACCAAATCCTTTATATATTTCACAGCTGTGGAACCATACATGAATAAGAAGGCACCAAATGATTAGCATTCATTCCATCTTTTCTCTCTCTCTCTCTCTCTCTCTCTCTCTCGCACACCCACACAAAAACCTTACATTTCTGTAAAATCAATGCCTCGCTGCGATGACAACTATCAAGTGCAGGCACCATCTCCACTAATTGATCAAACCCAATCCTTATATTTGCTCTTCTCTTCTGTTCCGAAGCAATATGATTTGCCTTTTTTTGATCCTCAGACAGTAGTTCATGCGCTGGTTTCCTTGCTCTGCCAGCTTTTGATCGTCCTTGCTGCTGCTGCTGTTGCTGCTGCTGAGGCAGCGATATTGGCGATGATGGCGAGGTAACTTGCTGTCGTTGCTCATCTGTGGATGGGGAGCGCATTCTTTTCTCGTACGGCGTCATCCGCTTCTTGTCTGCTTTCTTTGATTTGGATTTACTGGTAGTGGCAACATTGGACGATCCCTCTGTCACTGCATCAGTTGATTGCAATCACCAACCAGCACACAAAGTTACCTTTTATGTCCGTATCAACTGACTCGAGATTATCCAGAAAGGATTGCAATTGATGCTGTTCTTCCTCTGAAAACATGCTACTATCTGTTGGATTGACTAACGGGAAAGAAAAGAGAGAAGCTTTATAGATGCGTCATCACGGAAAACCCCATTGGTTTTTTTTGTACCTTTTTCCTGACTTGACATAACAAGATGATATCGATGCTTGTAAGGTGGATTGTGGTATATAAAGTAAAAAGAAGGAAGGAAAAAGAAAAAGAGAAACATGTGACAATTGATTCCATGAAATGAGAGGCAAGTGTGTGGATTTGCATGTCAAAAATCAAGGAGTAACATGTGGATAAGCTTGAAAGTTTTTGGTGGTCATGTTGCACACATGGACACACACACACACACACACACACACACACACACACACACACACACACACACACACAGGGTCATCATGGACAGGATCAAGGCACTCGAGTGATGGTCTCGGCAGAGTAGAGCACAACTAGGCGCAGATGATTGGATGTCTCTGATGGTCTTGCTGTATCCATCAGGCTTCGTCGTGACTGATGCGATTAGAAATAGGGTTGTGTAATGCGATATGAGCAATTTTTTCATTTGCAAGGCGTGGTGTGTATATAATGTATAGACTTTAGACCTTTTTTTTTCTTTTCTTTCCTTCCTTCTTTTTTCTTTTATACATATATCTCACTTTCTTTATTACCAAAACTATCATGGCTGAAGCTATCCTCGATTTTAGCAAAGAACTGGATGTTGGTTTGTTGGACCAGGTTGTGATGACCTTGTTTACTGGTTCTGGAAGCGAGGTAAGTATTGGTTTCTGCTGGACGCAGTAAATGTAGACTACTAAACCTATCTATAACAGCAACAATTAGCTCAACAAATCCTGACTCAATTCCAAGACCACGAAGAAGCATGGACTCGAGTGGATGGCATCTTAGAGAAATCCAGTGTCCCTCAGACAAAGGTAACATAGCCAGGCTTTGCGCGAATCCACATGGACGTATTTTAACGCGATTTTTTTGGCCTAGTTTATCGCGTTACAAATTCTTGAAAAGTTTGTTCAAACCAGATGGAACACCTTGCAAAGCGACAGTAGAAATGGTAAATTAGGCTTCTGTACATTCATTGCATGCTGACCGATTAATCATGCACTCCTTTTGCAGCTATTCGCTATTTCATTGTCAATGTCATTGTCAAGCAATCATCTGATGATGCCAACTTGATCAAGGAACGCACTTATATCAATAAGCTCAACATGGTTCTTGTTCAAATCCTCAAGCAAGAATGGCCTCATAACTGGCCTTCCTTCATCCCTGAAATCATCGCCTCCAGCAAATCAAACCTCGCCCTCTGCGAGAACAACATGGCCATCTTGAAGTTGTTGAGGTAAGCGACTGCGCTGGACACACATAAAATCAATCCAGGATACTTACTCTTTTCTGTAGTGAAGAGATTTTCGACTTTTCTGCTGAACAGATGACTCAATTGAAAGCAGCTACTCTCAAGACCCAAATGAAATCAGAATTCGCAGAGATCTACAACTTGTGCAGAGAAGTGCTCGACAAAGCAGTAAAGCCCAGCCTTATCAAAGCTACTCTTGAGACTCTACTGAGATTCGTCAATTGGGTTCCTGTTGGTTACATTTTTGAAACTGATTTGATTGAAACTCTCCGCAACAAGGTAATAATGCATGCAACTTGGCATGAGCCCCCCTCCTTTAACCTACCTTTTTGATTGTAGTTCTTTGAACAACCTCCTTATAGAAATGTCACTCTCAAATGCTTCACCGAAATCAGTGGTCTCGAAATTGGCGAGCCTTATTACGAAAAGATGGTTGCCTTATTCACGAGCGTCATGAATGCTACCAATACCATGATTCCTCCTAGCACCAATATCGCTGATGTATACGAGAACAGCAACGACGATGATCAAGAGTTTGTCCAGAACTTGGCTCTATTCCTCACAGGCTATCTGTCTCAACACTTGAAGATTGTCGAACGCTTCCCCAACACGCACGAGCTTTTGATCAATGCTCACTTTTACCTCATCAAGATTTCCCGTGTTGAGGATCGTGAGATTTTCAAGATCTGCTTAGAGTATTGGGCCAAGTTGGTGCAAGGTTTGTTTGAAGAAGCTGCTAGAGCTGGTCAAGGTAGCGGTCAGTTGTTGGATCTGAACAATATGGGTGGCTTCAATGGTGCTTCCAGAAAGAACTTGTATGTCACTGTTCTGTCCAATTTGCGTGTAGTGATGATTGAATGCATGGTGAAGCCTGAAGAAGTAAGTCGTGGGCAGAGGGTGTGACAACACGCAGTATTGACACGCATTGGTATAGGTCCTTGTGGTGGAGAATGACGAAGGTGAAATCGTGCGAGAGTTTGTAAAGGAGAGTGATACTATTGTACTGTACAAGAGCATGAAGGAGGCTCTTGTCTATTTGACCAACTTGGACGTCAATGACACGGAGGAAATCATGACCACCAAATTAGCTAGACAGATGGACGGCAGTGAATGGTCCTGGAACAACCTCAACAAGCTGTGCTGGGCCATCGGTTCTATTTCTGGTGCCATGAACGAGGAAACTGAAAAGCGATTCTTGGTCACTGTCATCAAGGAGCTGTTGAGCTTGTGTGAAATGAAGCGTGGTAAAGACAACAAGGCTGTGGTTGCATCCAACATCATGTACTGTGTCGGTCAATACCCACGTTTCTTGAAGGCTCACTGGAAGTTCCTCAAGACTGTCGTGAACAAGCTGTTTGAATTCATGCATGAATCGCACGAAGGTGTTCAGGACATGGCTTGTGATACCTTCATCAAGATTGCCCAGCAGTGTAAGCGCCATTTCGTTGTTCAACAGCAAGGTGAAGTCAAGCCTTTTGTCGAGGAAATTCTGGAGAATGTCAATCGTATCACCTCTGATCTTGCTCCTCAACAAATCCACACCTTCTACGAGGCTCTGGGCTACATGGTGGCTGCGCAGACCAGCGGTCCTGCTCAGGAGAGACTTATGGTCAAGTTTATGGAGCTCCCCAACAGCGCTGTAAGTTTAGATGCCTGTTTACTGCATCTTTCCACTAGCAAACTAACCCTATATCTTAGTGGGAGAACATGATGAACCAAGCCAAGGAGAACACGGAATGCTTGCATAATGCTACCGAGATCAAGGTATTGTCCAACGTGCTCAAGACAAACGTCGCTGCCTGTACATCTGTTGGATCTGCTTTTATCCTTCAGTTGAGTAAGATTTACATGGACTTGTTGGCTCTCTATCGTATTGTTGGTGAGTTGGTGTCTCAAAGTGTTGCTACTCAGGGCGTGATTGCCACCAAGACGCCCAAGGTCCGTGGTTGGAGAACCATCAAGAAGGAAATCTTGAAATTGATCGACACCTATGTTGAATGCACCACTGATATTGACACTGTGAACAACAACATGGTCGAGCCTTTCTTGGAAGCCGTGTTAACAGACTACAACTCCAGTGTTGACACTGCTAGAGATGCCGAAGTCTTGAATGTGATTGCTACCATCGTCAACAAGTTACATGTAAGTAATGTGTGTTGATATACACCCAAGTCGATGACTGATGTTTTTATGATATAGGGTTTGATGACTCCTCGCGTCAATGTCATCTTTGATGCTACCTTTGAGCCTACCTTGAACATGATCACCAAAGACTTTGCTGAATATCCTGAACATAGAACCGGATTCTATTCCATGCTGAGAGCTATCAATAGACACTGCTTCCCCGCTTTATTAGAATTGGCACCTGCTCAATTCAAGCTCTTTATCGACAGTATTGTCTGGGGTTTCAAGCACACTATGCGTGATATTGCTGATATTGGCCTCGAAATCTGTGGTGAATTGATTGACAATATCAGTCGTACGGATGCCGCTGTCGCTGGTGCCTTTTATCAATCCTACTATCTCAGCATTCTGCAAGACATCTTCTTTGTCCTTACAGATCGCGATCACAAGAGTGGTAAGTTGTCGAGTATTTTTTTAGCCTGTACATGGCACTAAAAAATGGTTACCATCTTTAGGTTTCAAGGGACAAACTGAAGTGTTGGCCCGTCTCTTCCAATTGGTGTCTAATAATATGATCCGTGTACCTCTTTATAACGCTTCTCAAGTTTCTGACCCCAATACTAGCAATGCCGACTTTTTACGTGATTACGTATCGACCCTGTTACAAAACGCATTCCCCCATCTCCAGCCGTAAGTGGTTCAGTCTGCCCCTGATTATCATGTAGTCTCACTCATTCTATCACTTTATATAGTGGCCAAGTCAAGGTCTTTGTGCATGCCATGTTTGAATTCAACAACAACGCACCCAAGTTCAAGCTGGAAGTGCGTGATTTCCTGATTCAATTGAAGGAATTTGCAGGTGAAAATGCAGAACTCTATTTGGAAGAAAAGGAGAGTGAATTAGAAGCTCAACGAAAGGCAGAGATGGCCAAGGCATTGTCTATTCCTGGTATGATCAAGCCCTCTGAATTACCAGTAATGGATGAAGATGAAGCACTCTGAAAAAATACACCCAAGCACACACACACATATATATACACATACTCACAACACAAACATTCCAGCAATGATCCAATATATTGAATAAAATAACCCCCCCTTTTTTTTTATCAACATGAACTAATCGCGAGGTAGTAGGATAGCAGACGAGTTGTTTGGTATATTTCTGTTGTAATCATCCTCATCATCCTCATCATCTTGATTGGTGTTTGCATCTGCGCTATCGGGTATGCTCACCAAACTAGGCGGGATTAATCCATATGTTTGAGATAATAATAGGAATCGTGCATATAGAGAGGTTTCGTTCTAATAAGAAACAAGGATTATGATTACAGCTACAATACACAACCTCTAGACTTGCCTCAAAGGATTCGTATATCTCTCTGTGATGGAAATAAGCATGTGCAAATATACGGTACAGACGTCTTGCAATGGACTGGAAATGTTTGAGAGAGGGTTCAGGCACAGAGATTCTGATGAGAGAGAGAGAGAGAGAGAGAGAGAGAGCGAGTGAATACAATGCATCTACCACATGTAAGATGGGCAATCAAAACCCTTGACTTGCCTGCTAGGAAAGTATTTTGAGTTATTCAACAGGATAGTTGCACCATCTAATGTGTGTATGATGTAGTCGATTGCAGGACACTATAGAGAATCAGAATCATGTAGGTCCATGTAGCAGTGTCTATCGACTTACTGATTGAGTTGATGGATGTGCAGCACATAAATACAGCCATCCGTCTGCCTTCATCTCTGGGCAATGCTGCTTTGTACACTCTGTTTCCAATGCAACCACCAACAAACTGAGTTCCAAGCACACTTGACTATACAACACACATTATTACAGTGTTGATCATGATGGTTGCGTTTCTGTGTTTTACCGTAAATGCTCATATTGCCACACTTCATCATCTACATTTTCAGGCAGTTCAATGATACGTTGTACATCGCTGCAATCTAATCGGATCAGTTGCTGTAGATATTCTTGTACATTAAAGGATGATTCCAAAGAATCCAAGTTTTCGAATGGCCATTGAAACGAATCCTGTTGTAAAAAAAAAAAAAAAAAAAAAAAAAAACTTATAAATAACTCGGTCGCTCATCTTTTTTTTTTTTTTTTAAAAAAAAACTGATTCTTACTTGTAACCGTCTACCAGGGTATAGTCTTCTTGGTACATGAGATGATACAGCAGTTTCAGTCATTTATGTTGTATGTTTTAATCAAAAGGGAAAAGAAAAAAAGAAGAGTGAAAACCAGAAACTCCTTTTTTTTGTCTACAAACGTTGAACTCCTACTTCTAATAGCGTTTCAATCCCCCCCCTTTGCACACATTGAATTGTGTGCAAATCATGCCAGACATGATCAGGCACCTTCTTTAGCCATTTGAGGCTGACATTTTTTTTTTGGTAAAAGCAACTTGATTTTATTGGCATATCCTCGTTTACGCAGGATAGATTACTCTTGTAATCTGCAGTTGACGGCCAAATCATCATACGTCTACAAAGCAGGCTTCTGATCGTTCGCTCTACTCAAAACTGTGCGTTTCAGTCTCTAGGAATTGCTAATAGTGTTGATCGTTCTATGTACATATCAATACATAGGATGACGGTTGTTGTGCTGGATCAGATAAGTGAAAACGTGTATTGTTCACTATGAATGACACAAAGGCAAATCATGTGAATGAATGGCTATCAAGAGTGGATATAATGGTATGTTATGATGTGATACACTACTAGAAAGCAGCTGCATCAAGCCGACAGAAGAATTGGTGCTGTGTAATTGCAGAGCAAGGGATGGAGTTCATGCTGTCTTGCTTGTTGGGTACGATGCTGGATGTCGAGCTGCAGCCAGATTTTGATGTGCCATTGGGATTTCGCAAAAGCTGGGAGCTCGAGTCCATCCTGAATGTGCAGATTCAGTCGCAACCGTAATCACACTCTGTATCATTTACCAACGGCTTGAAATGAGAGTACAAGTGCTGTATTGGTTGTCTTCCGCAATCGCAATGATGCGCAATAAGATCATTGATGTAGATAACCGGGGTTATGTGCCCGTTCGGAATACCCAGATCTAGTTTTGACGATCGTTCTTGTTGCGTCAAGATACTCTAGTGTATGCTATATACAAATACATGATGAAACCACTTTGTTGTTGTATGTAGAAGCATGCATAAACGACCGAAAAACAAGCAAGCATAGGCTTGAGGAGGATCCACATGTTGCCTTAAATGGCGGTATTGGGATCATAGCCCTGTCTCATACTAATGATATGGAGCCGCAAGCCAAAAAGCAAAAAGGCAGATTGCACTGTATTAAATGTCCAAATGGAGATGTTTATTCGACTATGGCATCCAATCCAAATATATAAAATAACAACAACAGCCATTTTTTGTGTTCCATTCACTGGGGCTTAGGGAATGAAAAAAAAAAAAAAAAAAAAAAAAAAAAAAAAAAAAAAAAAAAAAAAAAAAAAAAAGCCAAAAGGGCAATGTGGGCATTTCTGTGTAACTGGTTGATGGGATCATGCATTCAGATATTAATAGATTCAAAAACCAAACCAATTGATATATAAAGGGCCTGTCTATTCTTGTCTGGTTTTCTTGTTCTCCCACTTCTTTACTGCCTTAATTTATTTATTTATTCAACCACACAACTATACACATACAATGAGTGCCGATCTACAATCATTCATGGGCCGCAGAGGAGTCAAGGCCATGGGACTTGTCTTGCTCTTGTCCTGTCTAGCATTGCTCGCTAAATACTACACATACGAGCCCAATTCATCCCACTTTAGAAGAGCATTGTTCTATAGAAATGACTCTTCGGTACAGCAGGGCCAATTCAACAGCCATTTCAGTTGGACTGATGGCAATGGTAAGTGACCCAACATGTGGCTGTCAATGGCAATACAGTGGCTGATACATGGCATAGGCGGCTTGCATCAATTACCTATCGAAACAGTGTTATCAAAGTCGTTTTCGCTATCTTCTTACTCTGAACAATCCCAAATCATCCCCTACTACTACAAATCTGCAATGAACATGACGGGTGAGGACATTACCATTGTTACACTGGTTACAAGAAACCGAATTCCCAATCTAGCAAAACTTGCCACACAATATCAAGGTACTATACAAGGAAACCACTAGCTATCAAATGATGTCTTCTAACAGTAGCTATTAATAGGCCCTATCTCTACCACAATCCATATATCAGATGACGCTGAAGGTGAATACACGCTCGAGCTTCTCCAAAAGGCCATGGATAAGAACCCCAACATGCGCAAATTCGTCGATGTTCATGTGGTCCGTGATGAATTTGATCGCGAGTTGAATCTCTGGCGAAACGTTGCTAAACTGTTTGCAAGAACCGAATACGTGATGCAGCTTGACATCGACTTTTTTCCATGCACTGATATCCGCAAGTCTGTATTGAACAACCCCAAGGCCATGGAATTGCTGCGTTCAGGCGAGGCTGCTTTGGTGATACCCGCCTTTGAGTACGCCAAGCAGGAAGAAGGCTTGGACTATCGTCATTTCCCTACCAACAAGCCCGATCTTGTCAAACAATATAATGATAACAAGGTGGAGATGTTTCATTCTTTCTGGCTGCCTGGCCATGCCCCCACGGATTACGAGCGCTGGATATCAGACGAAAAGGAAATCTACAAAGTAACTACCTATCAACACTCTTACGAGCCCTATGTCATCTTCAAGAACCAGGGCTCTCCATGGTGCGACGAGAGATTTGCTGGCTATGGTAGCAACAAGGCTGCTTGCTTGTACGAACTCTACATTTCTGGCGTCGATTACTATGTATTGCCCAACGACTTTATCGTGCACCAGACACATGCTTATCCTGATGAAGCCAGACAAGTTGAGAGATACTACAACCGCAGACTATACACGCAATTTAGAGAAGAAATCTGTATCAGATTGGCTCGCAGATTCATCACCCAAAAGAAGTGGGATCAACCCAAGTCTGAGAACCTAAGACAAGAATGCGCCTCCATCAAACCCTTCCAAAGAGCCATCGGAAGATTCGTGTAGTAGGCAGGCACCGAACTCTGTTATTTTCCCTCTTTTTTCCCTTTACAGCATGAAATCCTATACATAATACACACTTACATACACATCTCTTTCTTCACCACATCACCCAACCAGCATCCGAAGCTACACATGTTTGGTTAAATTGTACAGTTCCTTTGTTTCTAATCCAAATAAACAGACCAAATAAAAAAAAAAAAAAAAACTCTATATACAGTCAATATTTGCCAACAATGTTGACAATGCACTCTTTAGGCATAAGCCCGTTTCTTCTGTTGGTACATCGGACACTTGGCTTCCATGAACAGGCTTGTTCAAAAGGCAAAGCTGCTGTGTGCAACCTGAACATGGGCTTGAAAGTATACAGCCAGTGATTGAGTGAGAGCTAGCATAGAGTGCTAAAAATACCTTGCCTTCAGAACGAATATAGTAAAAAAAAAAAAAAAAAAAAAAAAAAAAAAAAAAAAAAATAGATGCACATTTGTTTTCCCAGTGTCAAGCTATCAAGATGGTCAAATTCAAAATCATCAGCGTTCATCGCTGTCGTGTGTTGTCAAAATGGATCCACACCATCCAAATGATGTGAGTGATATTTGACGCATGTAAAAAAAAAAAAGCTTATAAGCTATAGATAAACAAACCTAGCTCAAACTTGAACAGAGCATAAATGAGACATTTGATATGCGGTAGCCATGAACAACGAGCATTACACTTTGGTATACTATGCTATATAACGCTTATTCTCATAAACTATCAAAGTCTAGAAGAAACACGCTCTCCTATCTCAATGTCATGGTGGTTGGCTCGGTTGGCTCTGGCAAAACTGTCTTTGTCAGAACCTTTTGTGAAACATTGAAGCATGATGTGATTCAAGGCTCCTTCCAGGAATCTAAGCCCATGGTGCTGAGGGATCCACTGCGACTTACAGACGAGCTCTACACGGTCTCAATGCACATTGTAGAGAACGGCCAGCGAACAGCACTCACCATCACTGACACACCGGGGTTCACCACGGGATACGCAGTAGATCACCAGCTGAGGTACATTGCAAAGTACATTGACTATCAGTTTGAGCGCACACTTGCTCAAGTAAGTAGTAGATCAAGACAAGGAAAAACACAGCCCACCTAGCTAACACCCTGATGGTCCAGGAATCCAAAGTCAAGAGAGACGCCAAAGCATCGGACACTCACATTCACTCGTGCCTCTACTTTATTGTCATCAAGCACATCCAGACGATGAGTGAGGCTGATAAATAGATCCTTAAAATGCTGAGTACGCGTGCCAATATTATTCCAGTTATAGGCAAGTCAGATACTTTGACAGTGGCTCAACGCGAACAAATCAAATCAGTATTCAGACGAGAAATCTTTGATATCCTGCAAATTCCAATCTACGGCTGCATTGATATCGACGACGAGGACCAGCATACCAGCACACCAACACCCACAACAGATGAACAGAATGCTTAACATGCTGCAGGAATGCGTTGAAGAGGACAGGGACGAAGACGCAGGCGCTCTGATCGACTATATGCACAGCATGCCATTCACGCTGGTCGGCTATGAAGAGGATCCTGAAACAGGGCGTCCACTCAATCTCGCCAATATCACCAACAGCAGCCGCCTCCTGGATCAAGATGAAGACAAGTCGTTGTCCCCCGCTACACCCAGCACCAGACGCACCAACAGCCGCATGAACAGCAAACAGCATGTGCTTGGAAGACGTTATCCCTGGGCAGTGGTTGAATGCTGCAATCCTACACACTGCGACGTTTCACTGCTAAAGACGACACTGCTTTCAACCCATAGAGACATGTTGAGATTCGATACGTTTGAGCGATTTTATGAACAATACCGCACAGAACAATTATCCAATCGTAAAGTGAAGCACATGATGAGAGTAGATTCCAAAGCAGGTGTACCCTTGGTATAAAATCATCCTTCTAGAATAAAAGCTACTGTTTATTATTGATACCATTAATGTCGAAATCCTCGCAACGATTCAGTCGCTTTTAAGCTCAAGCTGCTCGCTGTTACTCCTCCCGTCTTTTTCGCCTTGTTCATCTCGTTTATCGCTGCCACGATCTCGCTCATATTTGTCTCTAACACTAGTCCACCCTGAATAATCTCGGATAAAATGGCATGCACTTCATCAAAATGAAAGATCTATGCATATTTTAGCAGGTGTCATCCAGTTTCTCTGGTTCTCTTTGCAACGTACCAGGTCCAACTCGCACACATTTTCAAAGCATCTATCCAAGCTCTCCACAAATACCTATTCTGCTGCTTTAGTATAGTCGTCTCTTGGAGATTCACAAGCTCAGCTTACTTGAATAAGATCCAATATGCCCAACTCACTCTCGCTCTCATCCACGACAAACACAAAGTAGAGAGTAGCGTAATGTCTATAGATAACACGTGTATCTTTGCCGCCAAGCAGTTTACTTCCCTCCAAGAAATTGCATGCTGTGTCTGGTCGTTTTGAAACGAGGGAGAAGATTTCTTGCACTAGCGCTTGTTGCGTCGCAATGTCCTTGAGTGCGAGATTTAATGTATATATATCGGATGCCATTGGCGCACTGCTTACTTACAATTTGCTGGTAGAATTTGATTAATCGAGGTTTGCCGTGGTTGTTAAAGATGAGCACAGACTTGATCATGGTGTTTAGAAATAGGAAAAGAGAGAAACCAGCCTCTGCTGCTTTTCAGGCGTTGAGAGTCCGTTTCTTGGATTGCAATTTATGAGGTGCAACTCAGCCCATCCTTTATTCGCTCGCATCAGGCACCAAACCATTTTACACACACTGTTTTCTTCTTTATTAATATAGTCTCTCTTTTTTTTTTTTTTCGTTTCAACCTCTCTTCTTCTCTCTTTATTCACACATAGAAGACAAGGATGCAAGCAAAGTCGTCTACATTGAGACGTGGTTTAGGCAACTCTAGAAGAAATGTGCGAACATTAAATCCAGCTTTTGTTTATGACTACACACTGCGTTGCGCTATTCACGCCTGTCTCGAGGAGAACAGCAAGCAAAAGCTACAGCCCACAAGCAAAGAGCAAAAGAGCAACAACAGACACTCTGTGCATTTGAGCGGTGTAAGTGATGTCTTTGGTAACATTGCAGACAAGTTTGGCAGCGAGGAACCCAACAAAGACAAGCTCACCAAGCCAGTGGTCGTTGGTTTGTTGCGTCGCTTGGACGATATCAAGGACGGGAAGGATGTCAGCAAACCAGAGTACCTGGATCGCCGCTTCATCTCCATTGTGAGACAAGTAAGGGATGTCGTAAAGCAGCATCGTTTCCGTCCTCAAGGCTCTATCAACGACTTGGTGATTACCTTTCTTCGAACCAGCGAAACTGAACTTAAAAAGTCTGATCCTAATCCAGCCGTATGGTTTAAAGACCTGGATCGATATGTGGTGCTGTTCACAGAGGTGCTGCTGCTCACGCTGAAAGAGGATGCTCCCAACTCGGCTTCTCAGGAACTGATTGACACGTTGCGCAAATCCATCTTGCCTCCCAAATCAAAGCAGCAACAGCAGCAAGAACAAAGAAATAGCAATCCAGTAACCAACAATGCTGACATTCTCGACATTATTGAAAACTTCCCTATGGTGAAAACAGTCCAAAACCTGTTTCAAATCGAGGATTCTATCCATAGGCAAAAGATTCGTGATCTGAAGGCTGTTTGTACGGAATCTGTAAGTGTGTGCCAAGGAGACTAGTAGACAGGATCATCAAAATGGCTCAACAATGCACTAGAATTTCTTTTTAGACCTCAAGCAGTGTATCAATGCTGTCAACACAAACCAGCCGTTTCCTGGCAGAAGAGAGGATTTTGCTAGTCAGCAGGCATATGATACATGGGTAACCAGAGAAAAAAAGTATCTGCAAGGTTTAATGACCATCATGGTAACAAGCCCAACCTTCTCGCTCAACATCAGCAACGAGCAAGACGTTGGTTCTGCAAATCTGTTATCGGGAGGCGGCGGTGGAAGCGCTGGATCTGGCCCCAACAATGTTGGCAGACGACCTAGCGATGCCAAGAGAAGCTCTGTCTATGGCAATCTCTCTTCTACGGATGATGTATGTAGACAGACAGCGATGCATGTCGTAATTTTACTGACACGCCTCTGTAGAGCCCTTACACATATATCCCCAACGATCCACGATCTTACTTTCGTCTATTGATGAACATGTGCATGGATCTAGATACAAACATTGCTCCAGATACAGAGCGCGCCAAGTCAAGTGTCTTGTCGCAAGCCTCAGAGGATCTTTTGAGAGAGTGTTGGAAGACATGGCGCTTATCCCCGCCATTCAGAGCCGTACTCTACCTCGAGCTGATCAAGAATCGTTTGGATACAGATGAATCTCAAGGCGAAGTGGACATTGATGAAGCAAGCGATGCCATGCGTGCTCTTGACAAGTGTTTGAAGGAAAATGAGATTCGAAATTGGACTATCAACGATGTAAGAATCAACACATTGAATGCCGTTTCATAGCTAACCGCTCGATGTATAGCGTGAAAACTTGATCCGAGTCTTTGAAGGACTCAACGAAACCTGTCTCCATTCTCTTGCAGATTCATTGAGTCAATACTGGAGAGTCAAGTAAGTTAGCAATGAAATTTGCGGCTGACGTTTTGCATCGTACGCTGACATACAGTAGCCCCAACTATGTCAAAGATCAAATCGCTCTACTCGACAGCATCTACGAAAATCCTGCGTATCTGGAAGACCATCCTGATCCGATCCGTCAATTCAGTTTATTGGAAGAAACCATTGCAGTAAGTTTGATATGAATGTCGTCTGTTTTCACTACGCTACATTGCTTACAACTTAAACAGGGCGCAGCTGTGTCTCGTTGGCGAGTGCTGGAGAAATCCGTGTTGAACCCTAAAAATGATGATATGACCAATTTGATGAATATGGCTGATAAGCTGATCAAGGAGCTCGTTAGTGTTGCCAAAAAGTTTAAGAAGCCGCTCAAAAAGTAAGCATGCATGGTGCGCACACACGTACACATTACCTACAATTAACCCTATTTCCATGGTAGCACACTGCATTTACCTGGTATAGTCATGGCCAGACAAATGCCTTTTTTTGTCCTGGAAATGGAAAACTGGGCATTCCTCCCTGAAGCAAGGAATGCACCTATTGATCTCACATTTCAGTTGTATGACAAGGTGCTCACGTTGAAGAGATTATACGATCAGTACGGTCCTCGACAGAAATCTGCCTTGTTTAAAGTGGAATCGTGGTTCTTGTTGCATGTGCGTCGCTGGCTAAAGACGACGGCGGGTGAAACGCCTGAATGGGTCAGAAATGCCATTAAACAAGACGAGGTAGGTCTAATCCGCCATTACGCTTAACAGAACAACTCATTTTACTTGCGCTCTAGTTCAAATCCATCAATGAAACCACGCTGCATTCATCCTCAATTGTTGACTTGTTCACCATGTTCCATCAAGCGGTTGATTTTGTGCAAAAGTTGGAGTGGCCAAACAATCTACAAGAATGTCGATTCAACACAGCCCTTTCCAAAGTGATTGGCGTTGCACTTGAACAATATACCATGGAGTTGGAAGAGATGATCACAATGGACATCTATCCTCGCGCCTACAGAGAAGACGATACCAACGCCAGTGCCACCTTTTTTGATAGAGCTCGTTATCAGCTCATTGGTAATCGCCAACATGGCAAAGGCAATGAAGAGCCTTATGACTTTATGGCACAAACGTGTGTCAAGATAAACAATATCGAGGGTGCTCGTGCCAAACTGGATAGATTATATCAAAATATGGATGTGGATGAGATTGCTCAGGAAATGAGAGAGTACGAATCCCAACTACCTATTACAGAAAAGAAGGAAGAGCAGCCTACAAACTACCTCTACTCTATCAAGGTTGTACGCGCAGAAAACTTACCCCCTGCTGATAACAATGGATTAAGTGATCCTTATATTGTGCTTGAAATCGACTCGAAGCCTATTGCAAGAACAAGAACCGTGTATGAGACCTTGAATCCTCGCTGGGACCAAGTGTTTGATATCTGGCTCACAGACGAGACCATGGATGTGTTGGCTCTGGTCTATGATGAGGATGTGATCGGTGCTGACGAAGAATGTGGTGGTGTCTGGTTTAAATTAGGCCCCTCTTATTATGGCGATTTCCAAACGCATGAATTGGTCTTGAACTTCAATCCTCAGGGAAAACTTGTTTTGCGTATCAGTATGGAAGGTGAAAAGGACGATATTCAGTTCTGGTTCGGTAAAGCTTTCCGTGTATTGAAGAGAGCAGAGAATGATGCTGCGGGCCTCATTGTAGATAAGGTAAAGCAAGTTGCCATGGTTTTTTGGAGCAAAATACACTAACAGTACCTCCATGTAGATGGGAAGCTATTTCCGTCAAGTTTTGAATCGCAAGTCTTTGGATAAATTACTGGGGCGTGATCGCAGTTTCTTTTCGTCATTCTCTAGAAGCAGTAAACACGTTGATCCCACACTACAGGATTGTGAAAACTCTCTTGCGCCCTTGTTGGATTATTTGGAAAAGAACCTCAAGATTTTGAACGATAACTTGTCGGAAACCAACATGCAACTTGTTGTATTGAGAATTTGGAGAGAGATTCTTATTTCATTGGAAAGCGTCTTGTTACCACCACTTTCAGAGCAACTGTCGGAATGGAAACCTTTGGATGACTATGAGTTCCATGTTGTTTATAAATGGCTAGAGGTAAGCAATCAATGCAATAACATTGCCATTCAATAAGGTGCACTGACACCTGTCGTTTGCCTATCAGCTTCTCAAAGTATTGTTCAATGGTGGTGAAGATGGCGATGCTGTTCCACTGGATAAACTAGAGAACTCTCAATACTACGCTCTTTTAGCCATCAACGCAGCCTACAATTTGGAAACCGAGAAATTGATCGAGGGGTACAACACCACTGTTAAGAATCAACTCGAGTTGAAGCTACGTGGAGGAAGAAAAGTAGACAGAAGTAAATCAGTATACCATTCTAAAAACACTGTTAGAAAGAGAAAATCAAGCGCTCGTAAATCTGCTTCTATCGAGCTTCCCAATAGCGACACTATTCTTCGTATTCTTCGTATGAGATCTGGCAGACAAGTGCGTGATTTCCTACACAATGAATTCGAAAAGCGTAATAATCCTACAGCATACATCAACAATGCTACAGCAGCAGCAGGCACAGGTACAGCAGTGGATTCAGAAGGACATGAAATTCCTGCAGTTCCTACTATTCCAACCAATGATTTGACGCCTATTACTGAGCATGATACTATGCCGCTGCGATAAATACATGCTTTTTTTAACACTATTACACATAATTGAAATAAAGTTGGTACATTGCTACCAGATTTTAATTGGCAGAATAGCAACTTGAACTTGGCAAAAAAACACCTGATAAAAATAGCAAACGTCCGTTGCACATGGTAACTGCTATAAAATTAAATTTTGCTACAAAACCTCTCAAACCTGCTTATTTACAGAACGAAAGATTATCAGATAATTGCTATCTTTTTGATCTATGTAATGATAGCAAGTTTGCGTTTTGGGGTTGCTAATATGATCTTTTTTTACATGGTAATTCCGTGTTCTTTTTTAGTTTTTGTAATGTCAAACAACAATTTCAGAATTGGTTCTAAAACTTGTGCTTATTAATGGCAATATTCATGCAAGTACATGAAAGACTCCCTCTTCACTCATGCGCCGAAGGAAGAATTCAGGACAAACCCGTACCAAGCCCTCACCACACGTTTGTGGTAGCAACTATGCTCAATAATGTTTTCAACAATTTATTTGTATTTGCCCTGAGGCTCTTTACATTGCATAACATAATAAATTCATTGTCCCTACATACTTTCGAAGCCTCAAAGAGAAAACAAGTTGACCTTGTAAGCATTTCGATGAACTGCCGTTATTAAATATAGAATGCATGGATAACAATAGAGCTATTTAATTATCCACCTACTTTTCATTGGCTTCAAAAGCATCTATGATTCCTTTCACAATTAGAAGAACGTTGAGTTTGCCAGCCGGCGCCACCAACCGCCAATATTAATTCCAGCTCAGACTCATAGTCTGTTCCAGATTGGCCAAATCTTAGTGGTTTTCGACTCGATCGAACCGTTTTTGCAGGTTCGACTAAGTAAAATGTGATGATCATCGTATGGCTCTTTAAGCTGTCCCTGGTGGTAGGGCGAAGTGGTAGAACTCCCGTATGCCAACGGGAGGATCCCGGTTCAAATCCTGGTGAACGCAAGTTGTTTGATTTTTTTGACGTAGTACTGATGTCCTCGTTTGGTGTTTTGTGCTCTTATCCATGATCTATATTTTGACGATTTCCGCAAGACTGTACTGGCTCTAGGAGTCGCACCTTATTAGTAGTAGATTTCTTTCCCAACTTAGTTCAAAAAATATCTTATTCCCCTTCTTTGCAGACATTGGGTCCACCAACAGTCTTTTCTATCCCTCAGCATGACATTTAAAGGACTTTAAATAAAACCTGGAGCTCGACTTCCCTACAAAAAAAAATGGCTCTTTAAGCTCTCTTGGAGTGCTTTTCAAGGCGCATCCAATAGTACCAAGTAAGATGGATGTTTTGAATAAACCTATTGGGTAATTTACGAAAATATGAAAAGAGGTTTCTGGCCAAAATGTCGAAATTTTACATATCAAGGTCCCACAAAGATGATTTTAGGGGCTACTTTGGATCGATAGAAACATATTGAATTAATATATACCATAGTAAAAGTCTTCATTATCAAGGTAAAAAATGCAATCGTTTGATTTTCGATGAAAATCATGAGGGGTACCTCATGCTTTTTGGTCGATTTTTGGCCATGTTTTTTTGGTCCCCAAAAAGTTGAGCAAAGGCGTCAGGAAGTAACTCCTAGATGAAAGCAATTGTTTGGTGCTATTCTGACGATCTAAAACGGCCTTGAACGTAAGAAAACGCAGCTCAAATGCACCCAAGTTTTGCTGTATTATTACGAACACTAAGAACTAAAAAGGGGAAATGCTAGTATGCTGCTTGCCCGTATATGAAGTAGTTAGGTGTATATAGATGTAGAGCATCGCATAAGAATCAGATCCATAGATAATATGAAGGATTTTCATGTGAAAGTAGAAGGCCAAAATAAAGGTTGCAGTATTTTTTAATAAGATACGCAACAAGAACAATCGGTAGTGCGAGCTACCTCTGCACACGTTGGCTCTCACCGTAGCGAAACAAAGGTAGAGAGCCATCCAAAGCATAAACTCTCGTACAAAATAATAATGAAATCACTGGCAGCTACTGAACTACTGCCAAATAAGAGATAACAGATGATGGAAAGCGCTGTATTCAAAACCATTTGGTAATAGCTTCCTTCTTCGTTGTGGTGTGGCAAAGGTGTTAAGCACAAAGAATAAAAGGATTATTATTTGTAGCTTATAAAAAATGTTCAATATTATAAAAACAAGAAAAGACTTATTTGAATAAGATCAGACACAAAAACTAATGATTTATTGATGAAGACAAGAGTTATTCTATTTATACTAAGTTCTGAATGCCAAAGTAGCAATTTATCTTGTACAACGCTTATCACATCTGGTGAACCTCAGTATTTAGATAGCTGAGATGCACTTCACTTATC
This sequence comes from Mucor velutinosus, assembly GCF_035048745.1. Taxonomy (NCBI): domain Eukaryota; kingdom Fungi; phylum Mucoromycota; class Mucoromycetes; order Mucorales; family Mucoraceae; genus Mucor; species Mucor velutinosus. Next base: position 926,839 of record NW_027041913.1, read on the forward strand.
ATAGCTTGTCCATGTTGTTGCACAACACAGACATATCTACCCATCAAGAATACCTTAATCTTTATAGACAGTTGTAGCCCTTCTGGCACAACATTGCCCCCCCAGATTCAGGTACTTCTTGTGGACATTTCGTAATCCCAGATTACAAAACATCATGACAATATAGCACATAAAGCACTTTCCAATAAATAATTACCAAATGACACTGCATCCGAGATCAGTCAGTAAAAACCTTGTGTAAAAACCTTTCATAGGACAAAAATGTAAGGAAAAGACTTGATCCCATCATGCTAGTAGCCATTTAAGACCTGTTTGATCTACCGCTCTGACCAATTTCGCGAGTAGTAGTAGTTCGCCAGTTAACTGTTTGAGGAGCTAACCTACGTTTACCAGCAGCCTTTGCACCTTCTCTTCGAGCCCAATACAGCTCAATGTGTTTGGCCGAATCAAAGTTTTTCACAGGCTCCCAAGTATCTTCACTAGGATCATCGAACCCTTTCCATTTTACCTTATACTCATAGTTACCAGGAGATCCTCTATGATCAATCACAGCTTGAATTTCGTAATGCTCTGCAGAGAATTCATCAATTGTGATTGGCTGAGGATTCGCAGCGACTTGGTACTTGATATGATGGGTAGGCACATCTCGACTAAGGAGTGCACCCGTCTTGTCAGCCAGCACATAGGAACCTTTATCGGTTATACTATGAATCAAATAAGGTCCTTCATACCGTTCATCTAACTTATTTTGACGATGAACATTTTTAATCATAACTTTACTACCAATAGGATAGGGTTCGGCAATGACCTTATGTTTCTTCGCAAAGTTAGCATGATCAGCATTTTGTGTATCCACAATACGCTTAGAAATAGCCGGGATAAGAACATCTTGTACAAAACGGTATCGTTTGTCAATGAGTCTATTATCAGCTTTCTCCAAACGTTTGGAATAGTCCACCTTTGAGTAATCAGCCAGCCCATTTGGTTGACGATTAAACAAAAGCGTATACGGACGAGATTTATGTAGCCGAGCATACTTGACATTGATGCAGTAATTCACCCACGGAATGAAGTGCTCCCATTGATCCCTCTTACCTTTTAACAACTTGATAGTCGTTAACTTACATATTTTGATAAATGACTCAGAAACCGAGTTACCCAATGGATTGTACCCTAATGACAGGCGATGGTCTATCCCACTGATGTCCATCATAGCACGGACCACCTCATTTATTCATTCCAGGCCTCTGTCTGAAGTCAACTTGATTGGCCATCCAAAAAGTGAGAAAACTTGAAGCATTTCCCTGGCAATTGTCGTAGCCTTCTTGTCTGGAATGCATCTTATCACAGTAAATCTCGTAAAGTAATCAGTAAGGACAAACAGAAAGTTGCTGCCGAAAGAGCTAGTAACACCCATATCACCGAGATCCATGCACCAATGATCCAAAGGTTGGGCTGCATTGACACTACGGAAAGGATGATATCCCTCTCTAGCGATATTGTACCTGTTACACTCGTCACAATCAGCTAATATTCTTTCTATGTCTTTCCGAATGTTCACCCAGTGAAACCCTTCATGATGAATTGCAGTTTCAACATGTTTGATCCCAAAATGTCCAACCAGATGCTGAGCAATGATCATATTGTCTCTTTCATTAGCAGGAGGAGTGACATAGTCAGCAAACCTAAGCGTACGCAATATGAATTCCTTTTGCTTTTGCGAGACAGCTGTGGTGGTGCCATCTTTGATAAGAGTAGCGTTTACCGCAGTGCGTGCATAGTTGCTAGAAGAATTAGATCGTAACGCCTTAGTTGTCTTGACCAAAGTACGTTTCATTGGAGGCGAAGGTGTGACAACCTTGAGTTTGTTTTTGGAACCCTTTTTCTTTCTCTTTACACTTTCACCACCATCAGCATAGTACCTGCCCCCCAGAAGATGTCGTGCTGAAGCATCAACATCCGAATCTTCGTAAAGTCGAGATAAAGCATCAGGAATTACGTTAAGGACACCGGGCAAATGCACAATATCGAAAGTATAAGAAAAAATGGTCTCCCACCATCCAAGCATGAGTGCATTGGGGACTTCCTGTGTATTCAAGTAGATCAGACTCTTATGGTCCGTATGTAAGGTAAACTCTCGCATATACAGAAAACGATGAAACTTAACCAAGGCATAGCAAATCCCTAGCAATTCCCTTTTCGTAGTACTGTAGTTACGCTCAGAAACAGACAATTTACGAGATACGAGACCTACATATCGAATTTCATCGTTGACCACTTGATATAAAACCGCGCCAAGAGCAGTTAAACTAGCATCAGTAGCCAAGTGAAATCGAATCGAAAAATCAGGAGGTGACAGCACAAGTGCCATCGTAAGTGCATCCTTCAAGTCGGCAATCGCTTTTGTATGAGACTCATTCCAAACATCTGTTAGATCTTTGTACTGTTTCAAGCTATCAAGATCTCGAGTCAGACGAGAATAACATGGAATGGCAGCACGAAAGTACGACATTAAACCCAAGAAAGATGCCAATTGACGACTAGTGGTAATAGCCGGCCAATCTGCAATGTTGGTAAGTTTTCTACCGTCAGGCAGTAATTTACCATTAATAACGCTCCATCCCAAGAGATAAATACTACGCTGAGCGAAGACGACTTTCTCAGGATTGAGCACCAAATTAGCATCGGTTAAACGACGAATTACCTCAGCAACCAACGCATAGTGATCTTGTAGGCTCCCATTACTACTGCATAAGATGTCATCCACATAGCAGGAAACCGAGTGATCACCATCAGTAGGAAACGAAGTAGAACTAGAGCTTGTATTCAAATCAGAGAGCAGTGTTTGCAATGTGCGTACAACCACCGATCCGACATGGCGAATTCCATAAGCAGCCTTTTTATGGGTGTATTGGATATTCGTGAAGGGACAAGTAAATGACACTTTATGAGCTTGCTCTGGATCCAAACCAAAGCTAGTAAAGCAAGCATGGATATCGAGACAAGTATGAATCATTTTTGTACCAATGCTCTGATGGATATGAGAGATCAAAGGTAACTGTTGTTTGTCATCCACTTCCAAGATAGCATTCAACTTACGAACGTCACACACCACTCTAGGCTTAGACATTGTGTAATTACCATCAGCGTCCTTTTTCTTTACAACCAACAATGGATGATTGAAACGTGTATGACTAGCAGATCTTTCAACAACACCCTCATCAAGCCATATCTGAATTTGTTTGGCAACAGCATCACGATAAGCTTCAGGCAAAGGATATTGAGCTCGCCAAGCGACAGCACCTGGTTTAGTATCAAGCTTAATAATCGAATCCGGCAGATTACACTGAGTATTCTTCATATCAATGCGCGAATTCTCTTCTAATAACCCCTTTAGTGCAAGTAGAAACGGTTGTCTCTCTTCCTCACTACCAAAAGGATGTGCGTTTGGAGTAATACCATCATCAATAGGATCTGGTACACGAGGACCTGATTGAAAGCCATGTTGACTCACCAAGCCCGTAAGACCAATGCCAAGCTTGGACAAAATATCCATACCAAGCAATACAGGTACGTTTTCCTCAGAATAGAATGGAAATACTTCAAACAAATGGTTTTTATTTGATTTATTGTAGCTAATGTGCAAACGTACCGCACCTATTCTAGGCACAGTCGTTACTTCATGAGCCATTTGAACAAAGCTCTCATCATCATCATTAGCCTCAAATCCAGCAAGAGAGGTTCCTCCTAAGAATTGAAAGAACTTGTCAGTGACGCACGAAAACGTAGCACCCGTATCCACTAAGCCAAAGCAAATGACATTTTGAACCACAATAGGAACACAAATAGCATTGGTGGTCATAGTAGGTGGAGCACTAAATCTAGCATCGAACTTACATTGCTGAGCAAATATATTTTGTAGCGTATCGTCGTCCACAGACATGCTACTCATCTCTTTTTCAAGAAGAATAGACTGGGCACGATTCACCAGGTCAGTATCCTCAAAGATACCATGAGCTTCACTCATCACAGCATCTTGGTCAACATCAACATTGTCACTATCACCAGAAGAAGGAGCAAGGACAACATCATCCACCGATTGTTCAGCAGAGGAGACAGCAGGGGAAGAAGCACCTTTCTCAGCTAACGCACGATCAACACGAGCAGAGAGAAAAGCAGCTTGGATTGCAGCATCCATCGAATGTTTGCCACCACGTTTCTTAGTCATGGCACGCAAAACTTTTTTACCACCATTGCCCTGATGGGTGTTACCACCACCAGTACGAATAGCAGTGTTGCAGTGATGCATCTGCCCCTTTGGTCGAGGACCGTTACATTTGGAGCAAGTCCCTTCAGCAACATGTTCAGCAAATGTTTTGCCAAAACGATTAGCACTAGAACGTGGAGAGTTGGACGAGGGACCATTGGATCTCGACGAAGAGCTACTTTGCAGAGCGTTTCCACTAGAAGAAGGTGCGTACCGAGACTTCTTTGCTTCGTTCGAAACAGGTATGTCAGCAGCGCGTTTTCTTCCATCAAAAACAGAGCCCAAAGATTCTTGACCCGTCTCAATAGCCATCATATCCATCTTGCGCACGAGAGAGGACACATAATCAATGTCATAAAATGACGATTCTGGTGCCTGACTCATAGCAACCATTAGCAACCTAGCGGTAACCTTGGGGAAAGCGTCAAAAAACACCATCGCTACGACACCCTTATCACTGATGTCAGCTCTATTTCTCAACGTCTTAAACCGCTCTACGAAACCATCAACGGATTCTTCGTTTCCTTTAGTACAACGAAGAAACTCCCTAATTCTTTCGAATCTGAGCTGTTCTTTTGGTGTACCAAAACGACCGATGATAGCTCCCTTCAAGGTAGCCCAAGACACAGTGGAGCCAGATGCTTTCACAAACTCATCAAGCCAATTGCGAAGATCGCCGGGAAGACAAGGAGGAAGCAAACGATACCAGTGTTCGTCAAGATCAAGCGTGCAACTGCTCAACTTATCGGAAAACCGGCGACAACACTCCTCAATGTTGGCAAAAACTTCCTTTTTTTCATCTTTGACACGTCCAAACCATTGGAACAAAGGAAGATCATCAGGTACAGTTGAACTATTAGCCGCACCTTGACTAACCACTGTTACTTGAGAAGGACTCTGGTTAGGTGTGACCATAGAGAGAGCTTTCTCTATAGCCTCCAAGTTAGAGCACTTCTTCGACAGGGCAGCCTTCAAAGCGTCGACCTCTTCGTCCGACTTGTCCCCACTGTTCGCAACTTCAGCGATCAACCCATGAACCTCCTGACGAAGTCGCTCTACAGCTCCTCCGTACGAAAGCTCGCTTCCAACAGCTTGAACATCTGAACTCTTGTTCTGTTCTGCAGGAGACACAGTAGAATCATTCATAGTCATATTTCGGTTTAAATTAGATAGGTAGGTTAAAATCTGGAAGATTCTGATTTACACGATCTTAAAAAATGTTAAGCACAAAGAATAAAAGGATTATTATTTGTAGCTTATAAAAAATGTTCAATATTATAAAAACAAGAAAAGACTTATTTGAATAAGATCAGACACAAAAACTAATGATTTATTGATGAAGACAAGAGTTATTCTATTTATACTAAGTTCTGAATGCCAAAGTAGCAATTTATCTTGTACAACGCTTATCACATCTGGTGAACCTCAGTATTTAGATAGCTGAGATGCACTTCACTTATCATAGCTTGTCCATGTTGTTGCACAACACAGACATATCTACCCATCAAGAATACCTTAATCTTTATAGACAGTTGTAGCCCTTCTGGCACAACAAAAGGTTTAAAACTTTGCTGCGCATTTTACGAAAAAAAGGAGAAACAACTATTTCAATCTTTATACTGATGCAAAAGCCTTTATATCAAGGCCACTATATATCCCCTTTGAGGAGTTGCTAAACACATAGAGAGATTTTGAGTCGCTACACTCGTCGTTGTCAAATAATTGAGAGGAAAATGTAAAGGAACCAATATTTATATAAAAAACCAGTGTTTCGACACGCACTACTATTATATGTACAACTCCCAATTCAACCAAGCTTCTTCTCCTTTAACTAAATTTTGCTCCCATGTATTTTCTCTACTAGATAAGACCCCATTTGGGCACATAATACTGCGATATTTTTAAAAATAATCGGGGTTTAACCCTCAAAGTGAAGTTCACAGCCGCAAAACACGTTTTCCTTTAATAACAACAGCACAGAAGCATCCATACGGTGCTCAAGTTTATAAAATAAATACAGGGCGTGGTATGACTAGTATCAATGAACAAAAAAAAAAAACTTATATTATGCGCCACTATAGCAAAAGTTAGCCTTGAGCAATCATTTTTTGACAATCTGGCGGGGGATGACCTTTTTGGCAGTGTACACTGTGACTAAAAAAGATTCAAATTTATTTGAATATATTAGAATTTGACCAATTTTTTCTGAAATACCCTAAAAATGTCTTAATCACTCTGAATTTGTCCAAATCCCTTTGGAAGTATTCAGATAAATTTATGCAGATGAAAATTAATAAATTAAGCTTAGAGAAATTTGGAGAAATTTAGAAAAATTAAGATATTATCCAGCGATTTTTTTTACCACGAAATGATCTTCATCAGAAAAGCGAGTAGTCATCGCTACGCCATTTTTATTTCTTATTTGTCAACTGCTTGAGATTCTTTCTTGTAAGGGAGTCGTGCTCCATTTTTTATTTAGAGTTCTCTGAATGTCATAATAGGATAGGAAGAAGAAAGAAAGAAGATATATTATTACGGAGCAACAATAGAAAGGAAACAATATTAACTAGTTATTATTATTAGGAATGGATTTTCAGCTTTGCATGCGACCGGGCAAAAGAACGAGCATTAAGATATAGAACAGTGGGATGATGGCTAGTAGTTTAGAAGGATGTACAAACATCAGTAAGTTTGAGAGAAAGAGGACCATGGTGTTGGCGTATATTTATTTTATGCATAGTCAAATATAGAATCATCGTTGTATACTTTCAAACCAATTCTTTTCATATCAGGCCAAACAAAGAAGAGCTTGCCAGATATGGCAGACTTCAGAACTGCAACTGAAGACAAAATATCATCGACAGCTATTATTGTGGAATACATCCACTATGATCTGCATTCCGACAGTTCATCCAGTTACCAGATTTAGATATAAACTGTATGTACGCTGGATTAGATGTACGATATCGATTTATACTATAAGAAGATATGGACTTCAGATACGCTAGTACTATAAGATTCATACTATATAAGATATAGGCTATAGATGGCACCACGGACATGGATGGCGCTATAGACTTATACTTGTATTCCGACATTGACTACGGATGTTTGCCATATCTGAATAAGCACCAAGATTAATGCACTATGTGCTTGTTGTTTCAGATGTGCATATGCACTTTATGATCCACGCTATAAGACACATGCTTATATCCGTGATACTAGCTATAGATACTTTATGTACTACAGACTTGTACTATATATGAGACATGCTATAGACATGCATACGATATGCTATAGACATGCCATATATCCAGATACATGCTAAAGATGTATGCTCAGCGATATACACTCAGATATGTACTATTAATATAGACTAAGTAGATTGTACCTATCGGATACATGCTACTAGATCGATATTAATTATCCTTATGGAAAGGATAGATCAGGGTACTTGGGATGAGAGTCTAATTATTCATCCAGACAGAGCTAAATCATGATTAGCTTGCTGGAGTTGTCTTTTAGTTGATCTGAATTGATTTATTTGTCAATCTAATTAATAGAACTTTTATCCATTGTTATAGTATATAAGAAGGATCATCTACCTGGCCAGTAGAGAGACTTCAAGTTTACTTTACACCTGTAAGTTTGATAATAAAATATACCTTTATCAAGTTGACATTACTGTTTTTTTATTCTTTTTTTTCCGTGAATTTTAGTCTATCAAGCCTCAAATTCCACAATTATATCCAGATCCCATCATGCACCATTGGAAGTATCCGAGTTGGCATTGTCAAGGAAACATTCAGGGATGCCGGACGTTGATACCGTTACGTTCTGACAGACTTGGCAAACGGCTAGAGCATGTGTTGCACCAGAGAAGTTGTGCTCAAAGATGAGCAACACCTTTACTAGCAATGGTAGCGAACTGCGGCGAGCACAATTGACCAGGGCATGGTCTGACAGCTTCTTCTTTCTACTTGATGGATTGAAAGTAGAGTCGATCGTGATGTTGTTGCCAAGTCGTAGTGAAGGAGCGCACTTGATCTGCGGATTGACACGAGCAGTGTTGTAATATTTGCACAATATAGAAGCAATAGACGGTGACAGCTTGATGTCGCCCATATTCAATGATTTTGAGAAGGTGATGGCAGTATCCGTCGAATTGTCAAATGCAATTGTCCTTCTTTTTTCATTGCTGTTACATGCAATATCCAGCATGATATTTTCCGCTTGTTTTGCGACTTGACTACAGCCATGGATTCTCTTCTTGATCATTTGGATCCTTCTCTCCAAAACACGGCAACTGTACTGAGGCATGGGGCCTATCTTTCGAATCACCATCGTGATATGCTCCAAATAATGTTTGCTGATTGGAAAGAATTTTGCTGAGATGTGAAGACGAAGAAATTGGTGCCACTTGGTGACTAGTTCCTCCAATTTTTGTATCTCGCTCTCAGATATATCCTGCTGCAAGCATACTGAGCAAATCAGAGATATTGTACGTAGGGCTTCCTTGGCAGCTTCAGAGACAGTAGGATCCAAATGGCATAAATCAACGTAGTCGATAAGAACTGTGGGCACAAAGTACTTCAGGAACACCAACCAATCTACTCCTCGAGCTGTCCCTCCCTTGCTGAAGACATCCATGAAATTGCCTTCGAAGATCAAAGGTGATGTGCTTGCAAGTTGGTTCAAGCAAATGCTGATCTTCTCTATTTGTCGCGGCTTCAAGCGAAGAATCGATTCCTTGTCCGTAAACATTTTCTTGATTCTTGGTCCCATGTTTTGTCCAAACAAATGAAATTCATCCAAGCCCACAAACGTTGGATCAATGAATGATGGCAGTTTTCGAAACAAAGAAGGCCTTTCGATACCAAGTTCTAGTGCACTGGATTTGTATTCTTCAATTGTTAGCAATCGTAGTGGTCAATCTTCATCATTAGCTGCTAATTGAAAAGAAATAACACCATTTTTGCTGATGCCAATGATCGTACAAAAACGGCAGCCTTGAAGCGACGTATGGGATGCGAGGAAATTGAGTTCGCTGACGCTAAGGATATCACCAAAGGATCCCATGAGGTGGACTTTGAGCGAGATACTTGTTGAGTTGTTTCTCTGCACTTGTAGTCCATCACGAGCCAATTTTTCCAATTCGCTGACAAGGTATTGAAGGTAACTGTCTAATCTCTTGGTGTTTGGGATAATGGCGAAATCAATCCACTACGGCCCAACTGATGTTCTCATGAGAACATCGATGTGCTCATATGAGAATCTATTTGATGTTCTCAAATGAGCACATCGATGTTCCCGAAAGGTGAAAAATGCTCTCATATGGGAACATCGGCGTTCCTAAAGATCTATTATAAGTCGGCCGATGTTCTCATGGGAACATCCGAAATGTTCCCATGTGAGCACATCCATATTCTTATATGAGCACATCGATTTTCAAAAATTTGAAAAAAGAATGCTCCTATCGGGGTCGAACCCACAACCTATCGGTTGTGGATCTGACGTTCTTCCCACTAAACTACTCGAATATCTTATTGAAATATATTCTTAACTCTAATAAGTAATTAATAGGTAATTTTAAATTGTCATTTTCTCGTGCAATTTATAATACGTTTAGTAATTTTATGAATCTTACAGATAATAAAAGTCTCTCTGTTGCCTGCAATATTATAGTTTAGCTATTAAACCATTTTATTCATGTGGAAAACTATACCTTCTCAAATGAGAACATCAATGTGCTCATGAGAACATCGATGTTCCCAAAAGAGCACATCCATGTTCTGTGAGAACATCAGTTGGGCCGTAGTGATCAGGAACTCCATTTTGTATCTATAGGCAGAAGGAAGGCTCAAGATTTGTAGCATGACCAAGTTCAACTTTGCACCACCTTTTTTGTGTGATTGGAATCCATCTACGTACAGGGACAGGCCAATGTCGTATCTATTGTTGAATAGATGCTTGTTGTTCACTAAATTTTGCATTATATCGCCCTTGAACCTTGCTCTGATGGATGAATTCTCGTCATCAAGCACTCTGATAAAGTTTGGATTTTCGAACAACGTGGCAAGTTGTGGACCGATTGGCAGCATCTTGATGGTTCTTCTGGGGCTACCATCAATATCGAATCTCTTTTCAAAGCACACTGGACATTCGTCCCCATCCTCTGGTTGAAAGGCATAGCAATACCTGATGCACACATCGACTGTATAAGGTGCAAAAGAAGTTGCCCTTTTCCTAGCAGAGCTGGCCTTGAATGTTGAGACTATAGGCGTTGCAACTTATCATAGTAGATGTTAGCGCTTTGAAACAACCAACTTTGTTATGGTTACTTACAAGGATACGTTTGGTTGTGCCATTGAACAAGTCTTCGGATGCTTGAGTTTGTCAAGTTTTCTTCCCTGAAGATCTTGTGGATTTCAGTATTTTTAGCATCCAGTGGTGGTAATGCCTCGCAACTGTCAGACATCTGATTGTCACTATAGTTAGCGCCGAGTCCATCAGAGTCTCCAAAGTCATATCCGCCATCGCTACCAGGTTCACCATCGCTGTTTTCTTGCTGACTATTTCTTTCAGTGTAAGATCCAGCCTGAGTATCATGTTCAGTTCTTGCTTTCTTTCTTTGATACTGATTAGTCTCCAGGTTGTGCAAGTCTACAGTTGTTGTGTCATTTGAAGAGTGCCAAAGTTTATGCTGTTTTTCATGTCTATTGCGAATTCTTTGACAACACTGAGCACAAAAAAAATGGCATCGTAAGTAATATTGGAAATAAAGGTTAAACACAACTCTGTCTGAATTGTCTTTTATGCTTCTTATATTGCATGCGTTTCAATCTGCATGATTGAAACATCAATGTCTGTGATAGCGGGTGCTATTAATTATTGGAAACATTACTAGACCAGTTTTTCTCTGCCTTTCATAGATTGTTACGCATTTATCGCAATTGATACAACCATCTCAAAGCACTGCTCTATTTTACACTTTACACTATTCACTTATTCAAAAATGGATCAAGCACAGCAACTATTCTTACAAAGATTGGAGAACATTGAACAGGAGTTGTCCAATCTTAGCAAACAGGTCAAGGAATGTAATGACAACCAAATCGAAGTAAAAGCTATGCTGCAGCACATTGTTCCACAATCTACCTCTTCGAGCACGGCCAATGTTGCGAGACTAGATGGAGTGATATGCCGTCCAAGCAAAGCAGACAACAAACATCTGGAGGAGCTTTCTGTTGAGCTATGCATCAACGTCCTGGAGAAGCATCGATTAGGTGGGGAAAACCTTGATGGCAAGAAGGTCTGGGAGCTTGTCAAAGATGCAACATACAACCAGGCAAAGAAACCTGACAGACAGTTTCCGAATATCACTTTCAGCAAGCTGGACGACAGGTTTCAAGCCTTGTTGGTCAAGACCGTCATTAACGATGTAGCCAAAAAGGGCGTTGACATCTCTGGGTTCTTCAAAGATTGGTTGCCGCAGTTTGCTGTCTCCAAATCATTGCCTGGCATAATCGATTACAAATACAATGCCAGGCCAAGCAATGACACGGTAATTCACGAAACCCAATTCGATGATGATCTGGTATTTTCTGAGGGATCCCAAGCGCAATCCGAAGAAGATTCTGTCGACGATGACGAAAATTCGATTGTAGACAAGATCAATTTTTATGTTTCTCGAAATACTGGACCACAAAAGTAAATGCTGCATAGAGAAAAGTACTCTTTGATACTAATCGTAATATTATAGAAGAATCAGCACGCAACATATGCCTCTAGTAGAACAAGTAACTGAGTTTTCATAGATATAGCGCAGTAACTCACATTTCTTTTCCATTTTATAATGTGCACTACCACTATAGCCAATGCAGCCATTTTCAGTATCAAAAAATGTATCTGCATCAAACAAATCAAAGGCAAAGGAACATGAAAAGCACAGAAGATCTTCATCACCAGAAACGCAAGATTTGCAAAGACAGTAAGTCTCTCATCATCACCTGGAGTTAGCCATTTTATGCTGATATTCTCTCTATCCTTTAAATTGTAGAAACATGAAAGTAATCGTAAGGCATTGATACCATAGATGAAGCTACTTATCCTTGTGTATTAGGGACCCAACAATAAGAGAGTGAGCAAGTCGTAAGGAATTCTGATCTCTATGCTTATTCTGATTAGGCTACGCTTTGTTGTTATTGTCCGTAATGTAATATCATCATGTTTCTCTGTAGTAGTAGCGCAATTATTATATGCCAAGAAATAAACAATGGTTTCTAATATAATAGCACTAAATGCTATTATATTTCTGATTTATTTTTTTTTGAATCTTTTGCAAACCACCCTAAACTACATGAATTTTTCTGAATTAAGTGAGCACTTTTCCGAACTTCTCTGAATGCCATTCAAAAAAATTTCGACAAATTTTTTGTAAAGTGGTAGTTTTCCGAAAAATGGATTCAGAAATATTCAGCAATATTCAGATCTTTTTTAGTCACAGTGGTAGTTCCGTATTCTTGTCAATTCTTGTATCAAAAAGTCTGTAGGTATCATGAATCTCTATTCGGCTCAATTTTGATATAAGATCTCGTTGTTTGATCCCATCCCCCCTCCCAATGATGCTGACACCGGCCCAGCATGCCTCGTATCAACCTTTTTTCCTTGATTATAATTGTCCAACGTTGTTGTGAATAAATTTTAAGCTTAGTTTCATGGCTAGACATAAAATCTCTGTGGTGAATGATTATCAAATGTGTCCTGCTGACCTGACAAGCACCTTGGTCAATCCGAGCAAGTGGTTAAATTCAAATTTGCACAGTATCACTGACGCTCAAGTTTTAAAATCACTGTTTATTCGAGCATCACTAAAAGATATGATCGTTAGAGTTAGGATAAAAGCATCGATAACTTAGGAATTGAGTTTCGTACAATGCAGAACATCAGGGACATTAGACAGAACTGTAATTTACCTACTTCTTTGGCGGCACAACATACTACTCCTTATTTTTAGGCCAAATTCTGTCCAAACTTGGCCATTATGAAGCACGAATAACTCGTGCTATAGAGTGTTGTGGACGCTTAGAATAAGGCCAAACGTCTCCTCTTGGCCACGCTTTACTTCCCAATGCTTTATCTCAAATTTTTTGGGTCGCTGTAAATTCATGAAAATCCTCATTTTTTCATGAGTATTAGCAAAGGAAAATACTTGAAAATTAAACGATCTCGTTTTTCACCTCAAAAATTAAGACTTTCTCTATGACACATATCAGATCAAATTGATGATAAAGATGAAATGCAACATTGAAAACTATCTTTATAAAGCTCTTATATGTTGAATATTGACATATCCACAGAAAACTTGTTTTCATATTTTTACAAATTGTTCATTATTTTTAGTTTGAAAGGTCAATGTAACCAACATCATTCGATGCGCCTTTATTGACTCTTTATAAATGCATTAGAAAGTTGGGTGTGACAACGACAATTTTCATAGTCAAATTTAGCAAAAACGTTTAAAGAATGTCAGATCAAGTCAAATTTGCACACAAAAACGACAACTGCTCAAATCCAAATTTGAGTGTCGCAGCGGTAGCTGCTGTGGCAGAAAAGTGAGGCCAAATCTACTGGATGTGACGTCGGGTATGGCGCTCTCTCATTTTTCCGCATCCTCTTTTTTTTCCTTTTGCAAAACGCGTTTAGTATCAGACCATGGTGGTTTTGGAAACCGTTGGAATGATAATAATACTCTAGCTTCTAATAGCACAGCCTTGTACTGTTAGAGGTACTTGATACTACTACTTTGAAGTGGAATATGATAGGTACCATTCCATAACAAGCACTGGCATACGTAAAATCAGCACTAATTGAATTTGTTTATCAGGTTTTGATACTTTTTTTGCCTGTTTGACGTCGGTGCTGTCATCATTACTTGTCTGCTATAGCGACTGTCTGCTTCTTTGGTTTACCATGCCTGGTTGTTTCTTCTTTGGTTTACCATGTCTGGTTGTTTCTTGTTTGGTCTCTATCTCTGGTGGTTGCTTCTTTAGTCTTTGTCTGGATCCTGGTGACGCTCGTTCGTCGGTTTTTCTATGGTGTTGCTGCTGGTGTTACTACTGGCGTTGCTGCTGCTGGTGTTGCTTAATGGTGTTGCTGCTGGTACTACTGCTGCTGATGTTATTGCTGCTGGTGTTGCTGCTAGTCAGGTCTTTCTTGATCTGCTGTCTCTGTTGTATGGTTGTTCTTTGTTCTATCCCTGGTAATTGCCTATTCTCTTCTGGTCTATCCGTGGGTGTGGTAAGTGGTAAGTATCTTTTTTTCTTGTGGTCGCAATGATATAAAGCTTCTCTGGGCGTTTGTATTATTGCTTCCTTTCTCGTGATAATGCATTCGTAATGTTTGCTTTGTTGCGCTTTTTTTTCTTTTGTTGACTGTGATATGATCAGCTCAATGGATGCTTGCAATGTTGTTGCTTCTTATGTTGTATGAACAACGAGCATGATGTGCTACTATATATCTGTATTGCCGTTGTAATACTACTTTGTTATATGGTCGTGAATTGTTGTTTGTGTTGCCGCTGTCGCTTCACATGAAACAACATTAGTCATTATGTTGTATTGCGCACTTATAATACTGCTGTTGCTCCTGCAATTGTGCGTGTTTGTTTTGCTTGACATCTGACTATTATCATGCACGTTGCTCATGTATGCATTTTCGTTGCAACAACAGCGAGCTGTTCTGAACATCTTTGATGTTGTCTTTGTTATACCTTTCTTTTGTCTCACTTTTTTGTGTGAGTGTTCCTTTTTTGCTTACATACTACTATACTTCTATAGTACATTATTATTATGTTCTGTTCTTCCTTTTCTTTCTTTTATTTTGTTTCTTTGAAGCATACTTTTTTTTACGTTGTGTGGATGTGCCTATCCCTGAAGCTCAACAAGACTTTATCCGAGGCTAGGAGGTAGATAGGCTGCCTCTACTTGGTTATCGCTACTTACTTTAGTGATGATTGAGGGTCTCAATGCCTGAATGTAAAGCTAGGTGGTGTAAGTAAGGCATGCTCTAGCACCTGAGGGAAATTTGATGATAGTTACAGCTATATTGCTATATAGCGGAGCTTAAAATTTTGCCTCACAATAAAACAGGGGGAAACCCTCGCAAATTTTTTTTAGGTCAGCGGAGTTTTCAAGCAATCTGATTGGCTCAGAGATTCAGGAACCGAAGGGTTCCAGCTAGTTGATCTCCTATTGAGCTGTCAATTATCATGATTTTGTAATTGTAATAAAAAGGTAACGAAATGAATCCAATATAAATTCTTTTTCTTTTCAAAAGTAAAATAAAAGTGCAATAATTTGGTCTGGTATCCATTAACCAGTTTTATGTGAGGAATGGATCAAACTTATTATGTGGGTGACTTATCAAAGACAAAATATAAATTAAATCCGAATAAAAAGTACTGTTTATTATGATGAATGGGGTATGGTTATTTATACTAATGGGTTCATAGTAATAAGAACTAATGGGCAGATACCTTTTAGATACGATGGTAGATGGATAAGAGATGCCGGTATGCTACATGATATGCCTCAGCGGTGGTATTTTTGCTCTGAGGTATGTTTCATTGTTATCATTTTGGGCATTCAAGGTACAACAATTATTATCTGTCAAATTTTATCGAAATAGGGATATTGTAATTCTGATAGATCAGTGGTAATATTATATAGTAGGCACCACATCATTATTACACTATGTACCAAGTCCTCTCAGTATCAAATGCTCTGCAAAACATGCGTCGCTGAGCATTAATTGGCAACATGTCTCAATTTTATTAACTGCTGCTTGGTATTTTTTGCTTCATTTCAAATTCTGAATGCATTAAATGTTTTCAATTTCAAATATTGATGCTTTTACTTCGAAAGAGTTTAAGATATAGATCATCTCTTCTGAGAGGCAAATGTGTTTAGGATATAGATCATCTCTGAGAGGCAAATGTATTAGGCGTTGTATATTACATAAGAGGGTCTGAGAATGAGCAGAGATGCATAGTAGAAGTGAGAGGTCTTTATTCAAGCAGCACGAAGGAACATGAGTGGCGCCATCAAATGGCTAATCTATATCCTGGTTCCTAGAGAGTGGTAGCCTATGGCCTTTCGTCCCTGGAAATGGGGTTCAATTCCGGCAAATGTTCTTCCGTCAAAGCTATTAGGAAGAACATTCTATCCTGGATCATCTTTGTTGTTTATCCTTGACTGGTTGTTCATGAGCTCTTATACAGCACATTCTCGTTAACT
Organism: Mucor velutinosus; assembly: GCF_035048745.1. Taxonomy (NCBI): domain Eukaryota; kingdom Fungi; phylum Mucoromycota; class Mucoromycetes; order Mucorales; family Mucoraceae; genus Mucor; species Mucor velutinosus. Next base: position 943,402 of record NW_027041913.1, read on the forward strand.
TGTTCAAGGATTATACAGTTATCCCGCATTCAAGATCAAGGTCCTATTGCTGAGGCACTGTCAAATAACTATAAATACCTTTGATATCTACAATAGTTTTAATCCCCATTCAATCTGGGAATAACATAATAAATATATTCAGTTCTAATTGTATTTACTCTGTCTATATTTCGTTATTCTAAACAAAATGTATTATACGTTGTATAATACATGAAAAGAGTTGAGAACGAGCAGAGGTACGTAGTAGATTGAGAGTTCTTTATTCAAGCAGCACAAAGGAACATGAGTGATGCCATCAAATGGCTAATCTATATCCTGATTCCTAGAGAGTGGTAGCCTGTAGCCTTTCGTCCCTGAAAGTGGGTTATAATTCTGACAAATGCTCTTCCGTCAAATCTATTAGGAAGAACATTATATTCTGGGTCTTCATTGTTGTTGATTCTTGATTAGTGGTCCATGATGCGCTTTCATACAGCGCATGTTTGCTAACTAGTTCAAGGCTTATACAATTGTCCCGTATTCAAGATCAAGATTCTGTTGTTGCGGCAGTGTCAAATAACTATAAATACCTTCGAAATCCACAATAGTTTTAACCCTCATTCAATCTTGGAATAACATAGATATATTCAGTTCTACTTGTATTTCCTCTATCTATATTTCGTTATTCTAAACAACTATCAGGCTTTTTTTTGTAGCTCGAGTCGTCAAGCTTCATCCAAACGTGGTTTGAGCGAACCTTCCCTTGGAAATGTCAGTTTATGAACAGTGTGATCAAGTATAAAACGGCTTTCGTTGATAATCCATTAGGTTTTCTTCAATTCAGCTGTTAACAGCATAAGCGTATCGATCGGTCCTATTGAACTGATAAACAAAATAAGCTTGTAATATATAAGCAACAGGATTTGCCTCGATTGTTTAATAGGCCCCTGAAAGCATCAAGTGCCATTCACATTAAGTATTGGCATCTGTAGTCGCAGTTTACACTTGCGACACAAAGAGGCTTTTGCAGTCGAAATGGAGCAAGCAGTCTGCTTTGCGTATTTGCTTTTAAAGAAGGTATGATATGGCACTACGATGTTGAGAGAATTAAGTTGGTAAAAGAGCGGTTTCATATTTCGTTTAAATTCATGCAAGGGTTTTTATTTGGAAATATTTAACGAAACCAATGCTATATGAGGATATATAGCAAAACCTCGATTCAGTCGAATCAGCATACCAAATGTCACATGCAGTGTTCCGAGTGTATTTGAACATGCAGCACGTAAATGTGTGAGGCGCAAACGAATAGTACAACTATTTGATGCTGCCAAGAGAATACATCTTAGAGCTTTTCAGATGTCTGTAGCTGTTGACATTTGAAGAAAAGCTATCTAGTCGTATTCGTGTCACTTTGGAAGAAAATTAACCCTAAATGAACACAAATGCAGCAAATGTATATCATGTAGCACAAATTGCAGCATCATAAACACGCACTTAACACGCAGTAGTATAATATTTGCAGCCTGTACGTAATAATGCTGTTTATGTGTCTGTTACTGTTCCCCGTGTTCAAAGAACCGTTATTTATACTAAACTAGCATCGCTGTTTGATGACTTCGACCCATCGGAGAGGTCATTCCGATCAGTGCGTTTACATATGAATCAAGTCAGTGACACTTGTTAAGCCATATTAGCCAGTGTGCTAACTTACCGATCAATGAGAATGTCTGGTATACTGATTTTCATTCTATATATGCAATAAAAACTTGGTTTATTGTTTCCGTATTGCCCACAGTGGATAAAATAGAATAGCTAAATGAATGCATTTGTCCATATTGAACTACATCCTCTAGAAGTGATGTCCGCATTACGCTAAATGAGTACAGCAAGGAGATTAGGTGTAAAATTATGACATGAACGTAAAAACGCCCAAGTATTATTTATCCTTTTATGTTTTAAGGTTTTTCTTCTTATTACTCAACACCAGGAAATAGAGTAAACGAATACGTAAATAAGTCATAGTATAGCTGTATCCAGAGTTCCTATTCAAAACTCTCAAAAAGAGAGATGCTCTCTCCTTAATACAAAATTGCAGCCAGACAGATACTTCAATAGAGGTATACGTTGAATTTTTAATGCTTATCTAATTATCATGCTCTGTGGTGTTCCTCTTAGAGCCCCTCGTTTATGTATATCTGTGCGTGCATTAAGCATCGCATGCAAGCGCTTTATTGTTTATTTATTTATACTCTCGCTGCGTGATAATAATAATTAATAAAAAATGTAGTCAGTAAATCAAGTAGATGTGTTAATATCTCTGAATTTTATGTATCATGATTCTTGTATGCTAAAGTATGTAGATCAAGATCAAGCTTCTTGATATGTGCACTTTGTACAATCCCGTCGTTGTCTTTATGATCTCGCTACCAGCGTGCCTGAAACGTTTAGATGTACTAGATTTTAAGGGATGTTTGGGAGAATAGGTCGCTGGAAACTATGATTCGGTAATATGTGCTCTAATGCAAGATGAACATGCATAATAATGATGCTCAGTGTTAAAGCATAGACTGTATATCATTTTTTTTTGCGCTTGAAAATCAAGTACATCTTGCTGTTTCAATTGTCCTTGGAACTGATTTATCAATCAGTCGCATACGTTTTCGTTGTGAGATGCAGTAATGGCTAAAAAAAGCCATTATCACTTGTAGAACGAATCTTTATGTATCTGCTCATTACGAAGCGCCCCCCCCCAATATATCACCAAATACACAAGCATCTCTACTATCAAGGAGTTATAAAGAATATTTTTCGCTGGACACCTAATCGTAAATGTGTAAATCGAGGGAATACCGTATCCAGATGTAAATAAATAAAAAAACGCCAACAAATCCTTAAGATATAAATTAGCTAACTTTACAAAACCACCCCTTTGTCTCTAATAATCCCTGAATAATGCTACAAACATCTGCATGACCTCTCTTGGCCCTTACCGGGGTGAGACAGATTAAGCTCATTTATCGTCATGTCAGTGTGTCATCTCTCATGATTGAGAATTTCCTCCTTATTAATACTACTGTTTATCATTCACTATGAAACTGAACTGAAGTTTGCTAAAAGAAAGCATACGCCAAGAGCCAAAGTTTTAAATTTTTTATTGCAAACATTACTGATAGAAGCAGATGAAGAAAAGCTTAGCGGCCATTTCTTGATAATTAGGAGAAGCCAACCTATTTTGTCAATTATCTTATGATGGCATTGTTTTTTCGAATTAAGCTATCTTCATTTCGACTGAAGCATTAAGCTTTTCTTGGAAATGAACGACATGAATTGAAGCTATTGGAAAAGTTTTGCAGAAGAATGATAATTGATCCTATTTCTTCTATACAAATCCATGTCTTGTTTTTTTTTGCAAATCGATTCGATTTGAAATGATGAGCGAGTGAATTGACTCCGTACACCAAGGCGAATGAACTGATCATCATCCTCCCTATGTCTCTCCATGTCTCCCTATGTGCGTTATGGAATAGGTTCTATTTTGCGGCATGAAGTGTTCATCCTTTTGTTCTCAATCTCTTTTGGTCGTCCTCCTTTTGTATGTATGTAGATGGATCACATCGAAGAGTGTATTATGAAAAGGCATTTTTTTTTACAAGGGGGTGTTCAAGTACATTTCAAACAAGAATAAAAGGGGCAAAAGAATTCTCTTTGCTATGATGTTATGTGGCAAAATCATTTTATTTTGAATCAAACCATCAGAATGAATTCTCATCATAATGGCGACTTTTGTTGTTTCCAATGTTGTGACTATAGCTATATTGCTCAAGACAAAAGTGAGGCTTCTCAATTCATACAAGGTTTTGTGTATCAAAAACACTTCTTGCTTGTCAATCACGATGACAATAATAATCATAACAGAATAAATTCGGAATCGACTCTCCCGTAATATATTTTTTTTTAGGAAAAAAGGGGGTGTCGGTGCTTGCAAATGAGGGAAAGATACAACTTGTAAATTATGGAAATTTATCTAACCAGTATCAGTTAATCACAATTCTTAATTCTTTATCCTACGCGGAGAGAAACATATAGCGAATAAAAAAAGAGAGGCAGAGCATACATAGAGAAGGGGCTACTTTAGATGCTCTGAATGTGATGTATGTGCTTAAACAACCACAGTGAACTAATTGATAAAATGTCAACACATCAATAAATTCATGTCCGACCTAGGCACAGTTGCCATGACAACCAGAAACGGGATCAATTTTACTTGGGCCACCGAGGATAAGCAGAAGATGCACACATTGGTATCACAAGATTGTTATCCAACATGAGCTGTTTTATATAATGCGCTGGATCAATTGACTGATCAAGAGCTTTGTCAAGATCAATCCATAAAATCGCATAAGGAGTACATAAAGCGGTATGGTTGGAAATGATGATGAGAATCAATCATTATCTGAGCCAAGCGCGTATCATACCACATCCTTGTGATGAAAACCCTTTTTCATGGAAAGCTTAAAAACCCACATTTCTTGAACAAGCAAGTATAAATGTATGACAACATCCAAAGAAGTTGATGTATGATTGTGTGTTGAAAAAGGAGACTTACGCTTTGGGCTTCTATATGACCAATCTCAGACGATTAGGAGATTCTTATAATGCCATTGGTTTGGTTAGTTGTGATAATTTCGTCTATAAATAATTGTTGTACAAGTCAAACTTTGTAAATAGAGGACGGATACTAGTTGTCAAGCACGCGCAAAAAGTGTTGTTTAAATAAAGGAATAGAACAAATTTGTGCACGGTGATATCGACTTCTTAACTTGTCAATTGTGTGTATTTTTATCAACATCATTCATCATCGGGATTGATCCGTTATTATACAGATTACAAGCTTGTTATACAAAGTTTTTTTTTATTCGTTGTTGGACCAACCAGCTGATTTGAACAACCCACTCGACTTTCATGCTTTGATCGACATTCATGTTTATTAATAAACGAAATGCTCTTTTGCAATACGGTGCTGGGGGGGGGGGAAGGTAGGGCGAGAGACAGAGACAAACTAGCCAAAAAGGAGAAGGAAGGTGAACAGACAATCCTATTTGATTATCGGAGTGTTGTTACATGGGTGTGTACTAGTTAACAGTGAGTATTACTATTGCTACTAACTTGTATTTTTTGGGCATTGTTGCAACCACGCAATCAACATGTGAAACATGGCTACACGATCGATGACAAGCTCTTCACAGATTGTGCTGAATAAAGGAGTAAATAATAACCATAAAGTTAATAACAATCATAACATTGGTTTGTTAGCCGAGATGATTAAGACTACATATAATTATATCATGTAGGGGGGAGGGATTTCTCAGTATTGGTGTGTTTGTGTGATCTGTATGATGCTTATGTATGTGTATATGTTTGTAAGGATGTCCGTATGTACTCATGGAAGAACAAACGCAAGAGGGGAGAATCAGGAATGGCGTAAAAGAAAAAGCATGTATTCATCAGTGATGTGATTTACACATTGAACCAAGGAGCAATTTGATCCTGATTTACAGCTATTCACAAAAAAAAGTAACATTGTATGTCGTTCGGCACACACACTTTAGTCGATCTTCCATCAACTTTAAATGATAAATCAAGAGAGCATCCACTCCTTGAATCTCACCCTAAATTAAGCCTAGGCTTTTCTTTTTATGTGTTTATACAAAATCAACCATCTGTAAGTTTACGCGTTACTATTACATTATTATATACTGTATACAGGAGTACACAAGCACACAAACTTTACTCATTTTCTGTTGTGCTCCATCAAGGGGTACCTTCTTTTGTACATAGGGAGCAAAAAGTCAATATTAAACTGTAGCATAGTCATCTTAATAACAATCTGTGTACTTTGGCTTCGATTTTTTTTTCTTCTTTTTCTATAAATAAGCGACATGTTGAATTTTACATCTTTTCTCTTTTTCATCCACTACTTTTTTTTCACTTTTTTTGTTACTGTATTGTTTCTTGTCTTGACAAGTAACTTTCAATTAAGCTAGACGTTTTCTTTATATATAAAGAAAACTCCATATACCATTAGCATTGACGAAAACTCACGCACAATCTGATCAATTAATATCACTCAATCAAGACTGTAAATCATGGAGATTTTAGAACTCGTTCATCAAGAAACAACGCCCAGTTTAGAAAGACCTTTCGAATGCACTTTCACTGATTGCAAAAAGACATTTGGTACGACTACAATGCCATGAAATCAATACGGTCTATTATATTAATCTATCAAATCTATATAGGCAGACGATCTGATCTAGTAAGACACTCTCGAATTCATACCAATGAGAGGTAATTGTCAAATCAAATCCCAAAATAAACAAAACAGCAAGAAAAGCTGAAACAGATTTCATTTTAGACCATTCAAATGTCGGGAGCCAACCTGTGGCAAAAGCTTTATTCAAGTAATTATTCATTTTAGCTTGGTCAAGGGCAAAACAACTAACGTCTTACAAACAGCGCTCGGCATTGACAGTGCATATGAGAACCCATTCTGGTGAGAGACCGCATGTATGCGAGTTCCCTCTCTGCAACAAAAGCTTTAGCGACAGCAGTTCGCTTGCAAGACACAGGTAAATATTTACACATTGAAAATTGCTTTCCTCTGCTAATAGCTTTCAAAACAGACGTACGCATACCGGTAAAAGACCCTACAGATGTCCTTTCGATGGATGCTCCAAGAGCTTTGTCCGTAAAACCATCTTAACCAAGCATATGAAAGGAGATCATGCTACAAATGGAAGAAGACCTTCAGTCCAATGGCAACCTTTCATTGAGGAGAGACGTAAAGTCATGCTCTTGCAGCAACAGCAACAGCAACAGCAACAGCAAAACCAGCATTATAATAATCAACAAAACCCCATGGCATCTTGTGCTTGCACAGATTGCTACAGTAATACAAGCAACTCCTTAGTAAATGCATCTCCACCTTATTGGTCACCTCCAACGCCCGTTTTATCTGTCTATGAGAGCCCTTGTTTGAGTCAAGATGATGCCTCAAGTAGTAGCAGCCCTTCCTCTCCTTCAAGTACATCTTGGCCTTATTCCTCTTCTGCTGCACCTTATCAGCATTATTACCAACATCAACAGCAACAACGAAAGCAACTTTCCAATTGGACTCCTGCTGCCGTTTGTTATGATCGTGATCATATTGTATTGCCTAGTTTGTCCAACATGTTGATCCCTGTAAAGCAAGAATGGTCTAACTCTTCTTCTACCGCTTTACCACCACCAAGAAGAGACAGTGATGTTTCATTATTCTACTCGTAATGTATATATCCTCTTTATTATACCATTTTTTTCTATGTTTTTTCTTCCCATTTGCAAACGAAAAAAGAAAAGTTACCCTTATCCTCTCTTCATCCTCCTCTTTCACTCTCCACTTTTCATGAACAAACACAAACACACAAAAAATCAAGAGCATTACAAAAAAAAAACATCATTTTACTGCACCTTACATACCCGCTCCCACAAAAAAAAAAAAAAACTTTCTTCTATGGTCATTCCCCCTTAATTTCCGTTTCATCTTGATTATTCATCATTATCACAATGATTGCCTCTAAAGGCATAAATCAGGAAACCATCCCTCTTTCTTGCTTATCCTTTTTGCTATTTTATGTTATATTATTATGTCTCTCTTTTATCTACACAACTTGACAAAACCTTTTTATGCTTCATTTATATGCCCTCAAACTTTTCATTCTTTTTCATTGACATCAACAACATTTCGCTCTTGGTTTTTTCCCTCCTCATCTCTCCTCTTTCTTTGCTGAAATCCTTCTCATCATTACTTCAAAGTTATTTTCTTTCATCGGTAATTTCCAATAAAAAAAAAACTAGTATTATAAATTTTGGTTTTTGACATTCTAGGAAGTGTTCCACCATTTGTCAAAGCTTGGTACACCTTCTAAAAACAATTGAATATTGTTGCATTGATATAATGATTCACACAGAGATTTGTCCAGTGATCTCTCCTTTTATATATATTCCCGACTTTTTGTCCAAGTACTCATTAAATACTAACTTAAAAAAAACATTTCTTACTCGTCAGGTGCTTTAATTTGCTTTCGGCTCAAATCCGATCTACGCATTGTGTTCGAGAGGCAGCAATGCACCAAAAGGCGTTCCTGAGCGGACAATAAATAAATTGATTGGTGCTCAGGTTCCGATCTCATCTTTCAGGAACACAGAAATGTTCAGTCGATTTGAACAAATTTGTAAAAACAGCAACAAAATCAATTACTATTCATGCAAAAAAAAAGAAGAAACAAATTTCAGTTAAAGGTAATCAGTTAAGTTGTGTGTAGAAATAAGAGCCAAGATAAGCAGACGGTGCATGAGTCCGTTGTTGTCCTTTTAGATAATATTACATCTTGCAGCTGTGTCCCTGGGTTTTATTTCCATAAACTTCATATTCGCCCTTTTTTAAGCTTGTTGGCTTTTGTACTATTTCTAATCACATTTCTACAATATCATAATGAATTTACACATGGTATGCTAGTCGGATAATTGCGTATTAATTGATTGCAGTTCACATTTTGCAAAGGTAACAAGTGCATTGTATTTTTTCAACGATTCATCTCGAAGCGTTTCATTCAACTGTTGTTCGAGTTGCTCTAGAACCAACCCTAGTTCTTTTGCTTGAGGGGGTATTAATAATCTGGCACTCTTTTATCATTTTTAGAAACAATACATACTCTGTTCATTTTTCAATATAGTCAGCTCTTGTTCCATCATATTTAATTCTCTTTTTGCTTCAGCCAGCCGATCATTCACAAACAAAACACCATCTTGATTGTCTCTGCTCTCCTCCAATTTCACCAAATACGACTGTGCTGCTTTGATTTTTAAAGATAATGCTCCTGCCTTTTCGAATTGACCATTTTCAATGGCCAGCCTTTTGAGTTTTTCGAAATTTTTCAATTTGATAGTGATTTTAGTAATATTTTCTTCCAAATCTATGCATGCTTGTTTGTACTGATAAAGTTCAGCTTGAATTAACTTAATCTCTCTACTTTTACGGGCAATGGATTCCCGAGATCTATTTTAAAAGCGAGCTAAGCGATATGCACATATAGAAAACTTGTGGTTCAACATAATCTCACCTTCTAATCAAAGCATTATGTTGTGCGACCGTCTGATCTCGTTTCTCAATTACGGAATTTAACAAATTCTGAAGAATGCTTTGCTCTGTTTTGCTGGATTGCGCTCTTTCGTTTGCCTGTCCCATCTGTGTAAGCAAATGATCGAGCTCTTGATCGTTCAACTGTTGAGTTGCCTTTTGATCCTCCATGTCTCTTTCGATTTTGGCATCTTTCTCACCCAGTGAGATCAGTTTATGTTGAATTTCTTTCTGACGTGCGTCGATTGCCTTTTTCTCAGTACTATCCTCCTCAACTTCCTCTCTGAACACTTCCAATTTGTCCTTGATGACAGCTTCCACGTCTTGCAGTTCCTTAGTCACTGCCAGTTGTTCAGACTCTAATTGCTTTACTCTCTGTCTCAATTCATCGATACTAAGCTATCTCAAGGATCAGCATTCTGCAGATCATTTAACAACCATGTTTACAATACCTGAATAGTTGTAGATGTAGCCTCCAATGATTTTTTTCTTTTGACCTCTGCTTGCACAGCTTCCTCCATGCGTTCATCTAGATCAGTGTGATTTTGGCTCCACATGTCCAAATCAAAAGCGATTTCTGATTTTTCACTCTCGATAGCCGCTCTTTGTTGCTCCATTTGTTTTACTGTTTCTCTGTGTAAACGCTCTTTATCCGCTGCAAATGTCTCAAAACGACGTCGACGCTCATCTTTTACTTCTTGGCAGCATTTCGCCATGTTTTCCGCATCTTGTGATTCTTGTTGAAGAATATGAATCAACTGCTCCCATTCTTTTCGAATTTGATCTTGGAAATTTCGAGATACAAAATCCGTATAGTCTCTCTCCATCTTTTCGCCTTGAATCGCATACTTGTGCGCTACCTCATAGTTCTCTGAATCTACTGCCTGTTGCTTTTTATGATCATTATTGCGGATTGCGTCTTTCATCTGTATGTTGCTGTTAAGGTATCGCCACTTCCATATAGTATTCATATCTATACCTCATGCGCCATTTTTTGGTATTTGATTTGATCTTCATAATGCTTTCTTATTCGCTGCATCTGCAATGATTTTTTCTTTTGTATCTTCTGCCAACGAGTTGAAGCTTGCAAAAGAATTGTCTCTTTATCTGGCTTGATGATTGATTTCGACGTGACATGCACCTCCTCCTCTTCCAACAATGATGGCGATGTAGTATTAATTGCATCTGTAGCCAAAAGAGTATTTCACGTCCTTTAGTACAGTAAAAAGTTTAACCCATATCGATTCTGATTACCTTGGTTTATAAAATCAAATGCAGATTTGATTAAAGGCGCTCGTCCCTCTATTCGGTCTGACGAAACGGAATCGTCCAACATGCTTTGAGTCAACTTTCCTTTTCCTTTCCGAGATCCATTTCGCTTCTTGTCGACAAACGTAGAAGGGTACTTCTCCATAAGAGCAGAGTAGTTGCTGGTATTTTCTTTCTTCGTATTTTTGTCAGATTTACTGCTCACTCGATCTTCATCACTATCCATAAAGTCTTCCATGATGAAGGAGGATGAGAATTTCAGTGGTTGGTGCTTCGCAACATACGAAGTAGGCTTGGCGTTGCTGTCCTGGTCAATGAATGGGAATAATGATTTGAAGTTTCTGCTGCATGAATCACTGTCTTTGTTTAATGACGAGGTTGAGCTATTGCGGCTGTTATGATCATCGAATGGATCATCTTTGGTATCTCTGTAGATGAATAATGAGTTTGATGCTTGTCCAGGTTGTTGATAACCTGTTCTTTCTTGCTTTATTTTTCTGTCGTTCTCTAACGCATTCTTGTTTGATGTTCGGTTGCTTTTCAGTAGAGGTTCGTTTATAAAGCTAAATGCTGACATAATGCAAAAAATAGAATCATGAAAGGGAAAAGAGAAAGGACGCAAAGTCAGAGCGACGCGGTTTTAATGAGATGCTCGCTTGCCAATGTGTAACTCTGCTGTGAGAGTAATAGAAAAAGCCGCTTTTTAGGCATCTTGTTGGAGGCCTTAATAAGGAAAGTTAAGATTTTGATGGTAAGTCAGGTCAACTTGCAATATCAGATAAAAAAATTTCTAATAAAAAATCAATAATAGTATCCAAGCTGTGTGGTAGCGCTTTCAGATATTCAATCCGTTCACTATAGGCTCTCAAAAGCATCGATGGCCTTCCAAATGAGAATGGCATGAGAATTGCCAGCCAAAATAAATTAAATGACCGTTTGTCATTTTTTCAGCGAGAATAACATACCTGGGGCAAAACTCCGGCCCTAATAAGATAAATGATTGGTTTATATTGTCCAATAAAATCATAAATTAGGGACAGCCATAGAAATATATATATGAATTTTAAAAGCCTTACTATACTTGCAAATCTAATCTGATTTACCTCTTTCTCCCTTTTATATTCATTTATTTATGCGTTTTGTGAACAGTAATGGGGAAAGTTACCAAACATAGCAACAATAAAGACAAAGGAAAAGTACAAAGCTTCTCTACCCTTCGATTTTCTGCTACCAAAGGCTTTGTTTCGAACCAAGCTACAATCACACAAGTCTTCAAGCGAGTAGCTAAATCCAATGCAGCAACAACAATTATTGATCCTTCAAGCAGCTCAAATCAGGGCGAGTTATCAACATCTGGAAACCAAGAATAGCGCTCTGTCCCTGAAAAGGGTGAAGAGAACTGCGAGGCTGAAGACAATGATACTGTCCAAGATCTCCCTCTCAACACTCAGCACAGAGACTTTTTCGAATCTCTCTGTGCCCGCTTGCATGAGGACGGACGTCCTGTTGAATACAACAGGAATACTGTTTGGGTGGAGCCAATTAATCCCTATTTTGCACTGCTGAAGAAGATACCGGCGAAGGAGGAACCCAATAAAAGCCTATATCAACCTCGAGTATTTCTATGGCTACCTCATCACTTGCTTCCACACAGGTCCAAGTCTTTAGAATGCCCCAAGTGTAAATCTCCACTGGAAAGCAAAGGCTTCAACAAGGATCCGCATGCTAGAAGAATCGTTGATCTTGCAAGGTAAGTAAGAGTAGAGTAGTTAAAGGCTGAAACGTTGGCTTGATTGCTAATATGAAATTTAGTTGTTTCCATCTGTTGTCATGCAGATACGAATGTACAGTGACTGGATGCAAAAAGCCTGGATTTGAAGACTCATGGCAATCTCACGACCCCATCATTATGCGACAATTGCCACAGGAGCTACAAATGGAATTCCCTGCCGTTTTGACTAGCAAAGGAGGTGTTTCCAAAACTGTTGCAAATCTCCTTCGTCCGTGCATACAAAACTCAATGGGTCCTCAGAGATTCCAAAAGTTACTCCGAGAATTGCATGTTCTTCGTCAAGATCAGCTGGAACTCCAGTACTTACTGTCATGTTTGGCTAAAAAGAAAGGACTCCTCCGGAACTATTTATTCCTACCGTACTCGAATTTTGAAGACTCTCACCAGTAGGCTGGCTATGTACCAAGTGCCACGTATTTCAGGACTTTGTACACAGCAATGATCGAGGAACTCAAGCCAAAGATGGACAAACATGCCATGCTTCTTGAGGGCAAAGTGCTTAAGTGCGATCACTCTTTCAAATTCCCGAAACATATCGCTAAAATTGAGGATGCTGGTGTATTCACTGCCTTGTTCACCGTGACGAATGAGTATGAGGAGATCGTACATTAGGTTCTGGTCCCCTCAAAGTCCCTTATCTATCTGAAGCATTCATTGCAAAAGATGAAAGAAGCATACGAACTTTATGGACATGAGATGCCGGTAGCTTTCTTCACTGATAATGTGCAAAGCGATAAACGATTCTTGGAGAGCATCTTCGACTCTTTGAAGGTCATTCAAGAGGTCCCACGTCAGCAAGAGACTGCAAACAGCAACGCAAACCGGTCATTCCTCAGGCTGCCAAATGATGTTGAGATAGATTATCTCAATCGTGATGTAGGGTTGATTATTAGGAAGATGAAGGATCTGAATGACAAGTTGACCGTCGAGAGAAACGCTGGCAAGCCCTCGGTTATTGGACTTGACACAGAGTGGAATGTGAATGACGATCCGCATTACGATCAAGCTGATGTCATTCAGATTGCTCATGGCAATACAGTGGACGTCCTGCATATTGATAGATCCTGGCCCGCACTTCCCAAGGAGCTTGTAGATGTGCTTGTAAACGCTGATATCATGAAAGTTGGAAGAAGTATTGGTGTTGATTTCTCTCGTCTCAATAACCGGTTCGGAATTGAATGCAAAACGAAGTTAGAGCTAGGATCATTCTGCTCTGCACGGCAGCTAATCTCAACAGGTACAATGTCATTGTCAGACATTTCGCTATGTATACTTGGTGCCCCTCTTGATAAAGGCTCTCAAAGAAGCGAATGGAATATGGCTGACCTCTCGCCAGATCTTCTAAATTATGCTGCAATTGATGCTTGGGCTAGTTTGGCCATCTACAGTGTTGCTGCGAATCATCTGCCTGCTGGTAATCGTGTGCTTCCTACCTGTCCAGTTGGTTCCTTTGTAGATGTGATGCCTCCACGAAACAGTCAAGCTGTTGCCTACGGCGAAATCGTAGTTAATGGTAGCACAGCAACTGTAAGAATTACAAAAGTATATGTTCCTGGATATCTGGCAAATGGTATTGCTTTGCAAACATATGGTGAACCACCATTTGAACTGAGAGTTCCTGCAGCTCATCTCATCACAGCTGCTTCACCATCTGAAGCCTCGAGTATTTCCTCTGCTAATCCTACCGCCACTAGCGATCCTGTAATAGCTACGCCAGTAAGCAATCCCAATGCTATCATGGAGTCAGAAATTCAGTCAAAGATGCAAGAGATTTTTGGTGATGCTATAGACAGGGTTGACAAGGCTGGCTTTACCAGTGGCTATCGACAGTTTGCTTGGTATAATGCTGATCCCAAAATTGCTTTTACTCGCGTCGTCAAACACATTTTTCATTTGGTGGATATGATCAAGCCTTGTAAGAGACACACCTTGTATAAGCAATTCACTAGAAAATTTAGTGAAAGCTTATTTACGATTGATGAGACTGACAAAGAAAAGGTCATCGCGGCATTTGCACAGAAAAGACTTAGGGATCCAAGCTTTACACACACCTGGGATTCGAAGATGAAATACGATCGTGCGTGGTTGTGGAGAAGAGTACGAAGAAAGGTGTCTGCTCCTGAAGTGTTGCTTCCTCTTTTAAAATCCTTGTTTCTTTCTTACGGCCCTCTGAAGTGCGCAAAATCTGGAAGAGCACTGTTTGATAAAAAATCTTGGGATCAAGCAGCTGCTGTCTTGAGAACAGTGCAATTAGGCCATGTATCTGATCCGCCAGATGTACAATTGTACATTAAGACAGGAAAATTGGACGATCTCAAGCTGACACTCTATAGATGCATCCGTGGAACAAACTCTTTAGAAGGCGGAGTCCACCAGAACTTGATTCGCAAGTTTGGGTCGTTTGGTGCTGGTCCAGAGCTGGCTAATGCGATGCTTACTGAATACAGGCTGAGACATAATCTCGACGTGGGTTCAAAGAACAGGCATTCAGTCATTTACAAAAGCCATTATGATCCCTGGCTAGTTCAGCATATTGATCTCTTGCGTCAAAAAATGGGATTCAGTGCTGACACAAGAAACATCGCTTTGTCTGTGAATGCTTTGGAATATTGCGGTTCTGGTGAGCTCTTTGGTATATGCCCTTTACCAAATGAAGAGATGGTCAAATTGGTATCTTGCCCTCTGAGATCACGGATGAGAGCTTGCCTCTTGTAGACAAAACAATTCCACAGCTCCAAGACACTGTCTTCATGAAAGTTGGGTCAACTTTGCGCTCACATCTTGACCGTTACAAGTTTGTTGCAAACAATCAATGTACAAAGTTTGCCGTGCTTGCTGTCCATACGATGAAGGAGAAATCCGAATTCAGGGTCATTTATGAAACTCACTACAAGAATAGCAACAATAGAAGGATAAATTTTGTTGATTTTGCCAGCAAGTTCAATGAAAAGGCCAACGGTATTGATATATTCTATAAAACCACGGACCATCTCGAGAAGTATTATAAAGATTTTGAATTACAAGACGGAGTATCCAAAACAGAGGAGATTCATCAAATAGCTTTGAGACTCATTGAGCATCAAGTCGTCTCCACTAATCAGCCTTCTCAACTACTGCCTGCAGCATCGCCAAGAATACCGTCTATCAACAATGCTTTTGCTCTCGTTTCTGCAGCCACAATTGATGCACAAATACCGCCGCCATCTGTTTCATTGCAACTGCTTCAACCGCAATCACAACAGCCACACCTACAGCACAATGTCCTCCCTGCTGGCTACTATTTCCAGCCATCATTGCCCGTTCCTAGCCACAGACTACAAGATGTCTTGCCCGTTCCTGACCACAGGCCCCAAACTGCCTCGCTGGTCCCAACACACAGGTCCATCTCACCTCGACTGCAGATGTGCCATCCACATCCCTACCAGAAAGCGCCAGTAATAACAAAAAGGGTTACAGCAAGAAAGTGTAAAGGTTGTGGAAGTGAAGTCTGCAATGGTAAAAACAAACGAACAGACTGTAGTAGTCCAAGATGTTTGAAATGTGCTGCGACATCTGGCTGTCCAGGTATCTGGGATGCCAAAAATTGCAACAGGTGATTGTAAAAATGATATATTGTCATCAATTAAAGCCAACCTTTCTATAAAGCACACGTATACATTATTCCGTATTCGGATAATTTGAAATATACTTGCTAGTACCATAAGCACCGTGTCATTTAGACACCTACTCTTATGAACATCTTTTGCTTCGGCGTTAAATTTACTGTATGAGGCGATTACATGAATTAAAACCGTAAAATTCAAGAATTTAACTTGGCTGATAACCTTGCCAATATCAGAGCTATACCACTTTCTACGTGCATCTTGTAACACGAGAAATTCCTGCTCAAATGCGCCCAAACTTTGCTGTATTCTGCATACTTTAATTTAATTAGAGGTAATGAATTGTTCCTATCGATGGAGACGTGGCATTATAGAAGAGCCACACTCGCAAGAATGAGGGGCTTTTATGCGATAATAGAAGATTCAAGCCTCCATTAGTAGGATTATAGATGAAGCTGAATAGATGGACGAAGGCGGTCTGCAATCTTGCTCCAGCCGTATAAGTTGGTAGCCGCTACAGCGAGGCAAAGGAACGCGAAGTGCAGAGACACTGTTAGAGAGACAAGCAAGTATATAGCTCTCTCACTTATGATGCCAAAAGATGGTAGCTGTAGTGAAGCCGGTAAGTATATGATCAGCAGATAGAGATAAATATATTAGTTAACAAAGCAAGCTAAATGCAAATTACATGCTCCTCTTTCCGTCTGCCAAGCTGCAACCCGCTTTATTTGTATTGTCAATTAGCTCTACATTAAACAGGTTATAGGGATTGTGTTCGGTAAACAAACACTATTTGAAGACGATCGTTTGCCGCATACAAATGAAAATCTGTACTTGTTTACATCTGGCACCAGTACCAAATTTCATAAAACGTCCATAAAGGGTATTTATTCTACTCAAGCACTCGAGTTTCTGTTCTTTTATGTCTATTTACATTAGTGATATGTTTGATTGCTGCAACATTTTTTTTTACATCCAATGCTGATCTTTGTTGTCCTTACTATCATATCTTTTCAGGCAATCATCTCTTGGCAAACTGTATAATCCAACTTTCTATATACAAGATAACGATTTGAAAACAAGGTTTATGATGATATTCATTTCATTGCTTGAGTTAGATATTGTTACTTTTAGCGCACAAGTTATACACTGCCTTAGGGCTGTAAATGCATATCCTTATTTTTCAGGGCGATCGGCCCAGCTCAAGTAACGATAAAAGTATGTGTAATGGTAAGAGCAGTGATAGATATTTGCCAGAGACACATCGCATACGAATGATACATATATTCTATATGCCCTCCTTAAACATTTGTTTCACTCTCTTTTCCCCCATTTACCCTTCTTTTTCTTTCTTTATACCTAATACACATATTTCACACATATGCATTGCTATTTAATAAATCTAAGCTTAATCTTTTCTTGTATCATATCATATTCTGAAGCACTTTCTTCCCAACTGCTACAAAAGCGTCAAGGTATGTGTTGAAGACATCTCGTTTTCAGGCACTTGAATTAATCCAGTGCATAGTATGTGGTGAGTCGTGGACGTTTTGCTTACCACTCTCCAATGCCACATGGATTCAGAATAATGAATACCAATTTGTCTGGAATAAAAAGTAAGCATCGTAGCACTTGACATCACTGCGAAACCACTGAAACTGACAAGACCTATAGCCATTCCTTCTTTATCAATAATGTATGTAAGTAGATTTCACTTGCGGCCAAATTGTCATTATATTCATTATGCATTGTTCAAGAGAGACGCTGAATTTGATATTCATTTGATGACACTATCGACCAAAGCTGAACGACGTACTATTAAATCCTGGTTCAATCTCTTGAGTACAGATGAATCCCTTGCAGTTAATGTCACTGACGACTGGTTTCCACATACACTATCGAACGAAGCAACCAACAGGACATGGACCATGTATGCATTTTTGCTAGGGCATGATTCAGTACAACCATTGGCAGACCATGCTTCCTTCAAGCTGAATGCTGATGCCAATAATGCAGCGTACGTAAGTATACAAGTAGTGCGTAAGTGAAATCATGATGAGAGTGCCCACATCTAGACACTCAGGGCCACCATCTTACCATAGAAATACCTCCAAAGTCCATCGTTATTAGCAAAGAGCATTTCCCAGAGAAATGGAAGATAGCGCTGATTATTCTTGCTATTGTCGTTGTGATTATAGCGCTTTGTATCATTATTTGGCTCTATAAGAACATGCAGAAAGAGAAAAAGAAGGCAGCAAAAGCAAAAGCAGACGCAGAAGCATCGCTACAACGCACTCCAAACAACAACATGAACAGCAAGATGCAGAGTTCTATTTTAAGTACGCCAGATGCAATGATGATCGCTGATACGTTTCGTCAAGTCATGTCTACATTTGATATTGATAAACACAGAAATCAGGTTGGAGAGGATTTGCTGAAGCGTCAGCTCGAATCAGAAGGAACATCGGTCTCTGAAGTTGAACGAAGAACATCTTCGACTAAACAAAAGCAGGCAAAAAAATTGCTACTAGCATCTCCTTTCTCTGAATAAAAACATCCTTGATCATGTCTTTGAAGTACACTTTGAACGGCGTATTCTCTGTCTATAAACCAAAGGGATGGACGTCTAGAAAAGCAACTGATTTTGTGCAGCATGGTCTTTCCAACGAGTTGTGGACACATTCATCACCCATGCGACAAAGAGACAGGGTCAAAGTTGGCCATGGCGGTACATTAGACCCGATGGCAGAAGGCGTTCTTGGTATGTATGTAGTATGATGGTGGAGCGTGGTTTGGGGTCGGCAAACCAGGGGTAATTTTGGGTTTCTAGATATGGTTACCATGAGCACTATCCCACTAATTAGATCTGCGCATGTTGTATAGTGTTGGGTGTAGGCAAAGGATGCAAACAGCTGACCAACTATCTTGAGGGCACCAAGGTATGTAGAGTGTAACCTGATGGGACAGCATGGACAAACAACCTTCATGTATAGGAATACATTGTGGGAGCAAAATTCGGGCAATCAACGGATACATTTGATGCAGAAGGCAAAGTGATTCAAATAGGTAAAACCGAGCACTTGACTCGCGAGCTGATTGAGAAAACACTGCCACAATTCCAAGGCCATGTTACGCAAGTGCCACCAATGTAAGTTATTACAAAATCAAGGAAGGAGGTTTGTTTTTAAATGATCCCGTTATGGTAATTCATCTGTAGCTATTCAGCATTGAAAATGAATGGAAAGAAGCTCTATGATTATGCAAGACAAGGTGTACCATTGCCAAAACCAATTGAGCCTCGCAAGGTTTTTATCGACGAGATTGAGTTGATTGATTTGAACAGTGATCATACCGAGTGCAAATTACGTATCATTTGCGGAGGAGGTACTTATATGAGAAGCATCGTTCATGATATGGCTATGAGTATGGGAACCTATGCACACATGACTGCATTAGAGAGAACACGGCAAGGCCGATTTACAGTGCAAGATACATTGAAACTAGATGCTACCTTCTCTGTGGATACTGTCATGTCCAAGCTGATGCTGGTGTAAATAGACAATTAAGGAGGAGTGTAAGTGATATGGCTCCTCCTCCTCCCCCCCTTAATAGATGATAATTATTTCATTGTACGACTTTTGTAAATACAAGAATATATACACATTACATACACGCACACACTATCTCTAGTGCAGCACCAGCAGCTGCTATTTTCGTTATCCTTCTTTCTTTCCTTCTCTTTTTTTTTTTTTTTTTTTTTTTTTTTTTACTGAATAAAAATATGCCCATCTACCATTTACCCTCAGAATTACTGCAACAGATATTACAGCACGTACTTGATTCACCCGATGCCTCATCACAAGAGCTGTTGCAATGTGCCTTGACCTGCAAATCCTGGAGCTATTTTGCACTGCAACTCTTGTGGCATAAACCACTGATACTCAAGCCGCAAACATGGCTCAAATTCTCCAAAACGCTTGCACTCACCAACACATACATCGCCTACGCTCCACTTGTACGACGCATCAATCTATCAGCAGTTACTGAATTCATTAGCGATGAATCGCTGCTCTTACTTTCTGTTTGTAAACAGCTGGATCGTGTTACATTAACTGGATGCACATTCATCACAGACGCTGGCTTGATCAACTTTCTGAGACAGGATGTGGGTCGATACTTGCTGTCGATGGATCTGTCTGAAATCAAGCATCTGACGGACGACACAGTGCTGGCCATTGCAGACTCATGCAAGAGGCTACAAGGACTCAACCTAAGCGTGAATCCAGTGAAAGAAGAGGAATGTCATGGTATCACAGACAAGAGTATTGTCAAATTAGCTGAGAATTGCAGAGATTTGAGAAGAGTAAGGAGCCTGGTTTAAGGAGTGTGTCGTTTGGTACTTAGGAGTGTGTCTCTTTTCATTTTGTAGATTCGTCTATCCAACTGGAAACTACTGACGGATGAGTCGATTCTGGCATTGACCAAATACTGCCCAACGTTATTGGAAATCGACGTGGTCAATTGCTCCATCACCAATCAGTCCCTGCTGAGCATATTCAATAGCTGCCGAGAACTGCGAGAACTTAAAGTGAATCAGTGCCATTACCTGTCTGACGATGGATTCGTTCAATCAGCACTGACAACATCCATGCCAGGACGCATCTACTATGACCAACTTCGGATATTGGAGCTCACCAACGTATTCGGCATTACAGATAGAACAGTGGATTGCATCACACAGGCTGCTCCGAAGATGCGCAATCTAGTGCTGAACAAGTGTGTCAATCTGACGGATCTGGGCATCGAATATCTCGCTCGATTGGGCCGTTACCTGCATTATATCCATCTAGGCAGTTGTAAAAATATCTCAGATCAAGCCATTATCCAACTCACGTCCAAATGCACTCGCATCCGATACATTGACCTGGCCAGTTGTCACAAATTGGGAGATGCCACAGCCGCTGCTTTGGCAGCACTGCCTAAGCTGAAGAGAATCGGATTAGTAAAATGCCACCGTATCACTAATCACGCCATCATGGCATTGACCAGAAATGCTCGCACCAGCGTCTCGCTGGAGCGTATTCACTTGTCCTACTGTGAGCAGCTCACTGTACAAGCCATCTCGGTGCTCGTTATCCATTGTCGTCGTCTCACCCATTTGAGTCTATCATTTATACCCGCCTTTCAGCATGAAGAGTTCCAACGATTCTGTCGACCACCGCCCAAGGAGTACAATTCAGAATTGCAGCGCACATTTTGTGTGTTTAGCGGGCAAAATGTACATGACTTGCGCAACTACTTTAAATCCTCGGCCTATCTCAACAACAGCGACCTTGGAAGACGATTACATTACGCGCAATCGATACAAACTAGAATAGATGAAATGAGTGAAACGTTGCAGAACAGGCTATCTGTGCAATAGCACTCCGGTGAACTCGCTCCCGGATGATCCTCGCCAGACCGGGGTCGAAATACCATCGTATAAATATTACCGCAAAGTGGTCAATAAAAATCCTTTCTTTTGTAAACCTTTAATCTTGGTCAATCTATAACTATGGGTGGTAAATATCAATCAAACATCCATCCATCCTATACGCAAAAGAGAGAGAATGATACTAATCTATCCACACTAAAAAAGCTTACAAATATCTTGAAGAGCTTTCCAGAAAGAAACAATCCGATGTTTCTCGTTTCTTGCTTCGTGTAAGATGTTGGGAATTCAGGTACAATTCAGAATCCTTGTATTCTATTTAGGCTTGAATACGCCTTGATCTCCAATCCCTGCATGGAGATTTGAGATCAGGAGTTTATCAAATTCATCCGATGAGCTATAATTGTATTTAAACTGAAATCTCCCACCTTCTGGTTTTTTTTTTGTAAATTTGTAGACAATTGAACGTTATTCATCGTGCCTCTCGTCCTTCTCGTCCTGATAAGGCTCGTCGTTTGGGTTACAAGGCCAAACAAGGTTTCGTCATCTACCGTATCCGCGTTCGTCGTGGTGGTCGTAAGAGACCTGTTCCCAAGGGTGCTACCTTTGGTAAGCCCGTCAATGAGGGTGTGTCTCAACTCAAGTATCAACGCTCTCTCCGTTCCACTGCCGAGGAACGTATTGGTCGCAAGTGTGCCAATCTCCGTGTGTTGAACTCTTACTGGGTCAACCAAGATGCTACCTACAAGTACTTTGAAGTGATTCTCGTTGATCCCTCTCATAAGGCTATCCGTCGTGATGCTCACATCAACTGGATCGCTAACCCCGTCCACAAGCGTCGTGAAGCTCGTGGCTTGACTGCCATTGGTAAGAAATCCAGAGGTCATGGTAAGGGTCATCGTTTCAACAACACCAAGGGCTCTGGTCGTCGTGCCACTTGGAAGCGCCGCAACACTCTTTCTCTTCGTCGTTACCGTTAAATCATAATCTGACAATAAACCAACATTTCGCATCACTTTTTGTACATAGTAACTGTAGAACATGTTTATTTGTCTTTTTCTTCCAATGTGCGTAACAACATCTTGATGCGATATTCTGCTTTGGCGTTTTCTGTGCGCAACTTTTTGATCTCTTGCTGTAGCTCTTCAGTGTTGTCATGTTGAATGGGTTGATCATCTATGGCTAGAGTGTTACCTGCAGGACCCTCTGTCATTTTGATATTTTTGCGTACCTGATTTGTGAACGATGCGCTTCAATTGATCGACTTGACGCTGCAAAGCTTCTACTGCCACATTGACAGGTGTGCTACTCAGGAAATGATCTTGTACCTGCTCTGACATTCTTGATTATTAATGGATGGGGAATAAAAAGGAAAGAGCTTTCAAATTTGTATTTTGTTTCGACAGCATGTTTTTTTTAAAAAAAAAATACAACGGGGGTCCAAAAGACAGTGGACAGGAAATGTATGACATTTGATTTCGACTTTGTTGCAACATCTCAAGGAGATTATATTTACTAAGGCCACCATGATTATGCTAAGTTTTCTTTCGAAAAAGGAGGGGCTGTTAGTCGTTAAAGGAGCATGTTGGATGTGGACGAAGAGAAGGAAGAAGGTAGAAATGTTTTCAGGCTGAGGGATCTGACTACAAGCATCTCTCTCCACTGTCCTTTTATACAGGCACACACCATCACGCAAATATACATGGATACTCCTATTTCTTTCCACACATCACGGAAAGAATGATACATTTGTATACAACAAGCAAAAGACGTCTTGCTTAGGGTTACCCTGACTCGAAATCATGTCGATGTGAGTATTTACAGCTGAGTTGTTGGACCCGTATATATATATTAAATTTGATTGATATTGTATTATTATTGTTCATTAAATATGCGTATATAAGCTTTCTATATTGAATTGATCTCTCTCTCTCTCTCTCTCTCTCTGTTAGCTTGGATTCTACATCAGTTTCATTAAAACTACGAATGAATGTGTGTTGGTGCGTACAATGCAGGGTTGCTTCTTTTCCCATCTACCTGAAATTGTTTGAAGTATTGTAAGGGCCTGGACGCTGCTTGCTATTAAGCTTTTTTTGCTATAGCAAAACAAGCCTTTGTTTTGCGTGTGTTACGCTAAATTTAAGATAGGATCACACAAACCATTTATTGTAGAATGCTGTATTACACATATTAATTTTTTCGTCTTTTTCATCTCCAAGCAGTTTTTTTTTTCTCATTAGGTTGCCCCTCTTTTTCTTTGAAAGCATACATAAAAAAGTATATCGAATCTAATTTATATATTTCTCTTTTTTTCATTTCTTCTCTTCTTTCTCTTTCTCTCTCTCTCTCTCTCTCTCTTTTATTCCATTTCTTTTTGATTGAATACACATCTGGCTGTATAACAGAACATTTGGTCAATTCATCACAACATTCATCGAAACAGCAGTAAAAAGAATTTAGCAGAATGGAAGGACCAGCATGTACAGGTTGTCAGCTTATAATTGAAGAGGGTTCAGTGATAGCATTTGGTGATTCGTTGTTTCATCTGAAATGGTAACTACTCGAGAAGTTTCCCTGGCTGCAATTGCATAACAATAACCTTAATTAGCTTCATTTGTGCAAAGTGCTCTGATCCAGTGGATTGCGAATCAAATTTGCTGCTATTAACAAACGGAAGACCTGTTTGCGAGAGCTGTTCTTATTGCTGCAATGCTTGTAAGCAGGTCATCCGAGATGAAGCCATCATGACAGGTAAGATATACGAGCCTCATTGCTGGAAACCTGTACTTAGGTGAGCAATAGGTGATGAGGCGTACCACGCAGACTGCTTTCAATGCGTGTCATGCAAAAAGAAGATTGATGATTTAGTATTTACCCAAACCAGCAAGGTACATGACCAATGGACCCTGATAGATATACATTAAGGCTGACATTCGCTTTACAGGGCATCCACTGTACACCATGTCATGAAAAACGCAGAGCCGAAAAGCAAAGACGACGAGAAGAACGAGAAAAGCGACTGCAACTGAAGCAGCAAGCAAAGGAGTTGCCAGCCATCCCACCTGCTAATGCCGCTACTGCTGCTGCTACCTCTTCTCCTCCTGCTGCTCAGGTAAATGACAATATGAAGAAATATAAGGAGAAAAGAGGTCAAATTTCTAATAATGGTGTATAGTCTCGAAAGAAAAACCTGCTTGGCACAGCGACAGCATCTCATAGCAACAGCAATCGTCATACGAGCCGCTTATTCGATCCACAATTAGTTGCAGATTATATGCAACAATCGTCAAAGAGAGACCCACCTACACCATCTCGTTCTCGTAGCAATTCAGTAGAGATTCCCCCAAAAATGCGCCTGATAGGGCCCACTCCCTCACGATCTGAAGTTGTGACAAAATCACCCAGCTCACCTCCTTTATCCATTGGCGACAACAGTAAGAAATCTAAATTAACTACATCGAGTTCGCTCACAGACATGCCGTCCCTCAATCTTTCATTTTTTGATAATGAATCTACTGACCTTGTCAATCTGACCAAGAAGTTGGGGGCCAACATCTCTCTGGACATCTACGGCAGCCAGCAGGACAAGCAGAAAGCTGCAGCCGTTCCCGTGATTGTCAAGACCACTGAAAATATCACTCGTGCTTCGCAATACCTCGAGTCCTCCCTAATGACTGATGATTACGACTTTCCTCAACCACCAGCAGCTGTGTCGTCCGCAGAGTCCATTGACAACAAATCAAGCCTGTCCATTTGCACCGTGTCATCCTCCTCAACTACCACAGACCAACTGCGCACAGAACTTGATGCCACACAAGCTAAATTAGCTGCTATGCAAACTAGTTACACCAAGATTAAAGACGCAAGTCGCAAAGCCTTGGATGAATTTACACGTGCAAAGGAAGAGTTTGCCAAAGAAGTTGCCTTACGCCAACAGCAAGAGTACACTATTTTGCAGCTAAAGCATCAATTGCACCTGGCTTACCTTGCTAAACAGCTTGCAAGGCCTGAGCTAGCCGCCATCACCAAAGAAGAGATTGAACGGGTAGCCAAGATTCGTGTGGAATTAGACAGAACATGCAATGAACTCAAGGGCTATCGTAACGTACTCTGCAAAGACATTGAAAGCCTTTCAAAACAAACTGGCCTTGTGGCTGTTCAAGACGCCTTGGCCTGTGAAATCAAGTCTCTATACAGCGATCGTGAGCAAGTGCGCATGGAAACCAAGACATTGGAAGCCATTCGAGATGATGTGCTGCATGAAATGGTGATGCTCAACACCAAAAACGCTGAACTGACAGAGATGAACAACGACTTGTCACGTCGTGTCACTGAAAGAGAGCGAGAAGCTGCTGCTGTCATGGCAGGCACTTCCTTTTTGTACTCTCCTTCGCCCAGCTTGTCATCTGAGCTCAACTCTCCTATTCTACAACAACGCAAATCCAGTGAAACCAGCATTCATTATCATTACCAGCAGCAGCAACAACAGCAACAGCAACAGCAACCCAAGGTCTTTAAGCTAAAAAAGAAGGGCAACATGTTTGCAAAGTTAAGCGGGAAGAAGGACCCTGCTGCTCAGCTATACGGCCACAGCAACCTGACGACCTCCAGTACGCTCAGCTTGTCGCAATCACCAGACCTTTCGTCCAAAAAGCAATCATCTGAAAGCATGCATCAACACGGATCACATACATTTCTGCCTACTTCCTTCTTGCGACCTGTCAAATGCGATGCTTGCGGTGAAAAAATGTGGGGTCTGTCTGAATTACGCTGTCAAGGCTGCCTGTATGCCACACATGCTCGCTGTCTACCTCATGTGCCTCAGTTGTGCTATGGGTCTCATACCAGCAGCAGCTTGGAATCGCCCCCTGCTGTTGAAGAGACTATCAAGCTGTTTGGCGGCGACCTGGCCGAACGTTCTCGATACGAGGATAGACCCATCCCATTGATCATTGAACAATGTATTCAAGCTGTCGAAAAACGAGGTATGGACTATGAAGGCATATATCGTAAATCTGGTGGTGCGGCACAAATGCGACTGATTCATCAATCATTTGATGCTGGCGAGCCTGTTGATCTGGAAGACGATGAATCCGTCAATGACATCTGCGCTGTAACAAGTGTTCTCAAGCAATATTTCAGAGAACTGCCTAACCCCCTGCTGCCTTATAATCTGTATTCTCAATTTATTGATGCAGTGTGTAAGTATCTGACATGCCATACTAATCAAAACGAGTTGCTGATCTGTCTATTATGTATAGCAAACCAAGTTGGCCAAAACAAGACAGACAAGTTCTTTGAACTGCTATCACAGCTACCAAAAGTCAATTATGACACACTTCGATTACTGATCAAGCATTTGTACAGGTAAGTCTGTCGAATATTACGAAAATGACTAAATAGCCCCTCGTATCGCTAACAACGCATTCGGATAGTGTCCAAAAACGCCATAACGAAAACTTGATGACAACAAAGAATTTAGCCATGGTGTTTGGACCTACATTGTTGCGTGATGTCGAATCAAGTCGTGATCTCGTTGATATGAGCTACAAGAATGCTGTTGTCGAATTTTTGATCATACACGCTTACGATCTCTTACTTTAATTTATAATATGCTATTACTACCATACTCTTCCCCATATGCCACTTTTACTGTTAACCTCTGTCTTTTTCACTCATCCTCTCCTCTTTTGCCCCTTTATTCCTTCCACGTATACCATATTACATACTCTATACATATAATCTATTTATTTTTTTTATATCTACCTCACCATTTATTATTATAACTATTTCGCTTCTACTTTGTTTCTTTTTACTTTATTACAAGATGCTCCTTTCTTTTTCTTTCATTATTACAGAATAGAACAAAAAAAAAAAAAAGCTCCTTTAATTATCCCATTGATAATGTAGTTACACATGATTACTAGATCAAGAGGCTTTGGCTGATCTGTAGAACAAAGCAACCAGTTGCATACTTGCATAGTACATGCAAGCGTCTTTCTCGATCTTTCCAAGGCCTTTCCTCTATTCTATCAGGATTTCATAGATTGCCTTATTTTGACTAACACGATATTGATTGACATCTAATCAGTTTTCGCAAAACAAACGGCAAAGATATTCATGCAACAGCTTATGAACATTTGGATCAGGGCAATGGTTCGTGTGGTTTTTAGTGTTAGGCAATGTCTGCGATTTACTATAGACATGGGGTTTAGGGTATTTTGTTGAGATTATCGCAGTGTTTACTTACGGACATTGACGATCGTTCGGAAAGGAAAGAAACATTGGTTGATAACAAGAACATTATGCACATGCATACTCTTAAGTGCTTTGATACATTGATGGTTAACATACAATGTCCCTCGACGACGCAAACAGCCAATTGCTCAGCGCATAAGGATCTATCTCGCATCAATCAGCCTCAACCCCAAATAGAGCACCCCATAAGTGATTTGCCTCTTAGCAAGTTTCAGTTTCGAAAATGCAACTGTCTTTATTTTCATGATGCATAGTATCTAAACAAACAAACAAACAGTTGCGCGCATAAATTCACAGCTATAAAGGCGTTTTTCGAAAGATTTCTTTTTTCTCCTTCTTCCTCTTCTTTATCATAATAACAGCACATAATGACAATTGAGGTAATTGGCGCTGGCCTTGGCCGCACAGGTACCAGTAGCTTTTGTGAGGCATTGGATATACTCGGGTGAGTTAAGCTACGTATTTAAGGCTAGGTAAACTGAGCAATCAATGTAGCTACAAATGCCATCATATGAAGAGATGTTTGGAAGACCCAACAAATCAAAGCAGCAAACGTTTCTACGATGCTTTCTTGAACAAGAGTGAAGCGAACTGGGACGAGGTCTATGAAGGCTACACTGCCGCTGCAGATTGGACCGCTGCTCATTTTTACAAGGATCTTTTGTTCAGATATCCCAACGCAAAAGTTGTTTTAACTGAGCGTCCTTTTGAGGACTGGTACAAATCAATGAAGAACACCATCTACCCTGCTATTCGTAACGGAAAGAAGCTGCAGCCAGGCCATCCCCACTATGAATTCAGAGAACTCAATCGACAGATAATTTTGGATGGGTACATTGAAGACGATGAAAAGTTTTTGGACGAGGAGTTCATGCGCAACTATTATGACAATCACATCAAACAAGTCAAGGAAGTAGTTCCTGCAACTCAATTGTATTCCTTCAAGCTGGGCGAGGGATGGGAGGGACTTTGCAAATTCCTTGGTAAAAGTGTGCCTGAAGAGCCTTATCCCAACGTCAACTCCACAGCTCACTTCCAACAGAGATTCATAAAGAAGTCTAATGAAACCCCTTCTGAGCAGAATGTTGGAGATGCTTAAACCAAGATAGTGTACCCCTTAGTATGCGGCATTGGAGGTTTCATTTCAATTTGATGGGACTGTGCTCTTTTCAATATCAGTGCAAAACTATGAATATTCGAGGCTGATTAGCAATAAAAAAAGGCTACTTGTTTGCACATTGTCCTTTTCATAACAAAACTGCCGATTTCATTCATTTCTTTTCTAATAGAGCATTGCAACATTGGAATCCCTCTCAAAACTCAGAAATGAAGCAATCAAACAATAGGCTCACCCTCCTTGATTCTCCAAGATAAATTTTAAAGTAAAATTGCTCATAGCATGAATAACGTCAAGTATATTTTTGACATTAAGAATCTTTTGCAAAAAGTAGCACTCATGTCTCCTTAATCGTTGCTGATGTACGTGTCTTGTTTGTGTTTATGATAGCTTTGATGTGACTTATTAATCTCCTTTTTTTCGACAACTTGACCGCCTGTACTGCAATGCATAACACTTTATTTAAGCTGTTCCTTTTTGTTCCCTTTATCTTGAAATTTTAAACAAGCAGTTTTATCATGGTAAATACACAAGTGACTAATTTGGAAATTGGACCTATGCCAGAAAGTACACAAGATGGTGCTACAACAAATGACATGGTCTGTCAGAAGGTACAACAGCAACCAGCATCGGATTTGTTGGATGAGGAAGCAGAAGAGGAGGATAGTTTGGAGACAAACACCATCAGTCTAACATCCACAGACGATGACGATAGAGAAGACAAATCTGAGATTATACAGCTGCAATACGACGATGATGATGCCGATGAATACTATATTAGTGGAGACGATGAGAAGGAAGAAATTGGGCGGTTTGATAGCGATAATGAAGAAGAAGAAGAAGAAGAAGAAGAAGAAGAGCAAGGCTTGTTGACTGATCAACCTAGGTACAAGCGCATGAACCTCAAGGGCGAATCTGAATCAGACAAAGATCTCATCATCTACTCATTGAATGAATCATTGCAAATTCACAAGGAGATTGTCGAACGGATACAAAACGAAAAGGATGACATTGAATACCAATATGAGCAAGAGAGAGAGCTTGAAAATCAACAGATACAAAAAGAAAAGGACGAACGAGAGGAGGAAGCAAAGATTGCAGGCGAGAAATTAGGTCGATTAGAAGGATTATACCAGTCGTTGCTAAAAGAACTGGAGGCTAAAAAGTTGGATTATCGTCGAATGGAGAGTCGCTTTCACTCGCATGTCAAGAACATCCGTAATTCGACAGATCAAGTATCGATAGAACAGCAGCTGAGAAGTGTAATTCAAAAAGTGAGTGATTTATGTTTGCCATTAAGCGACACAGCTACAGCAAGTACATTGGATTACTTCTTTGGTTACTGGCCAGACATGATGCAGCATTTCTTTGAAAATGAAGAACTAGACACAGCAGCCATCTCCTTACTCACAGAAAAGTTATTGATGGACACAATTATGCAGGATATCTTGCAGACATCCATACATCCAGGTGTCTCCCTCAATCATGCATTTGGTAAAATACACCATTGGGTAGAGAAACGAAACACATCGTGGGCTGCTCGAATGAAGCAGCAGATCAGCAGTTTTGTTGTCAAGCAGTCAAATGAAGAGGCCGAAGCCATTGAGGCAGCTACAAATCGTATTATAGACACCACATCGCAACAACTATGCCAAATATACAACGTGGTGGATGCCAAGCAGACAAGCGAGATCAAGCTAAAATGGTCAAATATAGTGCACGATGCTCTTCAGCTGAATACCATGATCAAATGCCAAGAGCACCCTACAATAGAAATTCTACATATCGAGGAAGGCGCTTACTACAACGAGTCAACGATGGAAAGTAGCCGTGAGGGCGGTGTGGTGGCATTTGTTATCACGCCACCGTTTGTGGCTTCTAGCTCGTCAAGTGATGAAGATGGATTTATGATTCCAGCAAAAGTGTACTGCGTTTAGTCATTATTAGTTCATTGTTATATTTTAATCTCATTCATTTCCTTCACTCTTTCTTTTTCTCAATAAAAACCTACTAATTTCTATACCATATTGACACAGCCATGAACAAGGAGAATATGGCAAAGTATGCTATAAAACAATTTATTGGTAATCAGCAACAGCAGCAATCTGCAAACCATAGGCAAACTACAGAGCAGATACAACTGGAGCAACATCAAAAGAAGCGTTGGTGGAATAAAGCTGAATCACCCGATGCTATTCTTTCGCCTCACGAAAGAGACATTTTGAAACGAGTAAAAAAGAGAGCTATTCTTTTGGACAAGGGCATGAACTGCTGCTGCTGTCAAATTGGCTTGGATGGCATCGTTGGTAAGTCAAGCGCTTGCTCAATGTTTCAGGTACCTGATATCGACTGAAATTTATTGTCAGGTTTATTCCCGGTAGTGGGAGATGCTTTGGGCGTATTGTTAGCATTGCAAGTGGTTCATATGGCTATGGAGGCTGATTTGCCAACCTCGATAGTATCAAAGATGATGTTCAACATTACATTTGATTTCTTTATTGGTGTTGTCCCTGTCGTTGGTGATGTTCTAGACATCATGTTCAAAGCAAATACCAAAAATGCTATACTCTTAGAGGATTATCTGATCAAAAGAAAAAAAGGCTTGGTAGGTCCTTCTACAGGATCAAAAAGAGAGGCATTGCTACCTACTCATCATGATACATCTGGCGCTTCTGCTTCAACAACATTCCGTTAAATGCATATGATATCCTTAGACGTATCTGTGATAATTTACCCATTTAGAGTCATAAAATACCAATATAACACGAAATGCAGAATTTCAATGATGAAGCGTTTACGAGAGTTTAGTGTGAAAAATATCACTACAAACGTCTGTCAATTATGAATAAGGTGACACTTTTGCAGTTTGTACATCAAGATTTGTGATTCTATAACTAATTTGCAGCCCAGTTTGATTGTACTTGCTTACTTAGTGTTAGAAAAGGTCATCCAGGTATAATATCTGCCCGTATATAGATTGCTTTCAGTGCTCTAGACATGAAAGATTATAAGAGAGCTAGATTCCTCGACAGTACAAATGCCATGTTGAATGCTGCAAATCATGAGTAGGAAGCTGTAATCACATAATATATCTTAATGGTAATAAGCCAGGCTGACTGGCATTGCCAGATATGAAAACCTTCAACAAAAGCAAAAGAAAGTATTCAGATTATGCGATAGCCTTTCCAAATCAATTACCTCACTTTATTACAGACACAAAATCATATTTATTGACAGATCAATAGGAAACCAACTAGTTGTAAGCCTTCGCCGTTTGGACCTCTGAGCCAATCAGATTGCTCGAAAACTCCGCTAACCTAAAAAAAATTTTGCGAGGGTTTCCCCCTGTTTTGATGTGAGGCAAAATTTTAAGCTCCGCTATATAGCAATATAGCTGTAACTATCATCAAATTTTCCCCAGGTGCTAGAGCATGCCTTACTTACACCACCTAGCTTTACATTCAGGCATTGAGACCCTCAATCATCACTAAAGTAAGTAGCGATAACCAAGTAGAGGCAGCCTATCTACCTCCTAGCCTCGGATAAAGTCTTGTTGAGCTTCAGGGATAGGCACATCCACCACAACGTAAAAAAAAAGGTATGCTTCAAAGAAACATAATAATAATAAAAGAAAGAAGAAAAGAACATACTAATGTACTATAGAAGTATAGTAGTATGTAAGCAAAAAAGGAACACTCACACAAAAAAGTGAGACAAAAGAAAGGTATAACAAAGACAACATCAAAGATGTTCAGAACAGCTCGCTGTTGTTGCAACAAAAATGCATACATGAGCAACGTGCATGATAATAGTCAGATGTCAAGCAACACAAACACGCACAATTGCAGGAGCAACAGCAGTATTATAAGTGCGCAATACAACATAATGACTAATGTTGTTTCATGTGAAGCGACAGTGGCAACACAAACAACAATTCACGACCATATAACAAAGTAGTATTACGACGGCAATACAGATATATAGTAGTACATCATGCTTGTTGTTTATACATAAGAAGCAACAACATTGCAAGCATCCGTTGAGCCGATCATATCACAGCCAACAAAAAAAAAAAGAAAAAAAATGCAACAAAGCAAACATTACGAATGCATTATCACGAGAAAGGAAGCAATAATACAAACGCCCAGAGAAGCTTTATATCATTGCGACCACAAGAAAAAAAGATACTTACCACTTACCACACCCACGGATAGACCAGAAGAGAATAGGCAATCAACAGAGATAAAACAAAGAACAACCATACAACAGAGACAGCAGACCAAGAAAGACCAGACTAGCAGCAACACCAGCAGCAACACCATAGAAAAACCGAAGAGCGAGTGTCACCAGAGACCAGACAAAGACTAAAGAAGCAACCGCCAGAGATAGAGACCAAAGAAGAAACAACCAGACACGGTAAACCAAAGAAGCAGACAGCCGATATAACAGAGAAGTAATGACAACAGCACCGACGTCAAACAGGCAAAAAAATTATCAAAACCTAATAAACAAATTTAATTATTAGTGCTTATTTTACGTATGCTAGTGCTTGTTATTGAATGGTACCTACTATCATACTCCACTTCAAAGAAGTAGTATCAAGTACTTCTAACAGTACAAGGCTGTGTTATTAGAAGCTACTAGAGTATTATTATCATTCAAACGGTTTCCAAAACCAACATGGTTTGATACTAAACGCGTTTTGCAAAAAGGGTAAAAAAAAAATAGGGGTATGGGAAAGCGAGAGAACGCCATACCCGACGTCACGGCCAGTAGATTTGGCCTCAGTTTTCTGCCACAGCAGCTGTCGCTGCGGCACTCAAATTTAGATTTGTGCAGTTGTCATTTTTGTGTTCAAATTTGACTAGATCTGACTGATGAATTCGTAATAATAAGTCGATGATAATAATCAGTTGTCAACTGTATCTAAAACGAAAGCAAAGAGCTTCTTTATTACAGGGCATCTAGCTTGCTCAAATATGGTAGATCCCTGGTCAATGACTACTACGTTGAGATGGTATATAAATAGCAGGCCACTGGGGCCTTATGGATTGTTGGTATAGCTTGTTGAGAGGCCACCTAAGTCGGTATGTTTCATGTAGTGTAGGTGGATCTCGATATTTTGACATTGGGGAGATTGAATGTATTGTAGTTCCTGAGGCACCTGTGCACACACAATTGACTGGACTTGTAAACATAGATGTGATGTGATACGATAAACATCATCTATGCTGCTACACTGTAAAAGGTGGCTTGAGGAGAAAGTGAATGTAGCCTAAGATGCATGCTTGTATGCAACACTGACATTCTTTAAACGTTTCTGCTAGATTTGACTATGAAAATTGTCGTTGTCAAACCCAACTTTCTAATGCATTTATAAAGAGTCAATAAGGGCGCATCGAATGATGTTGGTTACATTGAGCTTTCAGACTGAAAATAATGAGCAATTTGTAAAAATATGAAAACAGGTCTTCTGTGGATATGCCAATATTCAGCATATAAAAGTTTTATAAAAGTAGCTTCCAATGTTGCATTTCATCTTTACCATCAACTTGATCTGATATGTATCATAGGAAACGTCTTCATTTTTGAGGTGAAAAACGCGATCGTTTGATTTTCAAGAATTTTCCCTTGCTAATACTCATGGAAAAACGATAATTTTTATGACTTTGCAGTGACCCAAAGAAAATCGAGATAAAACATTAGGAAGCAAATCGTGGTCAAGAGGAGGCGTGTGGTGCTATTCCAAGCGCTCAAAACGCTTTGTAGCATGAGTTATTCGTGCCTGAAAATGGCTAAATTTGAACAGAACTCGGCCTAAAACGACGATGTAGTGGGTTGCATTGCCAGAAGAGTAAGTAAATTACACTTCTGTCTGATGACCCAGATGTTCTGCATTGTACAGAACTCAATTTCCAAGTAATAGGCGCTTTTCTTCGAGTTCCATGGCTCAGATCTTGCTTATTGAAATGCGCGATTACAGTAATCTTGACACTTGAGAGTCAATGATATTATGCAATTTTAGATTTAACGATTTGCTCGGATTGAACGCACTTATGGTGGTCGCCGTCCACAACAGAGATATCATATCTAGTCGCAACAAATTTAAAGATTATCCTCGATGTTGCACACTAATAATGAAGGAGAAATGGTTAGTAGTGTCGGACACGCTGAGTCAGGGTCGATCAGCATGGTGGGGCCATAAGTAACAAAGCCTTGCATTAAAGTCAAGCAAATAGAAATGCATGAAATCTACAAATTCTGTAATGTAGTGGAATCTGGTTTAAATGATTCTACGGAGGTACACTGCCTAAAAGTATAATTACAACGAGATTGTCCAAAATCAGTCGCTCAAAGCTAACTTTTACTACAGTAGTGGGGCAAACAAGTTTTCTTTTGTGGGCTAGCATTAGTCAATGAGCGCGCTGGGTTTACTTTATGAACTACTTCAGCACCGTATATTCTTTGGCAGATTATTCAATTGTACGTTGTATTTTGATTTGACACACGCCACAGCTAAGCAAGATACAACCAACAAGCGGTTTTGAATTTAATGCTTATAATACCTTATTTACCAACTCACTACTTGCAATTAAGAGGTTGTTGTATATGTGGAAGAAGAAAGGAGATTTTTTGTTCAAAACGGTCTATGCGCTACAAGCAGCAGTCGTTTCATAATTGAAATTGGGTCAGCAGTTTTTATATTGACTCGCTGATGACAGAAGTCTCAAATTCCTAGCACTCTTAGTTCAGTATACCAAATCTGTCATTACTACTACAAGTAAACTTTTGAACATATATTTCATTTGTACAAAATTTCAAAAGAGCTTATGATAGTGTCTGTGTGATGGGAATAAAAGACCAAGCCGTCTTGTCTTTCGAATATCACTTTCAATACGAAAGCAATATCTAAAGGCGAGGAATTTCCTATTAATCAAGGTTTATGATAAAGAAATGTTAAAATACATGTCTTAGATTGTTGTCTTAATATGTTATTCTATAATTAAATGATGCCAGCCTTGTATTTGGGAACTGATATAGGAAGAATCCCAATTTTCTAGTTTCTGTATGTAGTGTATGGAGGGTTGTTTTGCTTGTATCATGACAGCACCTCATATGATCTTTTGTATCGCGTGGAAAGTTTTTACAAGATGCTCTGTAGAGAAAGTGATCCAGATCAGCAGAATGCCCACATATGTATGTAATTCAAAATCGTAACTGGATTATATACTTCATGCCATCATCATAGCTGAAAAGAAGTATTTATAGTCAAATGTATTATTGTTGTTTGAATTAATATTTTCAGACGCAATGTGAGATAGAATTTGGCAGCAGCACTATCAAAATGAGACATCTACTTGTATATAATAGATATTGAGTATGAAGAAACAACATAGACAATACTGCATCTCATAATGCTGGGCATTACTGATGATTATATAGTGTCAGAGGTCAGAGGTCAAAAATCGCCTGTCAAAACAGACACAGGCTAAATCTATTACAGCTGCCGGGGGTTAACAGAGTGTTCAAGTCTAGAATCTGATCCGCTAATGGGTGTGGTATATGCTTCAAGAGCCTAAAATAAAGCAAATAATTATGCATGTATTAAAGAAAACATCGATTCAAGAATTGAAAGAAATTTGCTTGAATGCTTCCTAAAAACATACATGAAACTTATGTAGGGGCTGAAGTAGTTGAATGACGATGACCTCCTGCAAAGCTGTATGCAGTGGCAAGCGTGTTTCTGCGTTCCTGTACTGCTGTTCTTTTATTGAATCATAAAGTCGAATCAAAAAATATTGATTACAAGCCAAACTGATCCATGATCTGCGTTTGTACTACTAATTATTTTACGTCAGACAACAATTTGTTTATCATTACGAATAAATTTAGATGAACAGAGCTAATAATTGAGCTTCATTGCGCTGCGTATATGTTGAAATGGTAATTGCTAATACGATGCAATATCCCTGAGTTCCAAGACAGATCAATATGTGTTTCGCCTTAATTGAATGCAAAAGATAAAGGCCGACGTTTCGACTTGAAGCTTCTTTTCTCTTTTTGTCAACAGCAACGTTGGATCAAAATACAATCTCGAGTACTTTAATAGGAATCTCGACAGGTGCCTCCTACTTGGATTTAAAAGATACACACGTGGATTGTTATTTTGTGTTACCTCTCACACTCTCTTTTTGTACCTATTTTTCAGCAAAAGGACCCCGATAAGATTATCTGTTTTCTTTTGTTTCTTCCCCATCTTCATTTTGAACAAAAAAAAATGTCAGTATCTGCAGTTTCCTCACCTTCCTCAGAGCAACCTCCCAATGTCGTTCCTCAGGTAAGACAATGCTTGTTGGATGGACTCTAACACTGGATGTGTACTAAGTTTCTTGGTGCTATCACACAGACTGTATTGAATAGTTATGTCGGCTTCGATACCATTACACAACAAATCGAGAAGAAGTTGTTGAAAAAGGGATTTCAATTCAATGTGATGGTAGTTGGTAAATAGTCCAGATTGTGGATAAAAAAAGCGAGAGAAAGTATACTAAATGTGCCTGCTGCTTAAATAGGCCAATCTGGTCTCGGTAAATCTACACTTGTAAACACCATTTTTGCATCGCATTTGATTGAGAGCAAAGGAAGACTCGAAGCATCCGAATCTACTCGTCAAACTACCGAGATCGAGGCAGTTTCTCATAGTAAGTAGTGATTGATTTAATTACTTGCTTAGATTCTCAACTAAATACTGTTTGTGTAGCCATTGAGGAAAATGGAGTTCGCTTAAGACTCAATATTGTGGACACACCTGGTTATGGCGATCAAGTTAACAATGACAACTGGTAATAGCAATAAAATCAACACATCATGTCATAGAATATTAAGCGCAAGTATTATAGTTGGGAACCCATTATCAAGTACATCAAAGATCAACATTCTGCTTACCTTCGCAAGGAACTGACAGCTAGACGTGAGCGTTACATTGTTGATACTCGCGTTCACTGTTGTCTCTTCTTCATCACTCCTTCTGGTCACTCGTAAGTTTGAATTCCAATTACCTGCAAAATTAGGAGGAGGGGGGGGGGGAGAATCTGCGTATTAATGCACTATTTAGTCTTAAACCAATTGACGTGGTTGTGCTCAAGAAGCTTTCTGAAGTTGTAAATGTCGTTCCTGTCATTGCAAAGTCTGATTCACT
Organism: Mucor velutinosus; assembly: GCF_035048745.1. Classification (NCBI taxonomy): domain Eukaryota; kingdom Fungi; phylum Mucoromycota; class Mucoromycetes; order Mucorales; family Mucoraceae; genus Mucor; species Mucor velutinosus. The sequence goes on from NW_027041913.1 coordinate 981,227, forward strand.
TACTACCGAAGAACGTGATGCTTTCAAACAAAGAGTAAGATTTGACAAGTAAACACACCAATCCAGATTACTGACGGCTTCCATAGATCAAGGCAGAACTGTCATTCCACAACATTAGATTATATCCTTACGAAAGTGAAGAAGATGAGGAGCAGGAAAAGTCCTTGAACGAAAGCATTTGGGAGTTGATTCCATTCGCTGTTGTGGGATCTGAGCGTAATGTAGTCATCGATGGCAAGGCTGTTCGTGGAAGAAAGACTCGTTGGGGAGCCATCAATGTTGAGAATCCTGAGCATTGTGAATTCATTCATCTTCGCAACTTTTTAACTCGCACTCATTTGCAGGATTTGATTGAAACCACCGCCATGATCCACTATGAAACTTTCCGTGCAAAGCAATTGATGGCCATCAAAGAATCTACCCAAATACAAAAGCCTGAGCCTACTTCATCAGAGTAAAACACAAAGACCTACCTACTATCTCATCTCCATCTAATCCAACCTTCCTTATAACCATTACTTTCACAAATTCCCCTTATAATGAAAGCTATTTATAAAATAATCGTTTATGCTGTTTGTTATTAATACATACACTAGCCATTGAGTTGTCTCTTAGGTACATGTAAAAGGATGTTTGTTGAAGGCGTATATGCAGCACCTATCATGCAGGGAAAGGTTGTTTTGCCACTGACCAAAGCTCATTACAGAGCCTACTAACTATTTTATTGATAAGCATTGTATTATAGTAGAAAAATAACTACTGTTAACCACACGAACTATGGAAGGTCAATTTTGCTTAAACATATAAATTTGAAATTGGAAGCCAATCTATAACCAGGCAATGCGTCAACATTTATCAGTCTCCTGATTCTGTATAGCTGTCCATAAATCCTTTGTACGTTTATTCAACAAGGAAATTTTATTGAGTATTTGCAGATCTATTGAAGGTTCTGTATCCCAACACTATTCTCAAACACCATCGGATCATATTGCGTATTCCGAACTGGCTTGAATTTCTTCTTGTTTGTCTTGGGTTTCTCGGTAGTGGAAGATGTTGTATGATAGCTTTCGTCATATTGTTGCTGTACAGATAAATTTGCATAGTAAGAGAGCTGCTGTTGTTGATGATGATGGGAGGCAGGCGTGGTGGGGTATGAATGGAGGTGAGGTTGGTGCTGATGATACCCGCCACCTGGTGTAGGCGGCTCAAATGATTGATATGTAGCTTGGTATATATTATTAAAGTAAATCTGTTGTCTTTTGTTGTAATAGTAATTTTGTTGCAATTGTTGCTGTTGTTGAAACTGCTGTTGTTGCTCTTGCTGCTGGATCGATAGATACCAATACATCATATTGGAAATGGCTACCTGCTGCTGCAATGGACGTCTAGGATTCCCTAATTTGACGTGAGAAAGACGATAAATCGCACGCTCTGTGCTGTGTGGGTATCGTTGAGGAAGTGGTGGAGTGTCCCTTCGGGTCATTGTGTGCTTTGAAACTTCTGACTCTAATTTCTTCTTTTTAGGTTTAGCATTGGATGGTTTTGTTGGCGATAGCGATAATGATGATGATGATGGAGATGTTTGTTGAGTTTTCACGGTATTTGAACTTTTAGTTTGAGTCGTTTCTTGCTTTCTACTAGATGACGATGGCGATGATGACCTTGAGAATAAGCTCGATAGCCCAGCTTTCTTTGATTTCTGAGGCTTGCTCGTTTTTTTGAGGTCTTGCAATAGTCCGCTAAACCAAGATTTTCTATCTTTCTTTGAATGAGAATCTGCATTGAGTGTATCAGGAGATTTCGCTGTTATTACTACTCGAGGCACATTGATCGGCGTCTGTTCCTTTGGCTGCGGTGTGGTGGATTGCTTATGCATAGGTGGTGGCTGCTCTAATTGAATCGACAAATTATTCTCCATTTGGTTCAATGATGCCTCCTGTTCTATGCGGTTTGCTTGGCGGCAAAGGAGAGCTTCAGTAATTTTCTGGTCATTTGCCTCCTCTTTGCTATCTTTTCCAGGCTGATCCTCCTTTAATTTTTCAGCAAAGGTATCTAAATTATGCCAGAATTCACAACCACGTTACTTTAAAAGTCAAAAAGAAACTTGGAATCACAAACCTGGTATCAAATGCATTGTGTTTGAGGTTGTTGGAGTAGCAGGTTCCTCCTCTTCATCACTGGTATTGCTTCCACTGCTATTGCTATCATCGTCTGTGGCATTAAAAGACAGCGTCGATAAGACAGTTCTCTTCCTTGATACTGTAGCACTCGTATGTTTATCGCTTGTGTGTATTTTGATCCAATCGTTGTATTTATTTGGTGAGATTTGAGGACGCTTGTCTGCAGGTACCCTATGTATCCATGACAACATATTAGCGATTCCGATCAGACATGATAAATTGATTGAGTACCAAATAGAATTAGAAGCTGAATTGCTAGTCGCATGGTTCGCCACCATTATATCATCATTCTCATTGCTGAAATCAATTAGATTTGCGACGAAAGGCGGTACTTTCTCTGAATCCTTCTCAGTAGAGCTGATATCATTGAATTTGAGCGGTGTCAAGTCGTAGTTGATGATAGACTGAGATGGCAGAATGAAGCTGTCTTGATACATGCCTGCAGTCAATTTGACCGCATCTTTATTATCACTCGGGATATCGACCTTCTCGATAATGTCCATAATAGCAATACAAAAAAAAATGTGTTTACGGGAAAGAAGAAAAGATATGATGGCAACGGTGCATCTCATTTATATACTTTTTTCCATATCAATCTCCCCTCAAATATATATGGCTCACTCCCCCCTCTTTCTCTCTTTCTTTCAATGGATATCCGATTCGCTCTTTTCAGTTTTGATCATGCAGAGGAGACACAAACATCATAGAGTTTAGTGTCACAAATGAAAAGTGTAATCAACCCATAAGTTATTAATATAAATTTTTAATAAAAATGGGATTATTGTATGTTTAAGGGGAACTATCTGCTGTCGTATGTACACTGTGTGTCTGTGTTATGTCCAGCCTTTAAATTACTTTGTAATACATTGATCTCTCTACAGGTCTCTCCACAAGGTATCAGCAGCACAGCAAATGGAGAATGAGCATGGCTGTTGTTTCCTTTTGGACACAAGAACGAGAACCTGGCATACACTATCAGATTGACAAAAGCACCATGTGTTTGTAGCAATGGGCCGTGATTGCAACACATTTAATACACTTGTTGTGTGTTGTGCCTTATGAAGAACATTCTGCTTCGCATATGTTTCAGTCACTTTATAGTTTGCGGGTCGTTTACCTAAGTTTTCCTTCCGTAACTTCTATATCAACCATTTATGCAAATACAAAGTATATATAAATAAATACATTTTCACTGAGCTCAACTTGCTAGGTGGTACATCTTGGCTCATAGCGCAAAACTGATCATGTCCAGTGAGCTGGCCAACCAAATGTTAGGTGCCTACTTTTTCATTGAAGCACTTGCTCAGTCAAATGTCATCATAACCGTAGCATGAAGCCACCATAAATAATAGTGTGCATGTCATCAGAACAAGTAAATGTGTACATGTAGATTGAAAATCTACCAACTTTTATTAATGCGATAAAAATGATAATGAACGAGAATAAAACTAATCGGTAATGCCTAACTCTTTCTTAAAAGCTTCAATGGTAGCTTTATCAGCACTGTGCTTCAAGGAATCATCGCTAAGCTTGATAACACGCTTGCCGTTGCACTCCTTGAGCTTGATCACAATATTCAAGGCTTTGCTCTTGACGCTCTTGTCGCTCACCTTTTGGAAGTCGTTGGTCAGGGAAGTGCCAATACCGAAACTAGCCTTGATGCCGGCCTGGATAGCTTGATCGTGCAGATGAATAGCACGCTCGACGTTCAATGAGTCTGAGAACACAATGGTCTTTGTGCTGGGATCAATGCCAATGGATTTGTAATGAGCCACCATGGTATTGATGAAATCTGAAGCGTTGCCAGAATCTTGGCGCACGCCAGTGTATTTGCTAGCAAGATCATAATCAAAGTCCTTGAGGAAAATGGGTGTAGTAAAAGTGTCTGTCAAGGCGATTCCGAGGTTTCCCTTATAGACATTGTACCAAATGTTCAGAGTATCGCGATTAGCATGCTTCACACCTTCCAATGCAGACACAGCCATGAAAAATTCATGCGCTATAGGAAATGATCAATTATCCAGCTTTTCTTTCTGCATTGATCATGAACAAATGACTTACCAACTGTACCAATAGGAACCGCATTGTACTTCATGGCAAGAAAGACATTACTGGTACCAGCACAATTTCCCTTGGGTGCTTGATCTTTTGCAGCACAATCCTTCTTGTATTGCTCGGTTGTCTCATAAATAGCCTTCATGACTAGATCATGCGTTTTGAAATCTCTTCTTCTGCGAGTACCGAATTCAGAGAATAAGCAGCCATGCTCCAATAAAGCCTTTGTCTTTTGTTCAGCATGCTCCACTTGATGATCATAGTTCCAATCACGATCCGTATAGCGGAAGTAAGCTTCCGAGATCAAAGCCAACAAGGGAACCTCATACAAGATGGTTTCATGCCATTTACCTCTCACCTCTAGCTCCAAATCACCAGTTGCTTCGTCGTAGTTCACCATCACTTGCTCTTCAGGCTTGTACTGGTATTGAGCGAGATAATTGATATAATCGGCATCCAGAAAAGCAAGGCGTGATAAGAACTCACGCTCTTTCTCTGTCAATTTCAAGAGAGCCATATCTTATGAGATAAAGAGAGAGAGAGAGAGAGAAAAAGCAGGGTTCAGTATACCAGACAGGGCAATGCCATCCCACACATTGTACCTTTAATCTGCTTTTTAAGCCATTGCACAGCTTCAGCATTCAAATGAAGTTCCTTTTCGCGGTTGGTGAACTGGTATACGACAGGGATATCTTTGTTGTAGTGCTTGAGAACAGCATGTTGCATAGTAAACTTGTAAAGGTCATTGTCTAAAAGAGACATGAGGGATTCATGTTGCGTAGTTGCCATTCTGTTCTGGTTCTTTGGTAGGAAATTTAGTGGAAGACAATGGAAAGAAAAAGGTTTTTTAAACCCTTCTGGTTTACCTTTCCGGAGTTAATCAGATTACACACGAAAGATAGCTCTCGCTTGGTGACCGTGATGATACGAAAGAGGGGTGTACATCAGTTTCAAATAATGATTATATTGATGTTATCTCACGATGATCAAATAGATAATGGGAGTCATCGCTCCATCACTCTTCCTCATTTCAGGTGCGCTTTTTTTGGCACGGTTTTGATCGTCATGGACTATGGTATTATTCAAAGGGTAGCAAGTAGCACCAAGTTTGGGCGTACAAAAGATGACAACCTGACTGTTTGCAGCGATTAAGCATTTTAGTGCAGGTTTCAATGATTTAGATTATGTTCCTTTTGAATCTGATTGACTGTAGAGATACGTATAGTTGCTTTCATATGGTACTTTTGTGTCATGCAACAACAGGACGATTTCTTTAATGAAATCTTTCAGCACCTGTTGTATATATATATATATATATATATATATATATATATATATGTGTTTATTTTGCAAATCTTGGTGTTTATAGCCTAAATACCCTTGACAAGAAAGTTATGGTAATGCTGTCAGATGAGAGATCAAAGCAGGCAAACTGTAGTAATCATCTCCTGGAGGGATTCCACATGTAAAATAGAGCTATAGCATTGAACGAGTTGCGTTTATTCTAAACTAAAATATATGGATATAAAAGGTATCATCAACCTTAAAACTTTGTAACAGGCCCTTGCGTACGAGGACTAATATAGAGCGCGGTTGCCTCAGTCAAAATGACGGGTGTATCATCAATAGTTTCAATCCATGCTTTTCCCCAGGCCTTTCTGCCTTCAAGCTTCTCTAATTCACCACGAATTACTACCCACTGGTCTGAACGAATGGGTTTGCGGTAGTTGACGTTTAAATTGGCAGTGAATCCAGTGAATCCAGGTAAGCTTGGAATTGTCTGCGCACAGAAGAGTGAATATCAGATCAGTCAGGTAGCTGGTGCACACTTACCACATATGCCAACATTTCGTCCAAAACAGTAGCTGCTAAACCACCATGAATAATGCCATCATGACCACATCTATAATACAATGATGAGTACACGCACTATCAAGGGGTAATTTGTTTATTGCTGCTTACAAATTACTTCCAAAATGGATCAACATGACACATAAAGTTTTCTCCTTGTTGAAAAACTTGACAGGTCTTTTGCCAATCATGCCAGAACCTCTCAATGTAGTAGCAGTGAGTGAATGCGATCTAGCTGAATCAGACAGATGCTCATAAGCTATCACCTCCTCCCAGTCATTCGAGGCGCGAAGCTCTTGAATTAGCTTAATTGACTCTTCTTGATCAGCTAATGCCTGTTCAACATCTTCAATCTCCTCAACATTGTAGGGAGCTTTTTCATTGATGGTAGCATCAAAATCAATTGCTGTACTAACGGCAGTCATTTGTATAAGCAGGGAAAGAAAGAGGAAGAAAAAGAAGAAGGTATCATTACACAAGATAGCCTCTTTTATACGTTTTTTGTGATTTCGATTGGTTTATAATACGATATGTACATTTGTCCGCTACTACCAACACAACAACAAAGAATTCGATCCCACGATATTCTGCTTTCATAGATAGTGGTGCCTGAACCTTTATCCTTTTTCATTACATCCATTTATCTCCTCTGCCTTCAAATTCTACACGACACAGACCTGCAGATCCACCAGAAGCCAGAAATCCGCATGTTTGTTTATTTGGATTCCAAACCACCTACAAAAGATAGTTTACCCTGATGAGTGCCTGTGTTTGTGTTACATGTTGAAAATTGACATGTTTCTGCTACCTTTTGAATGGCCATGTGGGTTTTGCCATAGATGCGAAACGATGGAAGTGCTTTTGATTCAGGCATATTCTATATTGAAAACAAACTGTTACTAAGAAAACAAAGCTGGATGGCATGGCACGATCTTACCAATATCCCTATCCCATCCACGTATCTATACTCGTCGTTATCCTCATCGTAATAGAGTCGATATATTCCATTTGTAGTGTTGGTCAGACCTCTGCTCTTGACTTGGTATATATTGCCACTGATGACATATCCAACCGCAGATGAGCATGCGAATTGACCGTGATGCTCAGACGCCGCCATGGACCAGCACACACCGGGCAGCTCACCAAACTTTGTCTGGGACAATGAGCCATCCACATTAATAGAAATGCCTCGGAGCATACTTTCACCATCACAAAACACCTTCATGGTGGAGTGTCCTGGCCATACACATGCATACATGATACCTTGTATTGCAATAAATCAGCAAACACAGTAGCGAGCCATAGGACATACACCTTACCTCTTGCTCTCTGCAAAGTGAATGGAATGAATGGGTCGTTGATATCCAGCATGGCCAGCCTACCATCATAGCCAGTAACCAGCAATTTATCGGGGTCATCAAATCCTCGCCATGTTATGCATCTCACACTTGCATCAAGCGTATTGAACGATAGCTCGAGATATTTCCTGGACTTTTCCACCGTATTCGAGTCGTCGCCTTCAAGCGCTGCCTCCATATTCCAAACAACAACAGCACCTATGCCTCACGTTAATAAACCCACCGCTTGTGTTGATTGATGCAGGCTTACCATTGATATAGCCAGCCGCTATCTTTCTATGACTACCCCACGATATCACAAGTGACTTGGTACCCTCAAGCGCAAAAGTACATCTGGATGACTCTATACGCACTATCATGTATGTATCTGTCAGACACAGCTCGCAGATTGACAATCCATCTTTTACTTACAGTACACAGTAGCCTGTGGATCCACATCATCACGACACATGTGCTTTCTGACAGCATTTGGATGAGGCACGACAAGCGTTCTAAGTGTGCCATCACCACAGGTTATCGCTAACACGCCTAGCTTCGGTAAGCCTTCATTTACATCCTATTAAATGATTGAGCAGCCATTCATACAGGCCAGTGTTTATGTTTTTTTTTTTACCTCATCTTCATAGGCGCCGTACGGACACCATTTCAAATCATGAATGACACCAAAATCATGCAATAAACACACATCTAAAATAGGGTCCTCTGACGGTTGCTTGGTCGACAATTTCAGTTTCCAGATCTGTATAGTATTCTTGTATTCTCCTGCCATTTGTATCTCATTCAGCTCATGATGCTCTGACACAGCACCTTTATATCCAGCAACGGCAAGGTATTGTGTAATTGGATCTGAATCATTATGTGATTTAGGTGCAAAATCCAGTCCCCATATGCTTCCTCCAGTGTTGATCACATAGCCCTTTTTGTATTTAAAGCGTTCATCTATCGCCATCAATTTCGATTATTAAGCGGTCTCATGCATTGGGTGGACATTGATGTACCTAGTTTGAGTGATTCGCCGTTGGATATACTAGTTGTCTTTTTCTCGTCTATGCCTAATGTCACTTTTAAAGGATCTGTTCGTGTGGGCAGGTAAGGCAGGGCTTCACTAAAGTTTTGCTCAGACATTAATTCACATATTAATGCGTCGTGATATTCACCTTTTATCCACCAATTTCCATTCCTTTGCAATGGCATGCACATTTTCATACACTTTCTGATCGTACAAATGCGATGCGTCAAGCAGATAATTAGCAGTGGGCCCTTCGAAATCGTACGCCAGCCCTTCAACAGAGGACAATAGTTGATTGATTCTGAAATTATGGGGCTTTGGTCGTCCCATTTTAAGCTATTTGAAAGATGTAAAGGAAAAGAAGATGTTTTTTTTTTCTTTCCTCATTGATATTTTTACATGAATTTTTTCAATTGAATGCGGTCACTTTTAAAAAGATACAGCTTAAAGATTTGGCATTTGCGTATCCTGATGTCGCAAAAAAGTGGTGCTTATCGCACCTATTAAAGGGGCATAAGACAAAGTTGGCTGGAATATGTCTTGCGCAGTACTGCTGCTACTGTAGAGGTCATTAAGCAAATGAAAAAGTGCTTTCCTACTTGAAATATCGCATGCAAATCTATTCAGGGTGACAAATTAACATTTCAAGTTTGGCTTTGCAATTTGCAGCAATTAACTTCATAGAATGAAAAAAAATCCTATAGTAAAAGCTTTAAAAAATTAGTCAGAGCAATCCCTAATACTTTTCAACTCGCAATTTTGTTGTTGTAAGTTGCTAAATCGTTGATTACCTTCACAATGAGAAAGGCCTCATCATTCTTGTCAGCAGCAGCCGATTTTTGAAACTCCGTGTTGACAATTTTGCTCCAAATTGGCCAGATTCGATCAGATTCGACTTGAATTTTATCTATTTCTTAAATTCGACTATATAACTTGTGATGATGGAGCCATACTTCCTTATGCTACAGTCCCTGGTGGTAGGGCGAAGTGGTAGAAACTCCCGTATGCCAACGGGAGGATCCTGGTTCAAATCCTGGTGAACGCAAGTTGTTTGATTTTTTGAAGTAGTACTGATGTCCTCGTTTGGTGTTTTGTACTCTATCCATTATCTATATTTTGACGATTTCCGCAAGACTGTTTTGGCTCTAGGTGTCGCACCTTATTAGTAGTAGATTTCTTTCCCAACTTAATTCAAAAATATCTTATTCCCCTTCTTTGCAGACATTGGGTCCACCAACAGTCTTTTCTATCCCTCAGTATGACATTTAAAGGACTTTAAATAAAACCTGAAGCTCGACTCCCCTACAAAAAAAAATACTTCCTTATGCTTTCTTGGAGTGCTTTTCAAGGCGCACTCATTGGTATTAATTAATGTAGATGTTTTGAATGTGCTTATAGAGCAATTATTGAAAATACAAATTGAGGTTTTTTAGGAAAATGTTGAGATTTTTCATATCAAGGTCTCCCAATTTAAGTTTTAGGTGCTGCTTTGGGTCAAGAGAAACATTTTGATTTAGTATATGTCATAGTAACGAGCCGTTTGAACGTAGGTTGGTTTCCACCGAAGCGAAGCGTAGGTCAGGAAACCACCCGAAGTGCTGAAAGGCTCGTATGTCATAGTAAAAGTCTTCGTTTTCGCGGTCAAAAACGCGATCGTTTGATTTTCGATGAAAAGCATGAGGTATCCTTCACGGTTTTTAATCGAATTTTGACAACTCCAAAAAAAGTTGGGCAAAGGTGTCAGGAAGTTGTTGCTAATTGAGAGCAACTGTTTGGTGCTATTCTGGCGGCCTAAAACAACCTCTAACACGAGAAAACATTGCTCAAGTGAATTCATATTTCTCTGCGCTTTGCATACTCATAAGTAGTAAGTGCCATGCAATTATGCTGCCTGCTCTTAAGTGAGTTGTTTCCATTCAAGTAGACGCATGGCATTATAGCAGAGGAAGATCCACAATTTCAGGTAACTTACGAAGTGATCTTAGGTGGTATCAAAAGATTAAATGGTGAAATACTAGTAAACAGTAGTGCGTAAACTAATGTTTGAACAAAGCGCGTCTAATCGCTTTGAAATACCAAAAGCATAGTATAGACAAATATACCAACGTCTTTCAAGCATTTTGATGCTTTATACAAGTGGTATAAGTAACATTTTTGTTGTTTTATTATTAAGATGAGGGTGTAATGCGTATTTTTAGGGGGTTTCAGAGTCGTACTTTCCTAAACTGAATTTTGTAATGTATAGATATGCTATAGGCATACAACTTATACCATTCAATAGCCAAGAAGCAAGGGCTTTTATGAAATAAAGAGCGTAAGTGGTTCAATTGAAAGGATGCTGTAGCAAAGGTTCAAACTGGAGTTTTTTTTTTTCTATCCATGTCTGAAAAGCACACCTGAAGTTAAATTCAAGCTGTTTTAAGATTGATGCCCCTTTTGTCCCAATGTGTGATTATTTTTCTGAATGTTTAAATTTGCTATTGCTTTACGATTGCTTTTATTGAATCGCAGGTATGTTCCGTTATGATAAACATCAACCTTTCTATCAATGGCAATGTCTGTTTGAATGTCTATAATTCAGGACGCATGGATAAATCAGTACTGACATAAGCCTAAGGGGCAACAAATACAGTAGCATAAACAAATTTCTTATGGTACATCACTTGATCAAATGATGTATATAGGTCATTGGTAGTATGTGCAACTTACATATCCATGTAATTGAGCTGCAGTGTAGCATCTGCAGACCTTATCATGATGAAATAATGAGCGTGTTGGGATCATGCATCAAAACATTGAAAGAATCTTTACCATAGATATCAAGGAGCAACTAGAGAATACATCACTGTATTTTTTTTTTTTTTTTTTTTTTTTTTTTTTTTACTATTTTGATAGCACTATCGCTTATGATGGTACTACAAACTAGATACATGTATCCACCGACAAAAACTCAAATCTTGGGAATACAAATCCAACAAAATGATCACCCTTCAATGACGTACAAATACTCTAAATACTTTCCTCAAAAGGGAATGCTCTTTAGGATTTCATAATACAAAATGCACTGACAGCAAAAATGCAACAGCAAGTTTTAACCGATGGATCAACTCCGAATACTTGGGCCACATACCCTTCAAATGTACCTTATGAGCATTCTAGTCTGGGGATTGGATGGTTTGGTGTAATATGTTCGATGGACACGATGAGGGCCACGCCCATTTTGATTTTCAAAACGTGGGGTTTTGTCGTGAGTTTTGTGTTCATATGTAACTTTATAAATGCACAAATCAGAGGACAGATTGATTATATAATTCAAATTGTAAAGCGCCTTTATTTTCTGCTTCTTCTGTGGCTAAAAGATTCATAAGCTCATGAATCAAAGGGAGAAATGCTTTTGAGATAAAACCTCCCCTGTTTATATACTTTTGGCACAGTCAAATCAACCATGTGTTTGGGACAAGACGAGAAATTTATTGTGACACTTTCAGCCTACATTTTCCCCGCATTTTAAATAATAAAATGCGGGTTTGCCCGGATGTGCTTTAAATGAAAATGTATTCCGCCTTACCCTTTGTTCTAAAAGGAAGAAGTGATTGTTTGTTAATGTACATGAACAAGGGTCAAGAACTCTAATGGGCGGTGAATGTAGACAGTCTGGGTGTGATGACGGTTACGATGGCAACCAACATCTGAGAAAGAGATGGCGTTTACCAACAGCTTTTTGTATGAAATTTGAACGGGAAACCACGGATGTAGTTCATTTACATCAGCTACTAAAGGCATTACATATTTGCTTTCCGCTGAAGAACGCGTTAAAAATATATCCCGAGTTGTTGAATACAAATCCCTTTTACCGCCGTCGTCACCCGGGCAAAAAGGGAGAGGGCCCTTTTTCAATGTGGAAAAGTAAATAAAGATTTCTTCCCCACTTATTTATATAAAACTCATTTTTATTTTTCCCCACTCTCTTCAGCCTTTTCCTTTCTCTTGATTAATAATTCATAATGCAATATTCTCGTGTATCACCTCTTGCAAGTAGAATCACTCGTCTTTCTGCTTCGAAAACCACAACCGCTGCTTTGCGCAACTTGTCTCAAGTTAGAAACTTACACGTTCAAGCTCCTGCAGCTTTATACACTGTAGGTTACGATCGTTTGAGGTATTAAGATGGATCCAAAATTGGGTTGGAAGAGAGATTTAGAGAAGGGAGCAAGAGAGAGAGAGATGGCATCAATCAACATTTGAGATCTGGCATTGATTAACATTTGTAAAATCATAGACAATCAAGTGGCTTCAAGAACGGCATCTTTGTGAATCAAATTAGAAATTATGGTAACGTATACCAAGGAGAAGAATTCAATAACAAGCTAGGGGTTACTCATTTCTTATTCATTTCAAAACAATAGCTGACAAGGTTGTCAAGGTTCCCCAGATGGCGGAGTCTATCTCTGAAGGTACCCTTAAACAATGGGTGAAGCGTAAGTAGCTGAAATGTGTGGTTAATGTGCATACAATGGTTTGCTTATACTGGTATATCTTTTGCAGAGGTTGGTGATTTCGTTCACCAAGATGATGAGGTTGCCACCATCGAAACCGATAAGATTGATGTCACCGTCAACTCTCCTGCATCAGGTACCATTGTCGAGGTGTACGCTCAAGAAGAAGACAATGTCTCTGTTGGTGCCGACTTCTTCAAATTGGAGCTTGGTGATGCACCAAAAGAAGGTTCGTGGGAATTATATCACTCACTGTATCACTTTCTGTATATTTACTCTATGATTGTAAACAAAAACATTAGGTTCCGCCCCTGCTGCCAAGAAGGAAGAACCCAAAGAACAACAAGCTGAAGAATCAAAACCTGCTGCTGCTGCTGAACCCAAGAAGGAAGAGGCTCCTAAGAAGGAAGAAGCTCCCAAGCCTGCCGCTCCCTCTACCCCCAAGCCCGCCGCTGCTGCTGCTCCCAAGGCTGAAGAGACTGAGAAGGTGTATGGTAGCCGTAATGAGTCCCGTGTCAAGATGAACCGTATGCGTCTCAGAATTGCTGAACGTTTGAAGCAATCTCAAGATACCGCTGCTTCATTAACCACCTTCAACGAAATCGATATGACCAACTTGATGAACCTTCGTGCTGAATACAAGGATGCCGTTGTTAAGAAGCATGGTGTCAAGTTTGGCTTCATGTCTGCCTTTGTCAAGGCTGCTGCTGAAGCCTTGCACGAAATCCCTGCTGTCAATGCTTCCATTGATGGTCAAGAAATCGTCTACCATGACTTTGTTGATATGAGTGTTGCTGTCTCTACTCCCAAGGGTCTTGTCACTCCTGTTTTGAGAAATGTCGAGGATATGGGCTTCATTGATATCGAAAAGAACATTGCTGAGCTCGGTAAAAAGGTAAAGCTTAAATGGATTTGCGTCGAGAACAAGGTTTACTCACAAGGAAGATGATATTAGGCTCGCGATAACAAGATCACTATTGAAGATATGGCTGGTGGTACCTTCACCATCTCCAACGGCGGTGTCTTTGGTTCTTTGATGGGTACTCCCATCATCAACTTGCCTCAAACTGCTATTTTGGGTATGCACTCCATCAAGGAAAGACCTATTGCTGTCAACGGAAAGGTAAGAATAGAGTGCGAGTGAGAGATGATTGGTGTGCGTGAAACTAATACTGTTTTTATGACATGTAGGTTGAGATCCGTCCCATGATGTACGTTGCTCTTACCTATGATCACAGACTCGTTGATGGTCGTGAGGCCGTTACATTCTTGGTTAGAATTAAGGAACTCGTTGAAGATCCCAGAAGACTTCTTTTGGGTGTTTAAATTAAGCTTATATATATGAAAACAAACCCATAACGATAAAGACACTACCTATTTGATTTTCTTTCTGCATTCTTCCATTCTTTTTAATGAATAAAACAAACAATAATATACTACATGTATACGCGTATACTAGATTTGCTGTCATTCTTGAATGTGAGTTTTTGTAGTGGTTTGCATGTTTATTTATGAATAAATCGCTGTTCATATGAGCATAATTGTAGGTTTAAACGTCAAGTAGGTTCAAACATAATAGTAACAGCCTGTGCCATCGGGAACAGTATTGGTATAGTTGATGAGGGTACCGGCTTTCTTTCTCTGCTGTTGCAATTGGTGCATACAGGCTTCAATGCCGAATTGCTCATGGTGGAAGTAGTAAGGAATTACTGGCTTAAGAGGTTGAGCGTTTAGATCCATGGCCTGTCTGATAACTGGAGTAGTTACACCTTCGCGTTTTATACTTTCTTTAGGGAGACTATCGTTAGGCACGAGAGAAGGAAGCGCATTTTGGACGTAAGAGTTAACCGTTTGATAAAAAGGATCAAACCTGTTAGCCTCTAAACCTGGGGTAAGCAAGAGCAAGCTTGAAACGGGTGGGAGAGGAGGTAGGTTCTCACCACGGATTACCAATTGATTAGAAACAGCTTTTTGTACCATGTTAGTGCCTTGTGGGCGTTCACCAGATGGAGCAGAGGTAACAGATTCCTTGGGGAGCACTTCAACGACAAGCTTCTCTGCCATAGTAGGAGAAGTACGTTCAGTCAGTTGTATTTCAGTATTGAGTTCCTCTTTCACAGTGACTTTAGACTTCTTGCTTTTCTTATTCTTCTTTTTCAGATCACCATTGGTATGCTCATTCTGTCTCTTCTTGTTAGGATTGACCATTTTGAATTGACAAATGTGGAGGAAAAAAAAAGAAGGGCTGGTGTCTGGCAAGATCTCGCCTTTTTTGCACTGATTTGGCCTTCTTGCTCTCTCTGAGAGCATATCTATTGCTGTAGAGCAGTGATATGAGTGGTGCTTTGATGGACTGGCTTTTTCGCGCTTGATCCGTGTATGTGTATATGGTGTATCGAATATGAGCATTGACGTGAATGTCAGGATCTGTTATCATTGGTGCATGCGTAACCATACCAGCATATCGTTTCCTCCTAGTAGTAGAGTATATTCAGACAGTTTTTCTGTTCATGAAAGGAGATAATTTGGATAGATAATGTACTGCAATGACTAGAGTAAATGCTGATTTAGTTCTCAAGTATGTGTTGCATTTGTGTAATATAATAGTGCGGTACCTGATTTTTTTGCAACGTTGCATGAAGTTGGGGCTATACGACTCATAAAGACTTGATAATCAACTATGAGTGGTTTTAATCCCTACCATGGTAAGGAGTCTCTCAAAAGGTACATAAAGACATGACTCAGAGCTTTAAATCATCGCGCCTTGATTACTGTCTAGATAAAGAAGTTTTTAGCCTTAATAAAAGAAAATTTTCAACAAAAAGAATGTTGTGTTAGAACACAGACCTCTTTCTAGACCAGTAGAGCTACTTATGAGCCTTGCACTTTGTACCAAGCTCCTGCGTTCCCTGTAAAGACTATGAATTTAGAACACTGACTTGTAGATTGTATTTAGTTTTATAATCATTGCATCTAGTTTAAACTATTTTCTTATAAGACTCTGCTATGATTTTGTATAATCTACGCTCCTCTCGTAACTGTGAAATTGAGATATCCAATGTATAATTCAATTCCTTTTTTGTCATTGAGAGCAAGACTGTCTGAGGTGCATCGCTAGTATGTGCTACAATAATCATAACAATAAATTTATGGTCCCTAGACACTTTCAAAGCCTCCAAAAGGACAGAAGTTAATCGTACAAGTATTTGGTGGTCTGATGTTGTGAAAAATAAGACCTAAAAAAATAGCATGGATAACGACAGTATTATGTAATTCGCAACCTACTTTCTAATAGCTTCAAGAGCATCTATTATTGCTTTTATGATTAAAAGAATGTTGAGTTTGCCAGCAGGCCCCACCAGCCGCCAAAATCAATTTAATATCAGACTTTTAGCTTACTCCAGATTGGCCAGATATTGATGGTTTTTCGACTCGTTTCATCTATTTTGCCAGATTCGACTATAAAAATATCATAATCAACCCATGCTTCTTTAAGCTGGTCCCTGGTGGTAGGGCGAAGTGGTAGAACTCCCGTATGCCAACGGGAGGATCCCGGTTCAAATCCTGGTGAACGCAAGTTGTTTGATTTTTTTGACCTAGTACTGATGTCCTCGTTTGGTGTTTTGTGCTCTTATCCATGATCTATATTTTGACGATTTCCGCAAGACTGTACTGGCTCTAGGAGTCGCACCTTATTAGTAGTAGATTTCTTTCCCAACTTAGTTCAAAAAATATCTTATTCCCCTTCATTGCAGACATTGGGTCCACCAACAGTCTTGTCTATCACTCATAGCGACATTTACAGGACTTTAAATAAAACCTGGAGCTCGTCTCCCCTACAAAAAAAAAAAAAAAATGCTTCTTTAAGCTAGCCCGTGATGGTAGGGCGAATTGGTTAAGCATCCAACATGCCATCTGGATGATCCCGGTTCAAATCCCAGTGAACGCAAGTTGTTTGATTTTTTTGACGTAGTACTGATGTCCTCGTTTGGTGTTTTGTGCTCTTATCCAGTATCCATATTTTGACGATTCGCATGATTGTATTGGCTCTAGGTGCTGCACCTGATTAGTAGTAGATTTCTTTCCCAACTTAGTTCATTATATATATCTTATTCCCCATCATTGCAGACATTGGTTCCACCAACAGTCTTTTCTTTCCCTCAATATGACATTTTAAGGACTTTAAATAAAACCTGGAGCTCGTCTCCCCTACAAAAATGTTTCTTTAAGCTTTCTTGGAGTGCTTTTCAAGGCGCATCCAGTGGTACCAAGTAATATAAATGTTTTGAATAACTTATTGAGTGATTTACAAAAATATGAAAAGAGTTTTCTGGCCAAAAAGTCGAAATTTTACATACCAAGGTCCCACAAAGATGATATCAAGCGTTACGATAGATCGATAGAAACATTTTGATTTTATATAAGCCATATTAAAAGTCTTCATTATCAAGGTGAAAAATGCGATCGTTTGATTTTCAATGAAAGCCATGAGGGGTACCTCATGCTTTTTGGTCGATTTTTGTCCATGTTTTTTGATCCCCAAAAAGTTGAGCAATAGTGTCAGAAAGTAACTCCTAGATGACAGCAATTGCTTGGTGCTACTCTGACGGTCTAAAACGGCCTTGAACGCAAGAAAACACAGCTCAAATGCGCCCAGATTTGCTGTATTAGGTGCACTCTTGACTAGAAAGGGGTAATATTAGTAAGCTGTTTACCCGTATATGATGCAGCTACGTGTATACAAATGTGAAACATCTCATAAAAGTTAGACCCACAGATAATATGAAGGTTTTCACCGAAGCAAAGACAAGATAAAGAGCCATCCGAGGTATAAACACGCTCGTATTCTACAATAAAATAGAAGAAGGAAACAAATGTTCTGTAGCCTCAAGCTTAAAAATAACGTTTCAAATCAATTTGTTTCAAGTGTTTGTGTCTGATTAATAAGGAGAATCTTGAAATGCCGGCGGCAGAGTATGCGCTGGTGCGTTCATGTGAATCGTCAGCAACTCAAATCTTTGCAAAAGAGATAACATCTAATAATAGAATGCAATTACGCTGGCAAGACGAATAGACCGCATATATAGTAATTCTTAAGGTATGCCTGATACTGGAAAGCATGATATACATATCATTTGGCGATACGCTAGATGAATTTGACCTTGAAGCGTTTCGTACCATGCACATGCTACTGATTTTAGTACATGATACCATTTTACTAGCACCATGCTTCCAGATTAAATGATAATTTATAGTAAGCTACCCGCAAAAGAAAATAGACTTCATGTGCAAATGATGAGGCATATTGAATAAGACATATATTCTATAAAACAAGCCAATTATGTTGTTCCCGTTGCTCAAAAATACCTGTGCAACGAAGCAACTTACCGTGAAGCAACATGGTAATGTTGAGGTAGATGTTCCTTATGTTAATCCATATTTCAAAATCGTCGAAGCATAAGGGATATTTCAGCAAGCTAACTCCTTGGGCTTCATATACCCGACTAAAATGAGAGAATGGCACAGTGGCTTCATTTTTTTTTTTGATCGAATCGTGAATAGACTTTTAAAACGTCATAATAACGAAAACACTCAAAACAAGGTATTGACTTTGACTCAGATCGCACCTTTCTTAAAACGTAAATGAGAATTTCAATCGAATGATGAAAGATTAGCATGCTGTTGCTTCTCAGCTTATTTACCGCCATGTATTTCTGAAGGACAATGACTGTAACCTCATTCCAGAGTACCTTTTTCCGATGCTCAGATAGTGACAAAATACGTATGGAATGGAAAGTGTCGTGTTTTCTCCTGCTAAATCAGCACATGTCTCTCCATATAAATAAAATGACCAGAGGCCTATACTATTTAACCAGGTACACACACAATACTATGGTGACCATGTATTCGCTTTCCACCGGCATGTATGCTCTTCTCTTCTAACACATGTGTGTGTAAGTGTGTTGTTACAATCTGATTTATTATAAACGGCCATCTTTTTACGGTAGATTGGAATATTTACCTGTTCCATGCTCATCTATTTTCTTCTTTCAGTCGATGAAGAAGAAAAGAAAGCATTGATGTCACACATAAACGATTTTAATGTTTTAATGTTATAATTTGGTTGTTGGAGATTGAAGATTTACTTGGTCCTATACCTTTTTGCCCATTTGCTCCTCTTGTAACAGTTGATAGTGTAACAAGATATAAACATGGCTTCCTGCTTAAGCCAAGCCATGAACCAATAAACTCTACAAAAAGAAATCTGAACAATGAATGAAAAAGTGTTTTCTATATTCTGAAATCAAACCCACTCTATGTCTAAACTATGCACTCGCAAACACAAACAAAAAGTAAGGAATCGAACCAGGAAACCGGTAAAGACTAAAATTAGCAACACCAACATCGTCATTCTGTTACAAAAAAAAAAACTTTGTATTTCAGGGACCACCAAATTCCTACAGTGTAACTTATCATTGTGATTCAAAAGGAAAATCGTAAATGATGTAATTCACATCTAGATTCCAGAACAGGATTCGTTTGGAATCTGTTACAAAAGGACCTATTTATCTTTTTACTCTTTTCTTCTTTTCTTATCTGTTCTTCCATATATTAAATTCTGTCTGAAAGGTAGTAGAAAGATGAAAGTAACACTATGATTCAGGTATACTCACCTCCCCAAAGCATATCAAATGTCAATCAACAACAACACATTCTACATCAACCGAAAAGGTATACCACTCATCGCAATTACTCATACGTCAGTCCAGACGCTTGAACTGACATTTCTTCGCAGATCAAGAGCCCAATCCCTTTGAGCAAAGCTTTTCTTCCATCTCACCCAAGATCAAATTTGAGCCATTCCAATCACCACCCAAGTTGAATGGTGGCGTGGATACTTGGGTCACTAATATCTCATCGTACACATTTGACTCGAATTCCTCCACAACGAATGGTAGTAATGAAATATATCGATCGAAACTATCTAGAGCCATGTTTTAAATGTCGAATTTTAATAGATTCCTACTCATCGGTATCAGATCACCAAGCAACGACTAGTGAAGATAGCGATGATACATTCCATGCTAATGTAAGAATTAATGAGGTTACCAAGGCGCTTAAATTTTCTAATTAGTCTCCAATAGTATAATATGATGCCAATGCAGCCACCTCAACCTCAATCACAATCACAACCACAACATTCGTTTATTCCCACTCCCAACACCACTGCCACTACATCACCAGTAAAAAATAAGCCTACTAAAAAGAGAAATCGTACTGTCAAGCTACCTGAAGACGAAGAAAAGCGAAAGAACTTTTTGGAACGAAATAGAATAGGTAAAGTAACATTCTAGATTCACATCATGTAGCACCATGACACTTATCCAACGGCCGTTTTCTGCTTTAGCCGCATTGAAATGTCGTCAAAGAAAGAAGCAATGGCTTTCAAATTTACAGACTAGGGTCGAGTACTTGACTAATGACAATGAGCAGCTACAGATAGAGGCCAATGCCTTGCGCAAAGAGATCATGGACCTAAAGACATTGCTGGTAGCTCACAAGGATTGCCCTCAATACAATGCTGCACTGGCGACCAAGAACAATTATGCCAATTTACTACCACAACAACAGCCTGTCTACCACCAACATTTTTCCTAAACATGACAACTTGTATGACCGATATGAATGCATGATCGATGACTTTTCTTTTTAATAACACTATGCTTACATATGTGTAAACAAATACACCCCCACAAAGTAGCTTGACACAGTTACTATACGCAGCCTTTAATCAACACTTTATTCTTTGCTTTCATGCCACTACTAATTGCAACAGCAACATTTAATACAACATCTGTCCCCCCCTTGCTCTCTTTCTCTATGACACACATACTACTTGTCCATTCATGTACATACATAGCCTTCTATTTTGTCTTTTTTTTTTTTTTTTAATTAAATGTATATAAAGCGTATAAATAAAGTATGATAGTATTTAATACGAAGTATGCTAATGCAATGCAAAATGGGGGGAGAGGATCATTTCCACTTTTTTAAGGCACATATCAGCACAAGAGATGGATTTCTCGGAAAACGCCAAGAAGAAAAACCTTGTTAAATTTTATAAAGAACTGCTTTTGTGGGCTTAACCCTTCTTCCTTGCTACTTTTTGCACCGTTGACGAGAAGGAAAAGGGGGCTCCAAAAAAGAACAAACAGCATGAAATTAAACAAACAAGGGGAAAATGATATCTTTAGTGCCACGTTCATCATTGAAACGACAAAATACTTAGTGATATGTTGGGACAAATAATGATACCAAATTATGTATCCAATGTTGTGTATATATTCTCCTTTTGCCCAAGTTTTACAGCCAAATCGCTGCTCTCCTTGGACATGAGCTTATCTTGCTTTTTTAGATTAGCATCATCAACATGGATGATTCATAAGTGGTAAAAGATCTTGTTTATCAATCATGTTGCATTAAATCATTGCGTATGCAAGTTGTCAAAAGACTGATGTGTTTTACCGGAAATTTCGCATTACACAGTCAGATATGAGATGTTGGTGTTTAATAATCATACAAGGAAGAGTACCTGAAAAAGGGATATAATGCTGCAATGCAAGGGGTCCTTTTCCTAATGGAAATCTTAGAAACTATCAAATTATATATATAAAGGCATAAAGAAAAAGCCTGGATTTTTCATTTCATTTCTCTTTTTTTCTTTCAAATGTTACAATCACAAATCATCAATGTATTACCTCGCAGAATTTTAGCTGGATTATGGGCAACACAGGAAACCCGCATTTCATTGAACCACCTCGTACCTCATAAATCAGCGAATGAAAAAAGGTAAATTTGTCAGATCAAACCACGTACACTACATGCCTAACATTGTATACAGTCAACAACAGCCTGCAGCTACAAGCTCAGCCTTTATTTGTAACGAATTGCCTGTGAGATACACACATATCTTGAGACTACTATCTACATTATCTCCAGACTCACTCCAATCACCCATCATCCGGAATGTTGCTCACAGCTATCTGCGTGATATTTGCACACTATTACATCCCTCGCTCAAAGGCACATCACCAAAAGCAATTGCCAGAGTATTCAATAATTTACGTCAAAGTCAGGCTACAAATTTGATTCGATTAAAATATGCACTCTTATCAAGCCCAACAGCTGCTTCTGCTACATTAATGGAAAACATAAACACAATTGGCCTTGGAATTCATCTCTTGCTTGGTAAGTTGTCGCACCCCCTTGAAATTTTTGTCTTGGCAAAAAAAGGAGAATTTTAAATAACCCTAGATTTCTATTATAGATCAACATCTCTCGTGGGATGCTCAGTCAAATAATCATGCTCAAAAAACATGTCCTCAGGAAATTGCTCATCAAGCAGTTTCTGACGCTAGAAAATCATTCGCAAATGCATTCGGCAATGATCGCATCATACCAGATATCGAGATCAAACGAGATACCATGACCAACAGAAAACACAAAACGCCTGTCGAACAAGAATTCACTTATATTCCTAACGTATTGCACCGCATACTCTACGAATCTGCCTTATTGTCCCTCAAAGCGCAAGCTATCCATGATGAGGATATCAATCGTGATCTGAATTGGTTTCAGCGTCAATGGAGAAGCAAATCAAGGAATCTTCAGAATAGACCCTTATCACTGCGTATTTTCGGTGGTCCAACAAGCATCGGATTCAGACTAGATGCTGCTGCTCCACTGCTGGAAAGTGATCTCCTGCCTGGTATTCCTTGCGATCCAATTGGAATCCCAACATGTGGTCATGTTCTGTCTTCTACAAGCGCTACCGATGTTCATTCTCCCATGATGGTTGAGTGGGAATCACTCAGCGGTTGGCGATCAGCAAAAGCGTTGGCTAGTCATTGGGGAGGCAACCTGGATGCCGTTACTGTGCAAGGCTTAGGATCAACTATTTATTTAGCCTTGGATCGAGACCCTTCTCTATTGGAACGCTATCCCTCTAGACATGCACTTGCTGCTTCTGCTCATAGTTTACTTCGTCACCATAGACGCACATCTGCTGTTGTTGCATCTGTCGATAGCAATCTATCTATTCAAGCTGCAGCCACGCAATTAGATGCCTTTTTATATGCTATATCCGATTCCCAACAATCTACT
Organism: Mucor velutinosus; assembly: GCF_035048745.1. Lineage (NCBI taxonomy): Eukaryota > Fungi > Mucoromycota > Mucoromycetes > Mucorales > Mucoraceae > Mucor > Mucor velutinosus. The sequence continues at coordinate 1,004,340 of NW_027041913.1, forward strand.
TTCAACCCCACACCTCTCTATCATCATCATTCTGTATCTCTCAGTGCAGCTGTTGGACATGCTTAAATTATGATTTCTCTCTTTTCCTATGTATTACACACTCCTTTTCATTTGCATATATTATATATTCCTATCTCTTCTCTACATTTGTATATATAGCACACATTTGCAACACAATCATATCACACTTGATACCACTTACATTTACTACCATTAATGATATAATCTTGCAACATTTTAATACAAACTTGATGTTATGAATTCCTCAGCAAAGTTATTGTTACTCAAAAAGAAAGAGACCCTTAAATAATCATGCAAGTTGCTCATTTTTTCAGGAGCCTATCGTCCTTGAATGAAGATCCAGAATTTCAGGCATGATCAGCCTTCTTACAATGAATCTCATATTCAGCCCAAGTTCAATCAAAGCCTCATTGAATCAATGCAAATCGAAAATTGCGGGGCTTTGAATTAAGCTGGTACCTGAATCGATTTTAAATCATAGCTACCGTCTACATTATATCATACAAGGCTAAATACTATACAATTTTATTCTATATTCTTATATTTACATATTATACAATGCTACATTATTAAATAGTTACAAGGTTTGTTGTTGATCCCGAAGTGATATAGCCTTGACTTTAGTAACAGAGACTGATTTGGCTTTAATCATAACGTGGCTGCGGCTCACAGGGCCTTGATGAAAGGTGGCTGAGGGAGCACCTTTACAATCTGATGACTAAATACGGTAATTGTTATTTTTCATGCAACTACTCTGGATGGGTATCGGTGTAAACTTACTCTGTAAAAGGTAACTTTGACTAACGGGTCGTTTACATCGTATGACCCCACTCTTTTAGATGCCAAATTCCAACAAGGAGAAGAAGCTGCAAAATCGAAATACATGATGAGTGCCAATGCATTACACTCGGCATTAAATGAACGTACCTCCATTGGTTGCACGAATGGTTTGAACGGCACCTTTGCTATCAGGTCTGGAGAAAATTTGCATTCTAAATTGACGGGGTCTTTTGTTCCACTGATTTGTATTGGTATGAACGCTGGCAGCATTGGCAAGAGTTGAGCAGTAAGCGACGATGAGGAGAGCAAGAATAGCGATTGATCTGAGCATAGCAATTGTCTTTGTGCAGTTGATGAAAAGGAAAAATGTAGGAAGAAGAATGTAGCCATCTCGTATTTATATCTTTTTGTCTTCGTTGTACAATGACATGATAATAAAACCATTTTGTTCTGTTTTTATCCAACACTTTTTTAGCTTGAGTGTTTAATAATAGAAATGGCAAACTATCAAAACAAATAGAGATTTGGATTCACCTGATGCTTATCCAGATGAAATTTTATATCAAGCTACGGCGACATTCAAAGACTCCATGAGGCTTGGAAGGAAAATTACCAATTGTTGTCAAATGAAATGGACATGAATGCCGTGTTTTCAGCCCACTTTCCTTGATATTTACATGAAAAACGTTGGGTTACATTATTCTTAATACCGGGAAAGAATGAAATATTTTTTTCAGGGTTTTCTGTTTCTTCTTATTGATGTCATATGTGTGCTACTCTGGAGTTATCGTTTAAAACACTGATTAAACTTGGCATTGTTGCTAATAATAAAGTGTTATTTAACCTTTTGTTGTGTTTCTGTGCTTGCTATTTGCCGCCCCCACACTTGCATCTACATCCAATCATTTCTCCACGCAGTAGACTATCTACACCTGTCTGAAAATTACAAAATGAGTGTGCTTCATCTACAATATGTCACATTTGAAACTGCTTGCTGCAAACACTGAAAGTCTCTATGGCTGTTCGTACATATCTGTTTGGTAATGCATGTATAATTGATCATAATTAAGATAGCAAATGTGCTACTCAAGTGCCTTCCCTTTTATCTTGAGTTTCGATTGTTGTCTTGTTCATGTACCTATATTTATACACTGATAGTGCCATTACGTGTATATATATATCAGTCTTTATCCCAACAGGTGTAACTTGTTATTTCCCATTCTCGGGAACATGGCCTTGATATGTTGTGTTCGCGATTTCGTGTTTGATAGATAGAGTCATTTGAGTTATACATCGCTTGATACGCTACGTTATTTCTATCACGCGGCTGTAGACATACATACGTATACATCATCCTATCTTGAATATATTTCTTGCTTTGTAATAAACATGCTGAAATTTCCTTCGTAGATTATACTTTGTTGTTAGTAAACGCCCAAGAACTTTGTGTACCACCATGCATAAGAATGACGTTAATATCATTGTGATATCTCTCGATTTTGAGTCCTGGAAAGGAGAAAAACTCTCGAGTATGTATCTACATACGATGGAATTGGGGTTAGTTTCATCAGAATGGCGAAAGAGATGAATACATGACAAGGTGGTGGCCGTTTGCTTGATCTACTCTAGAGATATCTGACGTAGAGCATCAGAATGTGGTACAACTCTCCATAAGTCCAGTATTTCACTTTTCTATAAAGGTTTAATAACGGATATCATCTAAAATATATATACTGGAAAACTATGAAAAAAAAATAGACAAGCCAATCATATCCTTTTAAAATCTAATAGTATTAAAAGCCAGAACAAACGAGGGCATAACCACCGGCGAAGCCGGCAATGGGGAGGGGGTTTGGGGGAGGGGGCTTAGCCCCTCCACCAAGAACATCAAGCATCACAATTTGCATAAAGTGTATGAAATATCTTTTTGTTAAAATCAAATCGAATTATCATGCCTCCTGTTCAAGCTAGAAACTGTGTAACCTGTAGAGTTGCTCTACCTGAAGATTACAATTTTCGAAAATGTGATTCATGTCGAGTAAATAGAAAAGAAATGGAAAACAAACATTCGAACGAACCTTATATATATATTTTTGTTTCAGGAACGTGCCCGAAACTACGCCAGACAGAGAGCTGCATTAAGGCCACCTAGAGCACCTAGAGCACCTGCCGCTTTCATATCAGAACTTGGAAGAATGCAACCTCATTATCTGGGAAGAATGGACGTTGTATGTGATGGTTGTGGCGCATTGCATTGGGACGCAGCAAGAACTACCGGTCAATCCAGAAGCAACAATCTCTTCTACTCTTGCTGTAAAAAAGGAAAGGCCATATTGCCCTTATTGCAAGATCCGCCTGAGCCCTTGAATAGCTTAATCAACGGAAGCCATCCACGCTCATCCCATTTCTTGAAGCATATAAGGCAATGCAATACTTTGTTTGCTTTTACTTCATTCGGTACCACTGCTACGCCAGCAGGGGCCCAGAGAGAAGGAGAGGAGGAGAGAAGAGGTGGAGTTACTCCAGTAAGTGCCCATGGTGAATTGTATCACATGCAAGCACCCTTGAATTTTGGTAATGCTCCAAAGTACAATCAACTGTACATTTACGATCCCGAGTATGCTGCTGCATGTCGATCTGCCAACCCCAGAAATCAGCATTTAGATGATTCAATCATTGAAGCATTAAGTGAAATGATTGATGACCCGGTTCGTTGTGGTAACCCATTTGTACGTATCTACAAGCATGCCCACGAAATTCTGAGTGCAGAGGAAGAACGACAAGCCCAAGATCATGTCAGCGAGGATGCGTATATTCGACTCAATCCTCAAATGAGACTGGAATTGGTTGTCGGTGAAGATAGGCGTACTCAGAACTTGCCAACTGTCAACGAGATTGCAGCTATTATCCCCAATGAATATGCTGATTCAAGTTTCAGAGACATCCTGATTACCTATCGAAATAGCACCTCCACCAGTTCCAGAGGACTCTTTAGAAGGATCAACGAGACGCATGCTGCCTACATGCCTCTCCATTACGTTTTGCTTTTTCCCAGAGGTGAATATGGGTGGCATTGGGGCCTTCGTTTGCAATTGCCTGCTTCAACTGTTGATGCCATGGATGTTGACAATGAAGAAGCGCAAGAAGAGGGACAACGTCGAGCAACAGGCAGGCTTACCCAGCGTGCCTTCTATAGATTTAGATTGCATGTCAGGAATGGTGAATCCAAAATCCTGTTCCTCTCGAGACGTCTATTCCAGCAATACCTGATCGATGCTTGGGCTGTTTGTGAACAAACCAAGTTAAACTGGATCAAGGCTAATCAAACGACTCTCCGTGCTGATGTCTACAAAGGTCTTGCTGATGCTATCAGTGCTTCTGATACAGATCTTGAAACGGTGGGTAGAACGTTTATTTTGCCAAGCAGTTTCACTGGTGGTCCCCGGTTTATGGCAGAGCTGTACCAAAACGCAATGGCTATTTCTAGATTCTTTGGTAAGCCAACGTTATTCATAACGTTTACTGCAAACCCAAACTGGAGGGAGATCCAAGATGAGTTGTTGCCTGGCCAAAGTGCTGCTGATCGCCCAGATTTGGTTGCTGAAGTATTCAACCGGAAGCACGACGCATTACTCAAAGACCTGAAGCAAAAGAAAATCTTTGGTGCTTATAAAGGGATTGTGAGAACAATCGAATACCAGAAGCGCGGCCTCCCGCATAGTCATATGCTGTTGTTCTTGGATAACCAAAATGACCGGTTTGATACGGCAGAGAGGATCGACCAGATTATTTCCACAGAAATTCCAGACGTTCATCAAGACCCTGAACTACATGCAATTGTCACCCGCAACATGATGCACGGTCCATGTGGTGGTTATAACAAGAAATCTCCCTGTATGGTGAAGGATGCTTTCGGTAACGACGTCTGCTCAAAAAAGTTCCCAAAGCCTTATCAGCCAGCAACCATAGTTCCTGATGATGGGTATCCACTCTATCGTAGAAGAATGGATGGCCGCTCTCATGTAATACGCATCAAAGATGATCAGAACGTGTACCACGACTTTCATATGACAAATGAATGGGTGGTAGCGTATAATCCATTCCTATCAAAGAGATACAACGCTCATATCAACGTGGAAGTATGCGCCAGTGTCCAGGCTATCAAATACATCAACAAGTATATATACAAAGGTTCTGATCAGACTACTCTGAAAACCACGACTACCGCGACAACAACCGCAACAGCTGGTACTGCAGCAATGTATCAGAATGATGAATGTGCCAAATATCTGAATGGCCGTTATATCAGCCCGTGTGAAGCCGTCTGGAGGTTGAAAGAGTTCCCAATGCATGAGGAAAGCCCACCTGTCACTACACTTGCTATTCATCTTGAAAATGAGCAGCCTGTATATTTTGATCCTTCCTGGCCTCAATCAAGAATTGATAATGTCCTGAGAGAGAGTCATACCACGCTCATGGGTTACTTTCATTATAATGCCGTGAATCAAAACAAACCTGGTTTTCAACCATTGCTTTACCAGCAATTCCCAGAGCATATGACTTGGAAAGAAAAGAAGCCAAAAAGGTGGGAAGCAAGACGAACCGATACCATGTCTATCGGCCGCATGTACTACTGTAGCCCTGCTGCCGGCGAGAGGTATTATCTGCGTCTGCTGCTCACAGTTGTCAGAGGAGCCACGTCGTTTTCTCATCTGAGAACTGTCAATAATCACGAGTATGCCACCTTTCGTGAGGCCTGTATGATGCTGCATTTGATCGAAGATGATGGAGAATGGACCAGAGCCTTTGAAGAAGCTGCTACCTTTGCCTCTGGCTACGCAATGCGTTCAATGTTTGTCTCTGCGCTCATGTTCAACTCATTGGTATCGCCTGTTCAGATTTGGGATCAATTCTGTGAAAGTTTCTGTGATGACCTTGAGCATGCAATCGTGCAAAAAGGGTATTCGCTGCTGCTCAGCGTGCAACCTGACGCTGAATTTTACCATGGAACGCGAAGTCTTGATTATGGCTTATATCTGTTGCAAACATCTCTTGGTGCACAAGACAGATCTCTAGGTCAGTTCAATTTGCCTTTGCCTCTCTTCAACTGGAATGGCTTGATAAGCAGAATGACTGGCATACAGCGCAATTCATTGATACTCAATGAAATGTCATATCTCCAAGATCAAGAAGCCTTTTCGTATCAGCAAAAGTATGCTCAAATGAACGCTACCCAGAAGCACATATTTGAGACCATCACCTCCTCCATCAACAGCAACGCCAACAGCTCACATTTCTTTTTGCAAGGTCCAGCTGGCACTGGCAAAACCTTCATTTACAATACTCTTTGTCACTTTTATAGAAGCCAAGGAAAAATTGTTCTCTGTGTTGCCTCCTCTGGCATTGCTGCTTTGCTACTTCCTGGTGGGCGTACGTCACACTCTCGCTTTGCCATTCCACTCAACATCCACGAGCAGTCTGTGTGTGCGATCAAGAAGAACGATGACCTTGCTGATCTCATTCGAGAGACAGCATTGATAATTTGGGATGAAGTGCCAATGCAGCATCGATATTGCTTTGAAGCTTTTGATCGAACACTTCGTGATATTTGTAGTCGTGGTGATGAAGTTACCTTTGGTGGTATTCCTGTTGTTCTTGGCGGTGATTTTGCTCAAATTCCACCTGTTGTTAGGCAAGGTGGCCGTCCTGAAATCGTCAATGCCTCACTGAAATCGTCAAGATTATGGCCCAAATTACAAAAGCTGAGCCTGACTGAGAATATGAGACTTGCCAACTCCAATGACACAGATAGGCAATTTGCAGATTGGATAGGAAAAATGTCGTATGAACCATCCATGATTGGCAGCATTGCTTTGCCCTCTTTTTTGAGGCAGATGACTGATCTTGATCAGTTCATTGAAGATATCTATCCTCAGCATGTTCTGCAGTGTCCTCTGCAAAATAGTGATTTCTTCAAGGAAAGAGCTATTCTCTGTTCAAAGAACGTCAACGTTGATGCTATTAACAGCAAGGTGATGGAGAACGTGATTGGGGAAAAGGTCACTTTGTACTCTGCTGACACGGTGCAATCTGATCTGACCAACACTGAGACCCAAGCCTATCCCTCAGAGTATTTGCAAACCCTTTCGCCTTCAGGGCTGCCGCCAGCAGTTTTGGAGTTGAAAGTAGGTCTTCCTGTAATGCTCTTGAGAAACCTCAACCCTGAAAGAGGTTTGTGCAATGGTACAAGGCTGATCATTCAGCAAATTGGACAGTATGTCCTCAAGGTGAAAATCCTCGGAGGGTCAGGTGCAGTCGAGTTGATTCCTCGCTTTACTTTGTCTACATTGCCTGGCACATTGCCATTCATATTGACCAGGAAGCAATTCCCGGTTAAAGTATCTTTCGCAATGACCATCAACAAGTCGCAGGGTCAATCTCTCAGGAAAGTTGCCGTGGACCTCAGGAGTCCCGTATTTACTCATGGTCAACTCTATGTTGCCATGTCAAGAGCAACATCTGCCAATGGCATGACCATTTTATTACCCGAAAATATGAAACACACAGAAAATGTAGTGTATCCTGAAGTTCTATTTTCAGATACTACCTAATATAACTACTCTATATATTTTTTTTTACCCTTTATAACTATTGATTTAATCAGTTTTATTGTAATCGGCCAAAGCCCGCAGGGCGACGCCGTCATCGAGCGTAGCGAGATAGATCGGCTAGTCATATTATACCATAACAAAACACATTTATGCTCGCTAGACCTTCTTAAAGCTTTAGTATTGAAAGTGAGTTTATGTAATATTGTTCCTGTGGTAAGCTAGGCTAACTGACGCTATGATATACAAAACTACATAAAAAAAAGGAAGCCAAACCAAGTGATAGTACCTTATCATTCTCAAGCCCCTTCTTATGAGTCTCAAGAAGCATCATTTGTCGTCATGGTAAGCATGGAATTGATTTTACCAGCCATTGTAGAATTAATCTCCGCGAGACATAATTTCATCCCGATTCGTTAATTTCTGATCAACTCTCGACTTGTTTGATCTATTCTGTGAGATTTGACTATCAATTGTGATGATCATCCTATACTTCCTTAAGCTTCTCTGAAGTGCTTTTCAAGGCGCGTTCTATGGTGCTAATTTAAGTAGATGCTTTGAACAAGTATGTTGAGCAATACAGCAAAACATGAAACGACGTTTTTGGCCAAAAGCTCTAGTTTTTGTATCCAAAGATCTCGCAAACAAAGTTTCAGGGGTTACTTTGGGTCGATAGAAACGTGTTGATATAATATTCACCATAGTAAAAGTCTTTATTATCAAGATCAAAAACGCGATCGTTTAATATTTGATGAAAACCAGGAGGGGTACCTCATGCTTTTTGGTCTATTTTTGGCCATGTTTTTTTTGGTCCCCAAAAAGTTGAGCAAAGGTGTCAGCAAGTAACAGCCAGATCAGGGCAATTGTTTGGTGCTATTCTGAGGGTCTAAAACGGCCTTGAACGCGAGAAATATATGATTAAATGCGCTCAAATCTCACTGTATCTTGCATACTTTTGAATACTAAGAAATAACGCAAGTATGCTACCCGTCTATATATGAGCTATTTCCATTGCTACAGGCATGTAATACCACAGAAGAGCCAAACCCGCAGTTTCTGAAGAGTATCTTGCATCATGAAATAGAAAAGCTGTCGATGAGGGTTTAAATGACATATGATAAACAGAGTTGTTGACCCAGTATGCCGTATAGCTGCTCGTATGTTATTCATACAAAGGCTATTCATACTAGTTGTAAAAGTTGCTTAGACGATGAAGTGGACACTCTGTTCTAAGTGAGAGACCCTCTTACTATCAACAACACTGCCGACTACAATGCAAACATTTAGCAGGTTTTTCGTAATTGACAGGCATGGTGTTCAAATCAAGTTCATAAGCAAGTAGTTAATTTATTCAATTTTCTCTGTCGATATCAAGAAAGATGCTTAGGATATATGCTAAATACACGAGATTTAATTTTGCTTCGTGTGTCAGTCTACACAACGGATTATGCAGGCTATAAACGTACCCGCCATGTTAATTAAAAATTTATGAATAGCTTTTCGAGAAAAATACAAACTCCAAGATGAGAAATAAGTATTCTGTTTCTAAACGGGTCGAATTGGCCAACCTGTGCTAAAATTTCAAGTGCGATATCCCTCTAAAATGATGGTGCTACACACTGCACTCATTCGATCTGTGTAAATGTACAGATAAAAGCAATCGTCTTGATGACTGTTCCTGAACTATAATTCTTGTGCCTTAAAATCTCATTGATCCGATGTTTTGCAATAGTGGAGCGAGCTGTATTGCAGTTTCCAAATTTGCAGGAAGATGTACTCGGTTAATTTAGACAAGAGAGAGGAGATCACAACTTTGATGAAGGAAAAAGGGAACCCAGCGCGTGGCAGACTGAACATCCATTTTGTTTCATTGGATGATATCCACTTGATTTTAAATTCGATATCCCCGCTTTACACACTCTATATGTTGCCCCTTTTTTTCCTGTATCTTCTCTCTTCTCTCTTCTTTTCAACTTTTTTATAAAGAAAACTTTGCGATATCAAAATGGCTCATGTATGTTGAACGGAACGCTTGGATTGAGTATTGTCTTTTCTAACACATGAGAATCATCTAGAGACTTGGTGGACGTAGAAAGAATGTGAAGAAAGGGTTCCAATTCACCCTTATGGTTGTTGGTATGTACAACTATTGTCTGAGAAATGGAGGAGAAATATTCACCGTGTTCATCTCTTAGGTGCCTCCGGTACAGGTCGCACTACGTTTGTAAACACTCTTTGCGATGATCGTGTTCTTGTAAAGAAAGAGTATGACAACCCAGAAGATGCACACAACGAAGAAGGAATCAATATCAAACCTGTTTCTGTCGGTAAGTTACCAGTATATGTTCTCAGACGAGTAGCCTTAAACTGAAATCTACCTCATGATTAGAATTGGATGAAGATGGTGTTAGGTAAATCAAAAAGTTTTTTTGGCCATTGAATAAATGAGGGGGGGTGGGGGACACAGAGGGAAGGGGGGAGGAGTAGAGATCTTTGTGCACACATACGAAAAATAGAATGATACACAGGAGCATCAGTGTTTAGGGAGATGAAAGGGAGCTAACACTTTTGCGTTGCTTTTTATATAGAATCTCTTTGACTATTGTCGACACACCAGGTTTTGGTGACAACATTGATAATGAAGCATGGTAAGGCGCTATCCTATCATGTCAAACGATCACATTTTAACACCGTCTAATTTAATTAGTTTCCATGAAATTGTTGCCTATTTGGAAAAGCAATACGATGATATTCTTGCTGAAGAATCCAGAATCAAGCGTAATCCTAGATTCCGTGATAACCGTGTCCATGCCCTTTTATACTTCATCTCACCTACCGGCCATGCGTAAATAACTCTTTTTTTTTTTTTTTTTTTTTTTTTTTTTGCTCTTGTGTGTGCAATGTAACTAATTGACCACATAGTTTGCGTGAAATCGATATCGAGTTGATGCGTAGACTCAGTCCTCGTGTCAATGTCATTCCTGTTGTTGGCCGTGCTGATTCCCTCACCCCTCAAGAGCTTAAAGATTTCAAGAGAAGAGTAAGTGCGTTGTACTGCAGTGGGAAAAGAGCCATTGTTCACTGTTCGTTGTAGATCATGGAAGACATTGAACACTACAATATTCCCATTTACAACTTTCCTTACGATGTAGAGGAAGACGAAGAAGATACCATTGAAGAAAACAGTGAATTAAGAGTAAATTTTACAGCTCGTTGACAACATTGTAGACATTGCGATTAACCCAGCTCTCAATCACAGGCACTTTTACCCTTCTCCATCATCGGTAGTGAGGAGGAAATCGTTGTGAATGGTCGCACTGTTCGTGGCCGTCAGTACCCTTGGGGTGCTGTCGAAGTCGACAACCCTAAACACTCTGATTTTGGCCGTTTAAGATCTGCTTTGTTGAGGTAATGTCTGTTGAATTTTTTTTACGTCCACATGCCACTTATACTCGTTTTATATATCAAAGCTCTCATTTGCAAGACCTCAAAGAAATCACTCACGACTTCCTCTACGAAAACTACCGTACAGAGAAGCTTAGTCGTACTGTCAACGGAGGTGATCAAGAGGATGCTTCATTGAACGCTGAAGATATGGCATCTCAAAGTGTCAGATTGAAGGAAGAGCAATTGAGAAAGGAAGAAGAGAAGGTAGGCATCATTGAGAGACGCACCATGCCAACGTACTTATATATTCTGGTGATAGCTTCGTGAAATCGAATTGAAGGTTCAACGTGAGATTCAAGAAAAGAGAGCCGAGCTTTTGAGTAAAGAGGAAGCTTTGCGTAATTTGGAGGCTAGATTGGCACAAGCACAGTTGGCTGATTAAAAAGAAAAAAGAGCACTTTTGCTTGAAAATTGTCTATTCTCGTTCTATTTAATAATTCTCTCTCTCACTTTCACAATACACACACATCTACACACTATATCGTCTCTATTTCTACTTCTACAGCCCTCTTTCCCATCTTTTTACCAGATATACATAAATATTTTTAATCCATTTATAATACAACTACCATGTATCAACACCTAAAACTTGTTAAAGTATGGTTGATTTATTCTCGGCAGTGTAGCACAGAATCAAATTGGAAAATCGTGTATAACATTCATTTTTAATTAGTTTCTTATAGTACGTATGATGGTGTAGCTTCGTATGCAGTTGCAGTGTGCCTCATTCACGGAGATTTGCAATGGAGTATACTTTCATCTATTTGATTGATATGAAAAAACCAATACTGAAGGTGCAAGAGGAATCTTGAGCACATACTCATGGCTTTTGGTTGCACAAGAGCAAGAAACGTGGTATGGTGCTCAACTTTCGAAAAGTGTATGTGTGCTGTGTTTCCATTATCATCATGTTCGGGTACTTGGGGTCAGCCAATAATGAGCCCTTGTTTCTGCGAGTATGAACCTAGCATTGACACGAAAATCCGTTCATGCATCAACTTTGATGCGCATTGAACCATCATTTTGATATACATCTACTGTCAACGATATCATGTTATTAGATCAGAAATAGAATTTATGTAGTTTAGACCGACAATAAATCATCCCAATGTGAGGACGAATTAGTAAATGCCGGGAATGATGCGATATTTAACAATGGAACAATAGCGTTCCCAGTCAGCGCCATACTTTTGACGACATTTGTGTTCATCACGACGCTCACGATGCACCAAAAGAATGGCAAAATAGATACAGTAAAAGTAGGGAATGATGGATCCAAATCCACAAGGCAAACACCAAGCTACTGACATCAACCAATCACCCAAATAGTTGATGTGTCTAGCCTTACCCCACCAGCTAGATGTGATCAAACGAGTGCCTGCTTTGGTTTCAATATACTCGAGATCTAGCAAATCAAACAGCTTAATCCACTAATTCATACACTTGTCAAACTATATATATATATATATTTACCTGCAACTTTAGGATCTTTGGGATCTCTACGGAAAGCATCCTTTTGAGAATTGGCAGATCTGAAAATGTAGTAACCCAAAAGCTGAAGAGCGACAATAGCAACCAAATGAGGAACGCTTAAATCGACTGGATTGTCTGCAAGGTAACGAGCTTGCAGACTGTACATCATGGGCACCCAGCAGAGATTACCGAATGCTAGCATAAAACCAAACCCATCCGTAGTGATGTCCATAGTGGTCAAAATGGAGGACTCGTTGATCAATGCATCAATAATGTACCAAGCCTGGAACACGATAACAAGGATCATAGAGTAGGTCACTCTTCCCAACTCAACCCATTGACAAATACCAAAGCAAATGTTCAGACACAACCACATGATCAATCCCGGTCTCAACTCTGTAAAGAACTTGATGTCAAACTTTCCAATGCGAGGGTTCAATTCACGACCGATCATAAACTGAAAAAGAGCGCATGAGTCGACGATACATTGAGATATGCGTATATGAACTTACATCGTAAATGAAATTGCCTGTGTTACCACCGAGCGCAAGAATCTTGTCGCCTACAAAACTACGGAGATAGACCCAGATGGAAACAAAGAAGGAAACAAAGATGGAGAACAATGCAATGTCAGCAAAATGAGCCCTAACCCACAAGAACATGAACCAGCCTTGTCCGCGAAGAGACATGAAGGAAAGAGTGACAAGAGATTGAAGTGCACCCATCGCTTTTTTTTTTTTTTTTTTTTTTTTTTTTTTTTTTTTTTATCATATACCTATTAGCCACTATAATACACATTGCAACACAACTTACCATTGATCTTGTACTTGAGACGAGTGCCATCACGAAGAGGAGCACCCTCAATCTCCTCGCCAGGAAGAACATACGAGTACACAACCAATTGCAATACAATACCCAAATAAAAGATGGCTGAACCATAGCTCCAATTTGTGATTTCATGCTTGAGGTATTCGATATCAAAGTTGGTTGCAAAATTGTAGAATCGTTGGAAGGGATGATAGCCGCCATGTTGGTCGCAGCCATAAGCAAACATGATGACCAACAAAGGTAGCAAAGTAATCATGGCAGTAGCACCTAGAACACCACCGAATCTGTATAAAATGTGAGTAGAATGCCGGTTGCATGTTGCTCCGTAGAGTCAAAAGATGCTTTACTCGTAGTTTGTAGTCTTGGGGTTCATCACCTTAGAAGACTTGCTTCCAGAAGGTGCAGAGCGAGCCGTTCTGGTAGTTGTTCTAGTAGTTCTAGTGGTCTTTGTAACCTTGGCTGCTTTGGATTCCTTGTTTTCCTTCTTTTGAGCAGCACGTCGAGCAGCACGATTGGGAGGCGGTGTATCAGCTTGTGTGTGATCCTCAGCAGCTACATCAACGTTATCATTGCTGGTGGCCTTTTGGGACGCAGATCGCGTTTGAATAGCCATGATGACAAAATGTTACGGAAGAGAAGAGAAAAACCTTTTTGAGATTTCCCAAACATCACGTCCTTTTCAAAGTGTGTAACATTCAAATACCGTATCGCTGTTTTCTCTACTACATCCTTGTGCAATGCATTACATAACACCACAATGCAATTCAGGCAACTTGGATTTCATCATCAATCTTATCAGTTGACTCAAAGCAGGACTAGAAGCCATGAAAACTATGTAAAATATGGCAGCTTCAACGTATATTTGAGCTGTGAAATCTCATGGGATTTTAAATGCAAATGAGGATTTGCATGTTTACCACTCGTTATAAAAATGGCCTTTTTTCTCTGCAAGCTTGAACATCTCTCCTAGTTCAAAGCACTACAGATTATCTAAAGTCTCTGCTTACTTTAGATAGTTGGTTTGAATCACTGCAAATGCCATGAAAACGCTTCAAATGTAACCGCCATCTCAAATGGTAACCCTTCTTTTCAGTCACATTTGACAGTATAAATCTACAGATAATGGATGATGGTCAGCATTGTCATCTTTCTAGCACGCATTTCAGTTTCATCATGTTGAATCCTTTAGCTCATGATTTTACACCCATATCAGCCTTTTCACCCGAGGCTCCTTCACAAGAACAGCCAAAGACTCCACCACCTCCTAAGCGGAAAGAGGAGCAATCTAAAAAGAAGCAAACAAAACCAAAGGCAACGACGACTACCAACACATTATCCACATCCACATCCACATCCACATCTGCGGTAAAAGGCAAAAAGAAAGATACGCAGGCGAACTCCAAAAAGCAGCAGCAACAACATCGTGATTCCAAGAATAAGCATCGCAGCGCTAAAACAACACATGACATACCAAACCATGTTAATACCACTACTACTGCGCCATCTGATCTATTTGCAAAGGAATCTAAATTTATAACCATCGAGGCAGCCATTGATCCTATCCGACGTATCAAGGAAACAGCACACGCCAACAGTCTACAGCATCATAGACAATCTATCAACAATGATAAATACCAGGTTGAGCATGGATATGAACAGTACATAGACTGGATCGATAGATCACTACGGCTGTTTGACACTGTGACCTTGGTTGGCATGGGTAATGCAGTAGTAGATATTGTTTCCTTGGTAACCATTTTACAGGATCGAAGAATAGGGGTGCATGATGGTAATTTGTCATCTTGATTTAGGTTATTGCCAGATGTAATTAACTCGATGCCTTATATGTAGATGTCGAGACATTCAGCATGGACATTGGAAATAATCGAATTACAGCTTGCATCCAAGTGAAATTGCATCCCTTCTATTAGAAATAAACGCATTCAATTAAGCAACACATTACACAACAGATGCTCCTTTATATATATATTAACCATTCTTCAACTCCCTAAAATAGTATATTAAATCATACGAAATAGAGTTGTCCTGCCTGCCGTTTCTATACTCTTTTCTTTTCCTCTCTCACTCACACACACTCTCTCTCTCTTTTGCTTTCTTCTGCTGTTTCCAATCTCCACCGAATTCACAACTTTTCGGACAACTTTTGGTTCAATAAGCAAACGAGGAAACTAAAATTAATAGGTACTCATCTCTTTCCCTTCTTCCTCTCTCTCTCTCTTCCCTCCTTATCTTGTATGCGAAAAAAACATGTCCATTTTCAAAATCCCCTTTTCTCGCCTGAAACCATCGTCTTCATCTCCAAATGACGAAAGCACTGAAATGACTCAAGTGTTTGACGTGGACTCATTTATTGCTTTAGTAGACGGCCGTCATATACTTGAGGACGAACAAGACAACAACAGCGACGACGACGACGACGACGACGACGATCAAAGCAGTATCAGCAGTGCCAGCACCACTATCCACACAATGAATCAACATGGCGTAAAATACCACTACGAAGATGATGAAGACGATGAAGAGAATACCCCTTTTGTTGGTGATGAAGCAGAACAGAGTTTGGTCTCCAGCCGTGATCACAATAGCAACAACAACAACAGTGATGTAGAGAGTGGCATCATCAAACAAAAGGTTGTTGCATTCCTGAAGCATAACAAACGAATTCTTGTATTTATACTCTAATAGAAAATTACGGATAGGAAATGGCTCTGCATGTCATTTCTTTTGCTCATTCTAGTATTTTGGCTGATATGGACCATTGGACTCAGCCAAATGGGCCCCATCCATGATGGATCAGAGCAGGCAGACATTGCAAACCACATCGATTTGCCAGATCTCTACAATTCGTCCTTTTTTGTCAAGAGACCGACGCTGGTCTGGGTCAAGAATGATCCCCGAGACGGCATATTCACCTACACAGATCCCAATACAAATGACATTTTGCTCGAGTCCGTGGAAGATGGGAGATCAGAAGTGTTTGTGCAAGCATCGAACCTCAAGGTGAATGATACATTCATCAACGTGCAGTCATTTGAGATATCCCAGGATGCTCAATATCTGCTGCTGAAAACCAACGTTACCAGCGTATGTAACAACATGGCACATACTTTTGTCGTCCCTATACTCACACTGCATCCTATAGCAATGGAGACATTCGACTCACAGCAACATATACATTTACAACCTGAGTGACAAATCACTATTTCCGTTGAATGCACTGTCCACCATTGACTCTAAACCTGTCATTTCATATGCTGCTTGGAGTCCAACTGGCCATCATCTGGTAAAATATGCAAAACCATATCACACACAAAATATTTAATTAACTCTTTAAATAGGCATACGTGCTTGGCAATGAAATATTTATCACTGATTTGGTCAACACGACCCGTATCACATTTGATGGCTCAGACACTATCTTCAACGGTGTGCCTGATTGGGTCTATGAAGAGGAAGTTTTTGGCACAGATTATGCCATGTGGTGGTCTCCAGATTCAACACACCTGGCCTACCTTCGTTTCAATGAAACCGCTGTTCCTGAGTATCATTTGCAATATTACACCGCTTCCAACAACAGCTACCCAGATGAGTTGACCATCAAATACCCCAAGGCTGGTGCTCCTAATCCGCTGGTATCGCTTCACATTTATTCTCTCACTTCAGGCACAAGCATCATGGTCACTAGCAACTCCACATCCAATGCCACTATCAAAGCATCCGCATCACTTGTTGAATTGCAAGACAACGATCGCCTCATTACGGACGTTGTGTGGTCCACTGAATCCAGCACCCATCTGCTGTTCAAGCAAACAAATCGTGTGCAAGACATTGAAATCACAAGCCTTGTTACTGTAGGCAGTCCATTGAACGAAACCTATGTGCAAAACACAAGGACATACAAACCTGACGATGGAGGATGGGTTGACTCTGCACAAACAATGGTGTACATTCCAAACAGTCAATCCAGTGATCCTGTGGTTCGCTATTTGGATGTTATTGATAATGGCAAGGGGTTTATGCATTTGGCGGTTGTTAGGGCAGATAAGTCGGATAGAGAGCCTGTATGGCTTACCTCGGGCAACTGGGAAGTGGTTCCTGGCACAGTCGTTGTGGATCAGGACAGACAGCTTGTGCATTACATTTCCACAGAACGTTCTCATCTGGAACGTCATCTCTACAAAATCAACTTGAATCACACCAAGCCAATCTCGACGAAACAGTGCATTACGTGCCCAGAGGACGAGGAAGTGCATGGATATTATAGCGCTATATTCTCACCTAAATTTGGCTACTACATTTTGCAGTATCAGGGCCCTGATATCCCAACCACTGTAGTCAAAAAAGTCGACAATAGCACATTTGAGACAGTGTTGCAGGACAACAGTGCGCTCAAATCTTTGCTAGAAGGCTATGAACTGCCACGCACGCGCATGGTGCCTGTCAAGAGTGGCGGTGTAGAGATGGACGCAATGGAAGTGCTACCTCCTGATTTTGATGTTGCAAAAAAATATCCAGTTTTGTTCCATGTCTATGGTGGACCTGGCTCTCAGCTAGCATCGTACAGGTTTGAGCTGTCTTGGAGTACATTTTTGGCAAGCAAGCTCGGATACATTGTCGTTACGGTGAGTGTATATATCCTTGCTATTGTAAGGAGGTTACTTATACGCTTTGTACTAGGTGGACGGTAGAGGTACAGGGTTCAAAGGGAGAAAATACAGAGCAGGTGTGAGAGGTAGACTAGGCGAGCTAGAAACGATTGATCAAATCAACGCGGCCAGGTAACTTCAGACCGAGTGAGTTATACGCTTTATCTTGTGTTGACTTGGCGTTATAGGCATTGGTCCACACTGGAGTATGTAGACCCATCTCGCATTGCAATCTGGGGTTGGGTAAGTTGAATCTATACCGAGACTGTATCACAATCTCACACATCACTCTAGTCTTACGGAGGGTACATGACATCCAAAGTAGTAGAAGCAAACAGTGGCGTATTTGCTGCTGGTTTAGCTGTTGCACCAGTAACAGACTGGAGATTCTATGGTAATGTACTCAATGGTGCGCTTTATATTGAGGTTGTATTAACACGACACATCCAGACTCGATCTATACTGAGCGATACATGCTGACACCTGAGCTAAATCCTGAAGGGTATACTCAAAGTGCTGTTAGCAACATGACAGGTTTTGAAAACACAAGATACTTGCTTGTGCACGGCACTGGCGATGACAATGGTAAGCTAATGGTGCTCAAGTTTGAAGAAGCCTACTAAAGGAGGAATGTGTAGTTCATTTCCAAAACTCTGCTGTTTTGGTGGACAAATTGACACAGGCCAACATTCACAACTATCAAGTTCAATTCTTCCCTGACAGCAATCATGCCATACAATATCACAATGCAAATCAAAATGTGTACCATTTACTGACCAACTTTCTGTGGGAAGCGTAAGTATAATCATCTACTAGCTACATTGTAGTTGGACACTGACATATCGCCTTGTAGATTTGGAGGTGAAGAATATTTGCATGTGCGAAAAGAACTGAATGGCCATTTCTCTGGGCCTTTAACTGGGGGTCACTAATACTATTTAAACACATATCATTAAACTCATTTCAACAAATCATTTGCACTGCTTTCAAATGTTATATATAGACATTATTAACGTCTATGTTAGACACACAACATAAAATCAAGGCTGGCTCTCCTACTTTTATAACCTGGCTTGACTACTGATCATGCTTTCCCTGATCAAATTAATCTTTGCAAAACTCTTGAAATACGGCAATAATATAAAAGGCATTGAAGGTCCTTCGCATATCAGGCATAAGATTCCACGCTTGAAGATTTGCAGGATTGTTTAGGTGAACAATACAAGTAGTTTCTGTAATTATTTCTTCGTTAAAATAGCACAAAAAATCACATATGCTTTCATTGACTCGAGTAGAATATGCTTGAAGAATTGCATAAATTCAAATGCGGTCTGTTAAGCACAAGGAATAAAAAGATTACTATTTGTAGCTTATAAAAAATGTTCAATATTATAAAAACAAGAAAAGACTTATTTGAATAAGATCAGACACAAAAAACTAAAGATTTATTGATGAATCTTGTACAACGTTTATCACATCTGGTGAACCTCAGCATTTAGATAGCTGAGATGCACTTCAATTATCATAGCTTGTCCATGTCGTTGTACAACACAGACATATCTACCCATCAAGAATACCTCAATCTTTATACAGTTGTAGCCCTTCTAGCACAATACGGTCGCATTAAAAGCATTATTTTATTGTTTCTTACAGCTCCAAATTTTTAACCAATCAAATCGCTCAAAAACTCCGCTGAATTAAAAAATTTTTTGCGAGGGTTTCCCCCTGTTTTGATGTGAGGCAAAATTTTAAGCTCCGCTATATACAGCGATATAGCCGTTACTATCATCAAATTTCCCTCAGGTGCTAGAGCATGCCTTACTTACACCACCTAGCTTTACATTCAGGCATTGAGACCCTCAATCATCACTAAAGTAAGTAGCGATAACCAAGTGGAGGCGGCCTATCTACCTCCTAGCCTCGGATAGAGTCTTGTTGAGTTTCAGGGATAGGCACATCCACACAACGTAAAAAAAAAGTATGCTTCAAAGAAACATAATAAAAGAAAGAAAAGGAAGAACAGAACATACTAATGTACTATAGGAGTATAGTAGTATGTAAGCAAAAAAGGAACACTCACACAAAAAAAGTGAGACAAAAGAAAGGTATAACAAAGACAACATCAAAGATGTTCAGAACAGCTCGCTGTTGTTGCAACGAAAATGCATACATGAGCAACGTGCATGATAATAGTCAGATGTCAAGCAACACAAACACGCACAATTGCAGGAGCAACAGCAGTATTATAAGTGTGCAATACAACATAATGACTAATGTTGTTTCATGTGAAGCGACAGTGGCAACACAAACAACAATCCACGACCATATAACAAAGTAGTATTACAACGGCAATACAGATATATAGTAGCACATCATGCTTGTTGTTCATACAACATAAGAAGCAACAACATTGCAAGCATCCGTTGAACTGATCATATCACAGTCAACAAAAGAAAAAAAAAGCGTAACAAAGCAAACACTACGAATGCATCATCACGAGAAAGGAAGCAATAATACAAACGCTCAGAGAAGCTTTATATCATTGCGATCACAAGAAAAAAAGATACTTACCACTTACCACACCCACGGATAGACCAAAAGAGAATAGGCAATCACCAGAGATAGAACAAAGAACAACCATACAACAGAGACAGCAGACCAAGAAAGACCAGACTAGCAGCAACACCAGCAGCAACACCATAGAAAAACCGAAGAACAAGCGCCATCAGAGACCAGACAAAGGCTAAAGAAGCAACCGCCAGAGATAGAGACCAAAGAAGAAACAACCAGACATGGTAAACCAAAAAAGCAGACAGCTGGTATAACAGAGAAGTAATGACAACAGCACCGACGTCAAACAGGAAAAAAAATTATCAAAACCTGATAAACAAATTCAATTAGTGCTGATTTTACGTATGCCAGTGCTCGTTATCGAATGATACCTATTATATTCCACTTCAAAGAAGTAGTATCAAGTACTTCTAACAGTACAAGGCCGCCTTATTAGAAGCTAGAGTGTTATTTTAAATCAAAAGGGCTCCAAAACCAACGTGGTTTGATACTAAACGCGTTTTGCAAAAAGGGTAAAAAAAAAAAATAGGGGTATGGGAAAACGAGAGAGCGCCATACCCGACGTCACGGCCAGTAGATTTGGCCTCAGTTTTCTGCCACAGCAGCTGTCGCTGCGGCACTCAAATTTGGATTTGTGCAGTTGTCATTTTTGTGTTCAAATTTGACTAGATCTGACATTCTTTAAACGTTTCTGCTAGATTTGACTATGAAAATTGTCGTTGTCAAACCCAACTTTCTAATGCATTTGTAAAGAGTCAATAAGGGCGTATCGAATGATGTTGGTTACATTGAGCTTTCAGACTGAAAATAATGAGCAATTTGTAAAAATATGAAAACAGGTCTTCTGTGGATATGCCAATATTCAGCATATAAAAGTTTTATAAAAGTAGTTTCCAACGTTTCATTTCATCTTTACCATCAATTTGATCTAATATGTGTCATAGGAAACGTCTTCATTTTTGAGGTGAAAAACGCGATCGTTTGATTTTCAAGAATTTTCCCTTGCTAATACTCATGGAAAAACGATAATTTTTATGACTTTGCAGTGACCAAAAAAAAAAACGAGATGAAACATTAGGAAGCAAAGCGTGGCCAAGAGGAGGCGTGTGATGTTATTCCAAGCGCTCAAAACGCTTTGTAGCATGAGTTATTTGTGCCTGAAAATGGCTAGATTTGAATAGAACTCGACCTAAAACGACGGTGTAGTTGGTTGCATTGCTAGAAGAGTAAGTAAATTACACTTCTGTCTGATGACCCAGATGTTCTGCATTGTACATGTGGAATACATCCACTATGATCTGCATTCCGACAGTTTATCCAGTTACCAGATTTAGATATAAGCTGTATGTACACTGGATTAGTAAATGTACGATATCGATTTATACTATAAGAAGATATGGACTTCAGATACGCTAGTACTATAAGATTCATACTATATAAGATATAGGCTATAGATGGCACCACGGACATGGATGGCGCTATAGACTTATACTTGTATTCCGACATTGACTACGGATGTTTACCATATCTGGATAGGCACCAAGATTAATGCAATATGAGCTTGTTGCTTCAGATGTGCACTTCATGTTCCACGCTATAAGACACATGCTTATATCCGTGATACTAGCTACAGATACTTTATGTACTACAGACTTGTACTATATATGAAACATGCTATAGACATGCATACGATATGCTATAGACATGCCATAATATATCCAGATACATGCTAAAGATGTATCCTTAGCGATATACACTCAGATATGTACTATTAATATAGACTAAGTAGACTGTACCTATCGGATACATGCTACTAGATCGATATTAATTATCCTTATAAAAAGGATAGATCAGGGTACTTCGGATGAGAGCCTAATTATTCATCCAGACAGAGCTAAATCATGATTAGCTTGCTGGAGTTGTCTTTTAGCATGATTAGACATTATTTGATCTGAGTTAGTTGACTTATTTGTCAATCTAATTAATAGAACTTTTATCCATTGTTATAGTATATAAAAAGGATCATCTACCTGGAGAGGCAGAGGAAGAGAAGAAGCGGTCCTCGAACATTGATATGTTGGCCAATGCAAGTACAAGTCTTTTGATAGACATTGGAAACAATTTCGCAGAAGTGCAGATTTCTTCAGAGAGAATTATCGCACACATTTGATGATGTACCGAGCAACTGACACCATTCATGATAAACTCTACGTACCATTGCATCTGTGGAATTTGAGGCTTGATAGACTAAAATTCACGGGAAAAAAGAGTGAAAAAACAATAAAGTCAACTTGATAAAGGTATGTTCTATTATCAAACTGACAGGTGTCAAGTAAAACTGAAGTCTCTCTACTGGCCATCTACTGTAGGGGAAAAACTGTCCCGTTCGTTTAGAATTTTGTCTTTTTGCACAAGTTTTTGGTCATTTCTTTGTATACAAAGTCGAAATATATATCGTTTGAATGAGAGAAAGTAGTGCTATCTATACATAATTATAACTTTTTCAAAAACTAAAATCCAATGATTTTATTGGTTAAAAAATAAATATAGAAAAATGTACTACATTTTATTATAAAATCATTAATAGTGAGTTGAACCACCTTTGCTCTTGATGACAGCCTTGATTCGGGCAGGCATACTATCAATATATTTCTGGCACTCTTTTTCTGTTATTTTGTACCACTGAATGTTAATACGCCGCTCCAATTCTTCTTTTGTAGAGGGCCTAGTGGGATACTTATTAAGACGAAGCTTTAGGAGATGCCAGACATGTTCAATGGGATTAAGATCGGGACTTTGGGGTGGCCAATCCATAACTTCGTCTAGGTTAAACCCATTGTCGGTGAACCATTGTTTAGTAATGCCCGATGTATGCGGTGTTGCTCTGTCTTGTTGAAATCGCACATTAGATGGTGTCTTCCCAAAGTGCTCAAGAGTGTCGACCAATGATGTCTTCAAAATATCGACATACAAGTCCGAGTTTACTGAGCCTTCAATAATGGTAGCACTACCGCGAAAAACTTAGCGGAAATGCTCTAAAATAGGTGTTTTTGTTGGTGCTTTTTTACAGCCAAAGTATTTGGAAAAGTTGGTGCTTTCGGTACAGGCTTCAAAATTAAAACACTCTAAATTTGGCGTCAATGCGCTAAGTGGTACAAATTGAAAATATTCCATCAACATTGCAGCACAAAGGTAAACCTTATTGAAAATAGAAACTGTTGTATAGCCGATGATATTTACTGCATTACACAACAGTTGAATCCTATACCGTGCAACGTTGTTCAGTTAAAAGACCAATAGTTGCTCATGGGGATTATGACATTGGAATGATATGGTTGGTGGATCTTTATTAATAGAATGCGCTATATATTACTCTTGGGGCAATTGTTGGGGCAGCAATCGTGCGATTATTGGATAGAATGATATGGAAAGCAGGATTATTGATGGATAAAATTTTCTTTTATTGATGGAAATACAGCAGAATATAGAATCATTGCTTTCAAATACATGCAGCGTGCTATACACATGGTAATGGGACGTTGCTCCGTTGGGTAGGCAATTCTTTTGACTCGTTATACAGCAGTTAGCTAGCTACCCTGTCATTCAAGAGCCTCCTGATTGTATTAAAGATAAAGCGGCAGTAGCTATACATGTTTACCCATTACGAAGAGTTCCATACAAGAGTAACAGAGATGAGGATTGACATGGAGATAAGCAGCCAGATTAGAGTTGATTGGCACCCACCACACGAGTATCTAAATGCAAAACTAATGTTAGTCATAGAGTTCAATCCTGAAAAATATTTAACAGCATACCACATTTGCCACGTACCATCATCGTAAACTTGACACACAAGCAGAACAACAACAACAGGATAGGAGGCGGTCATGAGAAACTATAAGAGATGATAGGAAATGTGAGCAACGATGGTACGGCACGATGTAAGATGCACAGAGTGATTGACAACTTACAAATATACTTTAGTATATGCTGGTTAGCGAAGATCTTCCAGCAGCAGCACCAGGGGAGGATGTTCTATTCTATATTCAATGTTTAGTCACTGCCATACTTCTCAGATGATGCTCCTTACCTACCGTTATTCCCACAGAGATGATTAAAACGGTGTGATACTAATAGGCAACAGCCACATTCGAGGAGAACCTACTGCGTTATCATCTGGCGTATGCTGCCGATAATATGTTTTTAATAAGAAAGCCACCAACAGAAACATTTGGTCAGATAAATTACTTACTTTGTACCAGAAAATGAATTGAAATTACGGAAAGAAAAGAAAAGAAAAAGGATTTAAAATAATTCACGAAAAAAATACTCTTTTTATAGACAAAATTTAAAGTTTTATTACAGCATGTCATAACCATCAGAGTAGTAATAGTCATCAGCATCATCATTCAAAGCCCACTCCCCCCAAACATACGTTATCCAACGATCCGAAAGCTTTTGAAAGTCATCAACGTGTTCCCCCTCCATTGTAAAGCACATTGCTACTATAAGAGAAGAATAGACACACTGCATCATTGTATAACTGACTTTGCTTTTTCCTTCCAGACTGGCATCATTCAAACGCTTCGTTAGCACTCTTTCATAATCACAAGCTCGTGCGTAGTACATGAAATGCTAGCTTGGATTATTTTCAATATCAAGCGCAGGTCCAAAGCGATACTTGTAATATTCAACGAAGCGCTTTACAGTGCTACAGACAGATGTGCAATGATAATTAATACTTTATTCAAAGAACTCGCATGACGTATTATTTCTATTCTAACCTCATCAAATCTGCAGAGGAACAGGAACTCCAGCTATAGTCTAGGTAAGATTCACTAGGGTCTCTTGGAACCATTGGGGTTGCGTGTACGCTTCTTGATGCAGCTAAGCGACCAGCAGTAGAGTTGCGGAAATCTTCATTATCATCGTCATCTTCACCCTCATCTGGGCCATCATCACCACCAGGACAATTGCCAGTAGCTCCATTACCAGAAAGAGAAAAAGAAGACGAGAAACCATCAAAAGAGCTACTGTCAGAAGTACTACCAATAGCTCTTGTTGCAGAACGGCGGCGAGTCTTGCGGACAGAAGCCAACAGAGCAGTGGCACCCCAGCTGTTGGTACAACGATGCAAGATGAACCCATACTTCTGCGCATGTGCTTCAAAATACAGAGCATGCTTCAGGATTAATGCCTCATCCACACGACTCCAAGCTGGAACGACCTTGTCATCTACGGCCAAATCGTTGACATAATAGTATTCATCAAGAAGACGTTGGTGATAAACTAGACACATCTTGCGAAGGGCTTTGTATTGAGCAACGACAATCGGATGATTGAAAGCGTAGCCCCTTTCATTGACGTCCCCACTTGACTTCATACTAAAGTTAATGAGGCCAAGCAAACGAGTTCTGGCATCAGGGTAAATGGCATTTCCTTGGGAGTTAACCTTGCCAGAGTTGATCCAGTACTCCAAAATCTCAGGGACAACTGGATTTATATCGCGAGGGCCACGCAAATTAGGGTTTCCTACAGGAGCAGGAGCCAAGTTACGCGCTAAAATAAATAACAATGTCAATGTCTATTTCAATTCAATGTACATCAATGTTTACCTGTAGCAATCACTCTTCCGACATCAGTTTTATTGCCAAAAACACCATCATTCGTGGGTTGAACGGGAGGAAAGGTAGGAGACAACTGCTTGATGAGTTCCAATAAAAGATCACGATTAAGCTTAGACTCTTCCTTGAGTTCACCAACAAAAGCCTTGAGCTCCAGCATCTCTGTCTTGATAGCATCGAGGGGAGAAGCTTGGGTGCGAATGGTTCTGTAGTTATTGTCCATTTTAGTGCAAAAATATTAAATTTAACTTATAAATAATAGTTGATACTTTCCTGAAAACCAAGACACATGTTGCCCTTTTATACGTTCCACCCTGCTCTTGAATTCTATCTTTGCCATTCCAAGTGTCTTAATGACTCACTACTTGTCTTTATTACTTGGACTTGATAGAGTCTTCATGAGTCATTAAGTCAGTTCAAATTGAGCACCCTCTGTAATAACGCGACTGTAAGTTCGTGTAATGTCAACTGTCAATCATCTTTAAACTCACAGTAGCAAAACATCCAAACATTGAGACACAACCGACACCTTTGTGCAACTTGAAGAGTCAAAAATCACTATTAGTCATAGGTGCTACTATGTACCACAGAGACGATCAAACTACTATTTAAGCTTCACTACACATCACTTTGGTCTTGTTGTCATTCATTTATACATCACCTTATCCTCTCAAAATGCCTGCACGACGAGTTTCAGGAAACTGCGAAAAGTGCCACATGCCTTACAATTCTGCTAGAGCATTGAGGACCCACTATGCAAACTCGACTTTTTGCGAGCCCAAGAAAGCAAGAACAGAAGACACTCCCTTATCGAATAGTCAAGAACGATCCCAGGCAAGCATGCATTCACAAGACGATACTCCAACGGCTACCGCAAGTAATCAAGGAAATCAGTCATTACAGCAGCATGCTGCAGAGCAAAGAATAGAACGTGAGTTGTGTGAACTATAAGCAATGCATGACGTACCGTTCTAACTCCCATCTAAGTGCCATCAATTGAGTCCTTTTCATACTACAGTAGCTTCACTCTTGAACAAAAGGAAGGCCTTCGACATGTATATGATCTTGACACCCTCTCTTACGCCACTGATTTTAATGAAAGTGAATTGCTTTCATTGAAGCTCCGTGACATATTCGACAAGTATCCAGCATCGAGAGAAATGAGTCGTGAAAGTATATACTTTACAAATACAATCATTAAGAATATAGCAGAGGCAGGAGGTGGCACTGAAAGAGGTAAGCATATGAATACCACTATGCATTGTATCTTCAAACGCACTCACCATATTGACATCTCCCTTTAATGCACAAAGGCATTGTGTTTCCAAAGCTGATTCAGTTCGATACTCTAGAGGCGCGCATGAGAAAGAAGACTGGCGTACAAGCATTCATCTACAAGGTCTGTCCTCAAGGCTGCAAAGTTTATCCCAAGAACGATACATCAGTCCAAGGAGTGTGCAATCACTGTGGAACTCCCAAAAGCGAAGCACAAAATATGAAGGTCTTGAGCATCGGTGATCAGCTAGCAAGAGTCTTGAGTGACAAGTCCAAACGAGATGAGCTCATGTCGTATCGACGTAACTACCAACATGATCCACATTTTTACCGAGACTACTTTGACGGTCAAGAGTACATTAACTTTCAACAAAGACGGAAAAGACATGGCACCAACGTAGATGAGGAACCTATTCTGCTTGCCTTGTATGTCGACGGCTTCAAACCCCAAAGCAACTCTTTTGCTGGCGATACCTTAACGCTATTCCACGTTGTAATTTTGTCAGCCCCTCCACACCTCAGGTGAGTTATCTCTATTTGTATGGGTATAATATCCAATTAGTACCGGATTCTAACCACCAACGATATTGCATTTATGTCTACCAACCCACAGATACTTGGATGACTGGACCGTTCAGACAATGATTGCACCCGGCAAGAAGGCTCCAGTGGATCTTGAAAGCTACTTGGCTATTTTTGTGGACGAAATTCGTGATCTTAGTGAACATGGCATGCTGGTTCGAGTGAATGGTGGTGAAGTTGCCCGAGTAAGCGTTCATTTGGCAATGGCGACAGGCGATCTTGTAGAAGTATCACATTTGATGTTGCATGGAGGAGTCTCCAGTCAGTTTGGCTGTATGAAGTGCCTCATAGACACACAAGGAGGCCAATGCTTTACTCGCACAATCAGAAATTTCCAATACAGAACTCTCGAACAACTGAAAGCACCACTGCCTGTTGGCGTAAAACATGTGTTTGTAAGTGAAGCGATTTCATTAAACAATCATGTATAGTTCTTGTACCAACCATCATCTCTTCTATAGAACATCAAAGGACCATCCATATTTACCACTCTCAAGTCTTTTCCTGCCAACCCATCGTTCTACGGTCTCGACACACTTCACCTACTGAGCATTGGATTAGCTAAGCATTTGTACGAGCTCTTGTCTTCTCCATTGCATCCATCCAAGTTTGATAACCGATACAAGCCCTCTATCGAAGAACTGAAAGAAGCAAAGCTTGATAAAGCAAGTGCCTGGCCTTACACCTTTGATTTAGATCCCAAAGTTCTGGCAAAGATCGGTCAGTATGTGGCTCAGTCAAAGAAGACCATTCCAACTACCTTCAATGCACCATTCAACGACATTTTTGCACCAGGAGGAGTTACCAACTACCGAGCAGTTGACTATGAAGAGTTCATGATTTTCATTGTTCCAGCCCTGATAGCACCACACTATCCTGACTCAATCAGAAAACCTCTTCTGGGTATCGTTAAAGTGGCAGCTTTGGTATTGCAGAAGAATGAATTGCATGCTTCAGACTTACAATTCATAGAAGCGTAAGTATTGGCATCTTGAATAACAAAACCCGTTTTATCCACAGACTAAAAACTTACTTCTTTCTATCTCTGCACAGTAAGGTTAACGATTGGCACAAACTGCTGATCACTGAAATCAAAACCAAACGCCTTCCTATCAAGACCTTTCGACCAAACGCCCATTATTTAGGACACTTGACTTACATGATCAAAGCGCAAGGTTTACCGGCTTCGACTTCCAGTCGATCTATCGAAAGATCCATCGGCAGGTACAAACGCTTGATAAGTGCTCGCACAAATGTTGGTATAAATGCCGGAAACATCATTGATCGTTTGGCAATTATGCGAGCCATCAAGGCATCTACAACTGGTGATGGTACAGGCGATGGTGAAGACAAACTGAATGATCTGGATGCTCGAATCAATCTCTTAGTGCCTCGACGATACGATCCAACTACCTTCGTAAATCTAAAGAATGACAATGGCAACGGAAGTCAGCTCTGGTATCCAGTCATCCACACAACGGTTTCAAGTATCCCAACCTCCATCAACGTCAACACACCTCTTTTTGTCAAGGCTATACAGTCCTACTACGACCGGCAATACTCAACTAATGTTCTGCAGAATGTCCATATCAATGATCAACTGGATATTGTCGTCTCTGGAAGTGCCTGGGCTTACAACTGCACTTATCGTTCAGAATACTATCGCGATCTCACCGGTGCTAATTCTAGAGGAAGCCACTACATCATGGTATGGGCAGAACACTTGAGGTATGCCAATTCACAGGTTCATTATTGCCTTTATCGTTACTCATCAAAACCCACATTGACGTCTGAATTTCCTACAGTAACTCTCGTCGCAAGGTCAAAGCTTTCTATGTAGGGGCTGTTATTTTCATGTTCAAGCTCGAAATTGAGGGGATTGGCGATGAGTTGTTCTTGCTTATTCGATTAGGAAAGACTCATGCTGTTGACGACAAAGACAAGACGATGCCCATAGTGGAGCTGGATGATGACCAGGATTCATCCGCATATCTGGTGTGCACATTTGAGCAGGTCATTTGCCAAGTTGGTCTGATGCGTTTTAGCGAGAATGACAAGAGATATAAAGTGATAACGAAGGAAAAGGTTTTCCGGGCCTCGATAGAGACTTATAAACCTGGAAAAAACTCATTTGTGCTACCTCAATAATAAAGATAAATATAGATTTTATCATCGTATTATTACCCCCAACAAGTTAACAGACATTCAGCTTCATGATGTCGTTCTCCTCTTCTTCGCTTCTTCCCTTTTAGCTTCTGACATCAAAGACATCCCATTCATCTCACTACACAACGCTCAGTTCCTTTAGTATGTGCCGAAAAGCACCATTAATTGCGGAGTAGGTGCCCCAACCTTAACTTGAGTAAAACACTAGTGCGAATAGCACTGTTACCAGACAATGGCATCTTAAAATTGTATGAAATTCCTATTTTTCCTTCATTCAATTGCCAATGCTTTTATGTCTCACCCTTGCTATTAAAACCTAAGCGTGTATACAAAACAGATTCCGACAAATGTCTTCTTTTTTGCCGTCTCCCTCACCTTCCATTCTTTATTGAATTCTTCCTTCTGTTTTCCCCTCGTCCTACTATTACTTAAGGCTTTGAACACTGATTTTTTGCAAATATCAACGAAACACAAGGGCCACGATGGTTAAAATTCCGCCCACAACAATCTTTTTGCTCTTGTAAACCGGAAAGGTTCTATTGAGCTGTTTCTCCCGTATCTCTAAGATGATTTTTACCACTTTTAGCATCAAATAGGTGTTTCCTACTGCTTTTAGCGCTGAATACGCTGCTAGCTCCTACTTTGAAGCGGTATTTTAAATACAAAAGACTTTCAAGATCCAACGCAAATATGATTCTGATAAATTTCAGTTTTCCCCTTTCCTTCATGGTTTATACGGTATTCTTCAATGAATGTTTACTTGATCTCTCTTAGTTTTGATAGAATAGTGATAGATCTGCCGTTCAATTGTACACATAGGAAGGTATTACGAAAAAACCGAGAAAAACTTTAGATATTGATATTGTGCTTAATTTCCTGCCTAAACATGCAGAACAAAAAAGCTATATAAGAACTAGACACCTTGATAAACACAAAAAAAACTATCCTGAACACCGCATGTGCAACAATCAATTTTCAACTGCGAGATAAAGTGTTTAGAGGCCATTCTCTTTAGATTTGTTCCGGAAACGTATATAACAAACTAGATGTATAAGAAGAGGAAACATTGGGCAATCGTATTATTATTCTTGAGCACCCGATGACCCTTTGGGAATTCATAAATTGACATTTACTCGAAAAATATGCCTAATTTGCTTCTTTTTACATATGTTTATAGATAGATTTTGAAACCTTCGTTAGGCTATAACAAACTATACGTGCTGCAATCTTTATTTCAAAGTTTTATATACTCAAAAAAATGTGTTTTTGTGTAATATATTTTGTCCTTACTTCCTCAAATGGTTAAGCATTTGATGTACCTCCATTTTTTGTGATACCACTGATAATTCTTTATTGAAAAAAAATCCAATGCACCTTCAAAACCCCAATTTTGGTGCAAATGATCTAAGTCTTGGTGCTTTTGCTCTAAACTTGGTGTATTTGCACCAAGGTTTTCGCCGTAGTGTAGTACCATAACCAGGCCCCTACGCTGTTATACAACTCCAGAACATGACCCCACCGTCATTTCCCTGCACTTGAGGCTTGACTTGATGAGGCTGCATGGTTCGGTCACCATTCGTCCAGTAAAAAGAATTACCATCTGAGCCCCAAAGGTTTATTCTTGTTTCATCCGAAAACACCCAACGACGCCAATCAGCAATAGTAAGATGCCTATGCTTTTTAGCCCACGCCAATCGAAGCCGCTTGTTTGTCTTGCTAACAAAATTGGTCTTTACTTTTCTACGAGATTTAAGTCCATTTCGTCTCAATGACTTGCGGATGCCATTAATTGACATATCATGGCCCATCAATCTTAAACTTTCTTGTGCTGCTCGGGGACCATCTAAAGCACCTGATCGAAGTTCTCTTGACACTAGGGACATAGTTTTAGCACCAAGTTTTTTCGGTCTTCCGCCAAGAGGTCTAGCTGGGTCAGGGCAATATAGTTTTCTGAGCCTTGTAAGAGTAGAGTTACCCACTCCTGGATACAAATTTTTTATCTTTGAGAACGAAAGATCACGTTGGAGCAAAGATTGGAGAATGTTGCGCAAATCTTGTGTTAAACGAGCAGGCATAATGAAAGTTTTGAAAAAAAATAAGAAAGCAAAAAAATAAAGAAAAAAATATGAAGAAATTAGCTTCTTTTATACTTTT
Source organism: Mucor velutinosus (assembly GCF_035048745.1). NCBI lineage: Eukaryota > Fungi > Mucoromycota > Mucoromycetes > Mucorales > Mucoraceae > Mucor > Mucor velutinosus. Next base: position 1,036,536 of record NW_027041913.1, read on the forward strand.
AGAATGCTCCTCGGGTATTAAATAGTCTGAGCATACCGCGGGTAGTTTTTTAGATCTCTCCGATACGTTTATCGGAAGTAAAGATATCAACCATTTTATATTCTCTAGAATTATCCAACTAACATTTTTGCCACGTCTCACTTTAGCTGGTTATACTGGGATTAAAATATAGTCCAGCCATAAGGTTTTTATGTTGCTGTAATTCCTATAAGCTGCTCTATCGAACGCAGTATGGGGTAGATTTGTTTTCTGAGATTTGGCAATATACTGGGTAAAAGTCAAGATTATTTGAACGAACGGGACAGTTTTTCCCCCTACAGTAGTTTGTATGGCCGTTGCTGCTCTGCACTAAGCGCCTTCCATTGGGCTCCAAGTTGCTGCAAATGGGCTTTGCGCTCTGATTTCAGGATTTTTTTTGCCTTGAATATGTTTCTTCTGATACATACTCCAGCCACTGAGCTTTGTCTTGATTGCTTGGGGAGGCTTGAACTCTCCAATAAATTTTGTGTGATGCTCGTAGCACACATGTGCTCCAAGGTATCGCTTCACTTGGTCTTTGGTGAAGGCTGCATTTGTTTCAGCGAATTCATTTATCAAGAGGTCCACTTTTTGGAATAATGGTCTCAATAAGACTTCATCCTCACTTCCATACATGAAGAACGACTCAGTATTACTGTGTTTGTCTTTATCCTCATCTTCATCTTCATCTTCGTCTTCATCTGCGTCCTCATCTTCAGGCTTTACAGTTAGGCGAGTGCCGTCGCTGTTATCACTCCAAACGTCCCCAGCATCTTGTTCAATGATTGATTCATCATCGGAGCCACGACCAGTCTGCTGGCCCGCGTAATCCATCTCTCATTCTAAGACGCCAAAATAGTTTTTAATTAATTTAATCATTTTAATGTATAAAGAAAGAAAGAAAGAACAAAAACAAAGAAAATCTCAAATGTATTTATAAAGATGGCTTGCTCTTAACGAGAACTGTATAATTGCAACGGCTTATCAACAGAAAGTATAATCCACAGCTTTAACAACGCACCCATGAAGCGAGATCAATTCATAAATAGAAGCATGCGAAGATTTCAAAAGTGGTACAAACCCGCTTGTGCTTCTCCCTTATGATAAACAGACAACACTCGTCATTCCCCTTGAAAATGTACTATAAGAATTTGAGTTGTTCCACAGTTGCGTAACGCCGCTTTTGTCCAACATTAATTATCAACTGGGTTCTGAATGGCAACAAATCTTTGTTTATTTAAGAAGTGCAATTTTAATGCAGACAATCACTGTACTAAGCCGCTACTTTGACGAATAATACAACGAAGCCATAATAAACGTAGGCATAGGCATATATGAGAGTTGGCAGAGGCACACAGAAAAGTGGGCAGAGATGTATCTAAAAGTGGGCAGAGGTGTAAATGAATATAGGCGAGAAAGGTATTTATGGGTTGAAATGAACAGCGTTTTCATTGGATTTGTTAAGCACAAAGAATAAAAGGATTATTATTTGTAGCTTATAAAAAATGTTCAATATTATAAAAACAAGAAAAGACTTATTTGAATAAGATCAGACACAAAAACTAATGATTTATTGATGAAGACAAGAGTTATTCTATTTATACTAAGTTCTGAATGCCAAAGTAGCAATTTATCTTGTACAACGCTTATCACATCTGGTGAACCTCAGTATTTAGATAGCTGAGATGCACTTCACTTATCATAGCTTGTCCATGTTGTTGCACAACACAGACATATCTACCCATCAAGAATACCTTAATCTTTATAGACAGTTGTAGCCCTTCTGGCACAACATTGCCCCCCCAGATTCAGGTACTTCTTGTGGACATTTCGTAATCCCAGATTACAAAACATCATGACAATATAGCACATAAAGCACTTTCCAATAAATAATTACCAAATGACACTGCATCCGAGATCAGTCAGTAAAAACCTTGTGTAAAAACCTTTCATAGGACAAAAATGTAAGGAAAAGACTTGATCCCATCATGCTAGTAGCCATTTAAGACCTGTTTGATCTACCGCTCTGACCAATTTCGCGAGTAGTAGTAGTTCGCCAGTTAACTGTTTGAGGAGCTAACCTACGTTTACCAGCAGCCTTTGCACCTTCTCTTCGAGCCCAATACAGCTCAATGTGTTTGGCCGAATCAAAGTTTTTCACAGGCTCCCAAGTATCTTCACTAGGATCATCGAACCCTTTCCATTTTACCTTATACTCATAGTTACCAGGAGATCCTCTATGATCAATCACAGCTTGAATTTCGTAATGCTCTGCAGAGAATTCATCAATTGTGATTGGCTGAGGATTCGCAGCGACTTGGTACTTGATATGATGGGTAGGCACATCTCGACTAAGGAGTGCACCCGTCTTGTCAGCCAGCACATAGGAACCTTTATCGGTTATACTATGAATCAAATAAGGTCCTTCATACCGTTCATCTAACTTATTTTGACGATGAACATTTTTAATCATAACTTTACTACCAATAGGATAGGGTTCGGCAATGACCTTATGTTTCTTCGCAAAGTTAGCATGATCAGCATTTTGTGTATCCACAATACGCTTAGAAATAGCCGGGATAAGAACATCTTGTACAAAACGGTATCGTTTGTCAATGAGTCTATTATCAGCTTTCTCCAAACGTTTGGAATAGTCCACCTTTGAGTAATCAGCCAGCCCATTTGGTTGACGATTAAACAAAAGCGTATACGGACGAGATTTATGTAGCCGAGCATACTTGACATTGATGCAGTAATTCACCCACGGAATGAAGTGCTCCCATTGATCCCTCTTACCTTTTAACAACTTGATAGTCGTTAACTTACATATTTTGATAAATGACTCAGAAACCGAGTTACCCAATGGATTGTACCCTAATGACAGGCGATGGTCTATCCCACTGATGTCCATCATAGCACGGACCACCTCATTTATTCATTCCAGGCCTCTGTCTGAAGTCAACTTGATTGGCCATCCAAAAAGTGAGAAAACTTGAAGCATTTCCCTGGCAATTGTCGTAGCCTTCTTGTCTGGAATGCATCTTATCACAGTAAATCTCGTAAAGTAATCAGTAAGGACAAACAGAAAGTTGCTGCCGAAAGAGCTAGTAACACCCATATCACCGAGATCCATGCACCAATGATCCAAAGGTTGGGCTGCATTGACACTACGGAAAGGATGATATCCCTCTCTAGCGATATTGTACCTGTTACACTCGTCACAATCAGCTAATATTCTTTCTATGTCTTTCCGAATGTTCACCCAGTGAAACCCTTCATGATGAATTGCAGTTTCAACATGTTTGATCCCAAAATGTCCAACCAGATGCTGAGCAATGATCATATTGTCTCTTTCATTAGCAGGAGGAGTGACATAGTCAGCAAACCTAAGCGTACGCAATATGAATTCCTTTTGCTTTTGCGAGACAGCTGTGGTGGTGCCATCTTTGATAAGAGTAGCGTTTACCGCAGTGCGTGCATAGTTGCTAGAAGAATTAGATCGTAACGCCTTAGTTGTCTTGACCAAAGTACGTTTCATTGGAGGCGAAGGTGTGACAACCTTGAGTTTGTTTTTGGAACCCTTTTTCTTTCTCTTTACACTTTCACCACCATCAGCATAGTACCTGCCCCCCAGAAGATGTCGTGCTGAAGCATCAGCATCCGAATCTTCGTAAAGTCGAGATAAAGCATCAGGAATTACGTTAAGGACACCGGGCAAATGCACAATATCGAAAGTATAAGAAAAAATGGTCTCCCACCATCCAAGCATGAGTGCATTGGGGACTTCCTGTGTATTCAAGTAGATCAGACTCTTATGGTCCGTATGTAAGGTAAACTCTCGCATATACAGAAAACGATGAAACTTAACCAAGGCATAGCAAATCCCTAGCAATTCCCTTTTCGTAGTACTGTAGTTACGCTCAGAAACAGACAATTTACGAGATACGAGACCTACATATCGAATTTCATCGTTGACCACTTGATATAAAACCGCGCCAAGAGCAGTTAAACTAGCATCAGTAGCCAAGTGAAATCGAATCGAAAAATCAGGAGGTGACAGCACAAGTGCCATCGTAAGTGCATCCTTCAAGTCGGCAATCGCTTTTGTATGAGACTCATTCCAAACATCTGTTAGATCTTTGTACTGTTTCAAGCTATCAAGATCTCGAGTCAGACGAGAATAACATGGAATGGCAGCACGAAAGTACGACATTAAACCCAAGAAAGATGCCAATTGACGACCAGTGGTAATAGCCGGCCAATCTGCAATGTTGGTAAGTTTTCTACCGTCAGGCAGTAATTTACCATTAATAACGCTCCATCCCAAGAGATAAATACTACGCTGAGCGAAGACGACTTTCTCAGGATTGAGCACCAAATTAGCATCGGTTAAACGACGAATTACCTCAGCAACCAACGCATAGTGATCTTGTAGGCTCCCATTACTACTGCATAAGATGTCATCCACATAGCAGGAAACCGAGTGATCACCATCAGTAGGAAACGAAGTAGAACTAGAGCTTGTATTCAAATCAGAGAGCAGTGTTTGCAATGTGCGTACAACCACCGATCCGACATGGCGAATTCCATAAGCAGCCTTTTTATGGGTGTATTGGATATTCGTGAAGGGACAAGTAAATGACACTTTATGAGCTTGCTCTGGATCCAAACCAAAGCTAGTAAAGCAAGCATGGATATCGAGACAAGTATGAATCATTTTTGTACCAATGCTCTGATGGATATGAGAGATCAAAGGTAACTGTTGTTTGTCATCCACTTCCAAGATAGCATTCAACTTACGAACGTCACACACCACTCTAGGCTTAGACATTGTGTAATTACCATCAGCGTCCTTTTTCTTTACAACCAACAATGGATGATTGAAACGTGTATGACTAGCAGATCTTTCAACAACACCCTCATCAAGCCATATCTGAATTTGTTTGGCAACAGCATCACGATAAGCTTCAGGCAAAGGATATTGAGCTCGCCAAGCGACAGCACCTGGTTTAGTATCAAGCTTAATAATCGAATCCGGCAGATTACACTGAGTATTCTTCATATCAATGCGCGAATTCTCTTCTAATAACCCCTTTAGTGCAAGTAGAAACGGTTGTCTCTCTTCCTCACTACCAAAAGGATGTGCGTTTGGAGTAATACCATCATCAATAGGATCTGGTACACGAGGACCTGATTGAAAGCCATGTTGACTCACCAAGCCCGTAAGACCAATGCCAAGCTTGGACAAAATATCCATACCAAGCAATACAGGTACGTTTTCCTCAGAATAGAATGGAAATACTTCAAACAAATGGTTTTTATTTGATTTATTGTAGCTAATGTGCAAACGTACCGCACCTATTCTAGGCACAGTCGTTACTTCATGAGCCATTTGAACAAAGCTCTCATCATCATCATTAGCCTCAAATCCAGCAAGAGAGGTTCCTCCTAAGAATTGAAAGAACTTGTCAGTGACGCACGAAAACGTAGCACCCGTATCCACTAAGCCAAAGCAAATGACATTTTGAACCACAATAGGAACACAAATAGCATTGGTGGTCATAGTAGGTGGAGCACTAAATCTAGCATCGAACTTACATTGCTGAGCAAATATATTTTGTAGCGTATCGTCGTCCACAGACATGCTACTCATCTCTTTTTCAAGAAGAATAGACTGGGCACGATTCACCAGGTCAGTATCCTCAAAGATACCATGAGCTTCACTCATCACAGCATCTTGGTCAACATCAACATTGTCACTATCACCAGAAGAAGGAGCAAGGACAACATCATCCACCGATTGTTCAGCAGAGGAGACAGCAGGGGAAGAAGCACCTTTCTCAGCTAACGCACGATCAACACGAGCAGAGAGAAAAGCAGCTTGGATTGCAGCATCCATCGAATGTTTGCCACCACGTTTCTTAGTCATGGCACGCAAAACTTTTTTACCACCATTGCCCTGATGGGTGTTACCACCACCAGTACGAATAGCAGTGTTGCAGTGATGCATCTGCCCCTTTGGTCGAGGACCGTTACATTTGGAGCAAGTCCCTTCAGCAACATGTTCAGCAAATGTTTTGCCAAAACGATTAGCACTAGAACGTGGAGAGTTGGACGAGGGACCATTGGATCTCGACGAAGAGCTACTTTGCAGAGCGTTTCCACTAGAAGAAGGTGCGTACCGAGACTTCTTTGCTTCGTTCGAAACAGGTATGTCAGCAGCGCGTTTTCTTCCATCAAAAACAGAGCCCAAAGATTCTTGACCCGTCTCAATAGCCATCATATCCATCTTGCGCACGAGAGAGGACACATAATCAATGTCATAAAATGACGATTCTGGTGCCTGACTCATAGCAACCATTAGCAACCTAGCGGTAACCTTGGGGAAAGCGTCAAAAAACACCATCGCTACGACACCCTTATCACTGATGTCAGCTCTATTTCTCAACGTCTTAAACCGCTCTACGAAACCATCAACGGATTCTTCGTTTCCTTTAGTACAACGAAGAAACTCCCTAATTCTTTCGAATCTGAGCTGTTCTTTTGGTGTACCAAAACGACCGATGATAGCTCCCTTCAAGGTAGCCCAAGACACAGTGGAGCCAGATGCTTTCACAAACTCATCAAGCCAATTGCGAAGATCGCCGGGAAGACAAGGAGGAAGCAAACGATACCAGTGTTCGTCAAGATCAAGCGTGCAACTGCTCAACTTATCGGAAAACCGGCGACAACACTCCTCAATGTTGGCAAAAACTTCCTTTTTTTCATCTTTGACACGTCCAAACCATTGGAACAAAGGAAGATCATCAGGTACAGTTGAACTATTAGCCGCACCTTGACTAACCACTGTTACTTGAGAAGGACTCTGGTTAGGTGTGACCATAGAGAGAGCTTTCTCTATAGCCTCCAAGTTAGAGCACTTCTTCGACAGGGCAGCCTTCAAAGCGTCGACCTCTTCGTCCGACTTGTCCCCACTGTTCGCAACTTCAGCGATCAACCCATGAACCTCCTGACGAAGTCGCTCTACAGCTCCTCCGTACGAAAGCTCGCTTCCAACAGCTTGAACATCTGAACTCTTGTTCTGTTCTGCAGGAGACACAGTAGAATCATTCATAGTCATATTTCGGTTTAAATTAGATAGGTAGGTTAAAATCTGGAAGATTCTGATTTACACGATCTTAAAAAATGTTAAGCACAAAGAATAAAAGGATTATTATTTGTAGCTTATAAAAAATGTTCAATATTATAAAAACAAGAAAAGACTTATTTGAATAAGATCAGACACAAAAACTAATGATTTATTGATGAAGACAAGAGTTATTCTATTTATACTAAGTTCTGAATGCCAAAGTAGCAATTTATCTTGTACAACGCTTATCACATCTGGTGAACCTCAGTATTTAGATAGCTGAGATGCACTTCACTTATCATAGCTTGTCCATGTTGTTGCACAACACAGACATATCTACCCATCAAGAATACCTTAATCTTTATAGACAGTTGTAGCCCTTCTGGCACAACAGGATTAAACATCCATGATGTTGGGGGAAATCTGATTGAACTCTGTAGTAGTTAAATTTGCACACTTTGTTTAATGTAACATGTAACTCTTTTTGAGTACAGTGTGGTACGCAACAGGTCTTTTTCATGTGTACTAGTAAGGGAAAATTCTTGAAAATCAAACGATCGCGTTTTTCACCTCAAAAATGAAGACGTTTCCTATGACACATATTAGATCAAATTGATGGTAAAGATGAAATGCAACGTTGGAAACTACTTTTATAAAACTTTTATATGCTGAATATTGGCATATCCACAGAAGACCTGTTTTCATATTTTTACAAATTGCTCATTATTTTCAGTCTGAAAGCTCAATGTAACCAACATCATTCGATACGCCCTTATTGACTCTTTACAAATGCATTAGAAAGTTGGGTTTGACAACGACAATTTTCATAGTCAAATCTAGCAGAAACGTTTAAAGAATGTCAGATCTAGTCAAATTTGAACACAAAAATGACAACTGCACAAATCCAAATTTGAGTGCCGCAGCGACAGCTGCTGTGGCAGAAAACTGAGGCCAAATCTACTGGCCGTGACGTCGGGTATGGCGCTCTCTCGTTTTCCCATACCCCTATTTTTTTTTTTTTACCCTTTTTGCAAAACGCGTTTAGTATCAAACCACGTTGGTTTTGGAGCCCTTTTGATTTAAAATAACACTCTAGCTTCTAATAAGGCGGCCTTGTACTGTTAGAAGTACTTGATACTACTTCTTTGAAGTGGAATATAATAGGTATCATTCGATAACGAGCACTGGCATACGTAAAATCAGCACTAATTGAATTTGTTTATCAGGTTTTGATAATTTTTTTTCCTGTTTGACGTCGGTGCTGTTGTCATTACTTCTCTGTTATACCAGCTGTCTGCTTTTTTGGTTTACCATGTCTGGTTGTTTCTTCTTTGGTCTCTATCTCTGGCGGTTGCTTCTTTAGCCTTTGTCTGGTCTCTGATGGCGCTTGTTCTTCGGTTTTTCTATGGTGTTGCTGCTGGTGTTGCTGCTAGTCTGGTCTTTCTTGGTCTGCTGTCTCTGTTGTATGGTTGTTCTTTGTTCTATCTCTGGTGATTGCCTATTCTCTTTTGGTCTATCCGTGGGTGTGGTAAGTGGTAAGTATCTTTTTTTCTTGTGATCGCAATGATATAAAGCTTCTCTGAGCGTTTGTATTATTGCTTCCTTTCTCGTGATGATGCATTCGTAGTGTTTGCTTTGTTACGCTTTTTTTTTCTTTTGTTGACTGTGATATGATCAGTTCAACGGATGCTTGCAATGTTGTTGCTTCTTATGTTGTATGAACAACAAGCATGATGTGCTACTATATATCTGTATTGCCGTTGTAATACTACTTTGTTATATGGTCGTGGATTGTTGTTTGTGTTGCCACTGTCGCTTCACATGAAACAACATTAGTCATTATGTTGTATTGCACACTTATAATACTGCTGTTGCTCCTGCAATTGTGCGTGTTTGTGTTGCTTGACATCTGACTATTATCATGCACGTTGCTCATGTATGCATTTTCGTTGCAACAACAGCGAGCTGTTCTGAACATCTTTGATGTTGTCTTTGTTATACCTTTCTTTTGTCTCACTTTTTTTGTGTGAGTGTTCCTTTTTTGCTTACATACTACTATACTCCTATAGTACATTAGTATGTTCTGTTCTTCCTTTTCTTTCTTTTATTATGTTTCTTTGAAGCATACTTTTTTTTTACGTTGTGTGGATGTGCCTATCCCTGAAGCACAACAAGACTCTATCCGAGGCTAGGAGGTAGATAGGCCGCCTCCACTTGGTTATCGCTACTTACTTTAGTGATGATTGAGGGTCTCAATGCCTGAATGTAAAGCTAGGTGGTGTAAGTAAGGCATGCTCTAGCACCTGAGGGAAATTTGATGATAGTAACGGCTATATCGCTGTATATAGCGGAGCTTAAAATTTTGCCTCACATCAAAACAGGGGGAAACCCTCGCAAAATTTTTTTTAATTCAGCGGAGTTTTTACGCAATCTGATTGGCTCAGGGGTCCAAAATGCAAAGGCTTATAACTAGTTGATTTCCTATAAATCTGTCAATAAATATGGTTTTGTCTTTTAATAAAAAAGTAACAAAATGGATAAAATTTATATTCCTTTATATATCTTAAAGCAAGACAAGGTGCAGCCATTTGATCTAGCATCCACAAAGCGCTTTCATATGAGGGATATCTTTTAAGTTTACAGTATTATGTGGAAAATGATCTATCAAAATTACAATATCCGTATTCATAAGTAGATCGACAGATAATTGTACCTTGAATATACTACATGATGACAACAATGAAATCTATCTCATAATAGCAAAATTGCTATTGAAACATAGCATGTAGCATACTGATATCTCGTACCCATTTACCGTCACATCTAATGAGTCCATATTCAACAGTTCCTTTGACCCTGAATCCGTTAATATAAATACCCATATCCTGTACATCATAAAAAACGGTGCTTTTTAGGCTGAATTAGTTGGTATATGATTCTTTAGTTAATCAAAGAAAGTTATACTATAGGTATAGCAGTGCATTGATTACCAGGTCCTCTCAGCACCAGATACCCGGCCAAACATAGGCGTTATTTATCCTTGCTTTCCAAAATGCTTTAATCTCAATGGTTACTATCTTTAACCTCATATCAAAATTTTGAATGTACAAAAGTATTTCTGGTTTCAAGATTTCGGCATTTCAGATCAAGTCTTAAATATTGATGCTAGAGCTCTGAAAATAGCATGTTCTTTTAGCAAAACTCTGCGAGGAAAATGATAGTGTAGTTAGATGTTAGATTGAATGGTGGGTTGTTGTTCAGAAATGGATGCTAAATAAGAGTAAAAACCTCTGCATAAAATCTATTGAAGGCTGTTAAATACAAGCGATTACGAGTCATATATTAATGATTTAGGTTTTGAGAAACATTGTGTTGAAAATCGCTTGGTAATATCTTTCTTCGATGTGGTTTAGCAAGGAGTCAAAGGTGTGCTGCACGCTTTAGCAAAAGAGGGGTATAGCTTTTTCAAGCTCTACGTTAATACTAGAGATATCGTATCAAAACGATTTTATGCCTACTTTGAAGGGTTGTTAGATATATGAATGAATTTGCAGTTGTTATGTTGGTTGTCGAATAATTGAGTGAGGGAAGTGTAACAAAACCAGTATTAAAAAAGCAGTGCTTGGACGCTACTATTGTTCAATTGTCAACTCAACCTGGGTTCTCCATTTATTCAATCTTACTTCTCTGTGTTGGCTCTTTAAGATAAGGCCTCATTATCTACGATGCTTCCTTGCAAAACCGAGTTTTCGACCCCCCCCCCCCCGATTGGAGTTTACAGTGGTAAAAAACACATTTTTCTTTGCAAATCATAGATTGATCGGGTACCTGAAAAAGCAATCCATTCTATTCAATAGCGGCGAAAATATCCCTACACTAACGTTGCTTTAATAGTATTTTATTTTTCCACAGTGCTTTCTATTCTTTTCTTTTTTCCAACATCATGGCAAGCAAGCAAAAGAAGCCTTCGATTCAGCCGAGAGCAACTAAAGCCTATATACTGCGCTTACAAAAGCAGCAAGAAGCAGCATCAGGTCTAGTAACAGCCAGTCAGCCAGAGGAACAGCCAGTCGTACCAGAAGCAACTCGACCTGCCACCAAATCTCGCGTCGCAAAAGATACAGTGGGGCCAACCGCTGGGGTGAAAGCATTCATGGCACAGCAGAGAGCTCGTATGGCTCAACCCAGTAGTCAAAAGCAAACAGTAGAAAAAGAGCCTCTCCGAAAAACGAACAATGTCATGACGGGTGCTCAACGTTACGGAGGAGGCAGCAGCACCAAAGGTGAATCAACGGTTGTAGAAACGAGAAGAATACAAACTGTTCTCAAGCAAGCAAAAGCTTCTGGAAAACTGGATATATCAAGCCGAGGATTAACAAGTATCCCACAAGAAGTCTTAAACATGTAAGCATACAAACTCATCATGATGAAGCGCAGTAATTGATACAGGGAGAACACCAAAGGTACCATGTGGATCCAAATTCCATCGTTGTCGATTTCACCTCTGCAGGAGACGCTTGGTATGATTCTGTGGAATTGACCAAGTTTATAGCTGGAAATAATGCGATTACAAAGATTGACGCTAGACTGGCAGATGAATTTGGCGCATTAAAGCTACTAGATGTAAGTAGATGGATTAAATCAAAAATGGGAAAATTGAGTATTGAAGGGGCTGAACCCTTAGTTCCGTGACAACAAGTTATCTGGACTCCCTGAATCCTTGTGTCAATTGAAAAACTTGACATCCATCATGATGCCTTACAACGATTTTAAAGAGATACCTTCCGTTTTATACCAACTGCCTCAACTCAAAGAACTGAATTTATCACACAATCAAATCAAGGGCGATGTATCTATGCAACATGCCACTATTGAACAACTGGATCTCAGCTACAACCACATTGAGTCTTTTGATCTTCAGTATGGCGCATCGTCTATCGTTAAACTGAATTTAAACAACAATCAAATAGAGCAACTGCCACCTGTTTTGCAATGGCCAAAGCTAAAAGAGCTGCTGGTAAATCAGAATAAGCTGAGAACGTTATTCCCAGGTATGTTACATACTGCATTCGATTATTAGCGTTGAGAGAATTGACATGCTGCATTATACAGTGACCAACGAGGAGATATCTTTTCCTTCTCTTGTGCGCCTAGATGCTGGAAACAACTTGATAGCCATGTTTGACAATGACGTATTTATGCCCAAATTGGTTGAACTCTCGTTAATGACCAACAAATTACAAGATGATGGATTGAAGGGCTTACCGGGCGCTCCCAACATCCAAACTCTTGATATTTCCTCGAATCAACTGCAAAATATCCCCATCTTGGTGGCAAACCTAAGTCAATTGCAACGATTAGATGTCAGGGGAAATCAACTTCATGCATTACCTTACGAACTCGGCAAATTGGAATACTTGAAAACAATTCATCATGAAGGAAACCCCATGAGATCATTTGCATCGATGAGTCAGACGCAATTGATTGAGTCTTTAAAAAGCAATTATCGCCAACAACAAGAAGATGGCCAGGAGCAAGAGCAGAGTAAAGCGTCTGATGTCAATCTGGATGATGTTGTTGCCGATCAAGATGGCGACACGACGAATTTAAGCAGTAATTTCACACAGAAAGTCAGCTTGACTAAACGACTCGATCTATCCAACAATCAACTTACAGAATTAAGTGCTGAATTACTAACATTCACAGATGATATCCCAGGAACCATCATATTACATCACAACATGTTCACTGTCTTTCCTAGCAATTTAAATACGATAGCCAGCTTCATTGTCAGCCTTAATCTTGAACACAATCGTCTGGCAAGCTTCACTCTAACCATGGCTGGTGTTGAGTTTACTCATCTCAAGGTATTGAGCTTATCCAACAACCGACTGAAAGCAATTGAATGCACTGAAGGACTACCATCGTCTTTTCCGAGATTAGAGGAATTCAAGCTGGATAACAACTCACTCACAGCACTGCCTGAGAATCTGCCAACAGCACTGCCACTTTTGAAGCTTCTCAGTGTCAATTCAAACAAATTGGATAACATTACAGAAGCACCGTTTGGGCAGAGTTTGGAGATTCTGATTCTGAGTAACAATGATATTGGATATCTTCCACCTGGACTATCCACATTGAAGAATCTCAAGGAATTGATTGTCTTTGGAAATAGGTACAGCCTTTTCAGGTTAAACGTCAAATGAACAGATTTAACATTTTGCATAGGTTCAGAGTCCCTCGTCCTGCGGTTGTGGAGCAAGGCACGCATGCAATTTTGGAGTTTCTTAAGCGTCGTCATAACGCTGTTTGATTACTCCGAGCCCACATGTAGTCATTGACAATGATCAGAAATAAACCATTATTTGGTAATGTCTTTAAGATTACGGCACTTTCACTATAAAGTCCTATGAATATGATTCTATTTGATTCTTGTAAATTCTGTTAGATGATGCGAGTGTTTACGTTTCGGATGGCTCTCTCCGAAGCGAAGCGAAGGTAGAGAGCCAACGAGCGCAGCGGCAGCTCACGCTACGGATTGCCCTTGTTGCGTATCTTATCGAAATACTGCTACTTTCATTTTGATCCTCCACTTACACATAAAAACCCTTTATATTATCTGTGGATTTGGTTCTTATGTGATGCTCTACATCCATATACATGTAGCTGTTCATATACGAACAAGTATCATACAGATATTATCCCTTTTTTAGTCAAGAGTGTGCCTAATACAGCAAAATTTGAGTGCATTTGTGCTGCGTTTTCTTGCGTTCAAGGCCGTTTTAGATTGTCAGAATAGCACCAGACAATTACTCTCATCTAGCACTTACTTTCCGACACCTTTGCTCAACTTTTTGGGGATCAAAAAAACGGATGAAATTCGACCAAAAAGTATGAGGTACCCCTCATAGCTTTCATCGAAAATCAAACGATCGCATTTTTCACCTTGATAACGAAGACTTTTACTATGGTATATCTTGGATCAAAACGTTTCTATCGATCTAACGTAGCCCCTGAATCATCTTTGTGGGACTTTGATATGTAAAATTTCCGCATTTTGGCCAGAAATCTCTTTTCATATTTTCGTAAACTATTCAATAAGTTTATTCAGAACATCTATCTTATTTGGTACCATTGGATGCATCTTGAAAAGTACTCTAAGAAAGCTTAGAGAAGCATTAGATGATCAGCATATTTTATATAGTCGAATCTGGCAAAATAATTCAATCAAATCGAAAAACCATTAAAACTTGTCCAATCTGGAGTAGACTGGCAAACTCAACGCCCTTGTCATGGTGAAGGCAATACAGTAATAGATGCTTTTAAAGCGTACGGAAAGTAGGTGGCAGATTACATAGCACTATCGTTAGCTATACTGTTTCTCTTGCATTCTATATTCAATAACGCCAGTCTATGAAAGTACTTGTTAGGTCAATTCCTTTCCTTTTTGAAGCTTTGAAAATGTCTAGGGATCATAAATTTATTACTTTATGATGAGCATTTCGACTCTTCGGTTGGTTTCCACCTACGATTCGCTTTGGTGAAAACTTGATTGTTGATTGATAGTAATTTAATATAAAATCTCTAATCATATACATATAAACCATGCCTGTCAAACGCCTGGCAACTCAATTTCCATATTAGGGTTCTAAAAATGTCTAGGGACTAGCATTTATTATGTTATGATGATAGTTGTTCTACTGTCTCTTGTATTCGATAAAGTTTTTGTATCCAGGATTCAAGGTTTTCCACCAGAACATGGTTACTGTACTAGGCCATAAACCATAAACCTATGTCATCAAAGTTAAGGAATGAGTAAACAGACATCAATATGATCCTTACATCGCCATCCTTGTTGAGATACCAAGAGCTGCAACCACTCTTCCAAACAGTACCGTTGAATTGTCGCTTTAGATTAGCTGTATAGGCGTTCTGAACATCCAGCTGTGGCTCCATAGCAGTAATGTTATTTTTGAGTGCATGTTTCATGCAACGAATAGCATATTGCACTTGACTAGCGCTCTATGTGAGTGCCTTTGTCATTTTCATTCAAAACTATTCACGTACCATTCAATGACAGTGACAACAGAATTATGACCAAGACCTACACCAGCGCCGAGTAAAAGAAAGAAATTGGGGAAGCCATGAATGGTGGCACCCTTGTATGTGTCTGGATAGCTGTTTTCCCATTTATCTCTGAGCGAAACATTATCTCTTCCATGGACTGCTCAAGGTGTAAAAAAAAAAAGGTAAATCATTGATATCCTCACAAAGAGACATTTCAAGCACTTACTCTCTAAATTACCCAAAAAGCCTTCTACATTGAAGCCGGTGGCCAGCACCAGGACATCTACTTGGCGAGAATTACCTTCAGAGTCGATCAGTTTATCATTTTGAGCATCCTTGACAGCTCTTGGTACCACAGTGACATTCGGCTTAGCCAATGCCTCCAGATAGTTTTCTGATTTAGCGACACGTTTACATCCAGGCGGGAAAGAAGGTGTCAAAATGGGGATTAGATCAGGACGGCCCACTCGTTTCAACCTGAAAGCAGTGAGTTTTTCAAAGAGGCGTTGGACAAATTTGCCAATGAATGTGCCATGGAATCCAAAGCCTGCATAATAGAGTTCATGCTACATTTACAAAAAAAGATGAATTACGGATTTTTTTTTGTTTGTCCATGTTTATGATATGCGCACCTGAAAGAAAATTGCATTACGAAAGATGCGCATCAAAAAGGGAACGTGTCTCAAGAGAAACTTGGTGACTCGAGAGTAGGCAAATTGATCTCTGGGAGCAATCCAAGCGGGTGTTCTCTGGTAACTGATCAGATGTTTGGCAACTCTGCGTAGTTCAGGAATAGCTTGAATGGCACTTGCTCCACTGCCAACCACAGCGACAGTCTTGTCTTTGAAATCAATGGAAGAATCCCACATTGCTGTATGAACAATTTCGCCACCAAAACCCTTGAATTGAGGAGGGATGTTTGGGACACGCAAAGGGCCTAAACCAGCAAATCTACAGGGCAATTTTAATGAGTATACTTGTACAGTGTGGTGCCATCTATTGTAGCACTTACACATAGTCAAAGTACTCGGTGACAATGGGTTGTGGTTGAGCCGTGTCTGTGTGTCTGGAATCCACCTTCCACACTTGCTTTTCTTGCATCCAATCAATGCGGATCACCTCCGTATTGAACTTTGTTTGCTCATAGATGTTGTACTTTTTTGCCACTTTGCGGAGGTATTGATAGATCTCATTCTGCGGGCTGTAGTGATGAGACCAATCTGGATTCAATTCAAAGCTGAACGAATACAAGGGACTCGGGATGTCACTGTGTTTAGCTAGCACATTAGCCGTAAGATCCTTGATCTGCATTCATAGGGACATGTTTCCTTACCAAGCACATCCAGGGTAAGTGTTGTCGTGCCATGTTCCTCCTACGTCAGCTGAAATTTCATACAATTGTGCTTTGATGCCCAGTTGCTTCTTTACTTGGATGGCAGCACACAAACCGCTGAATCTACAAGTGTGATTTGTAAATGGAAAAGTCTATTTTGAACTGTCCTTTTTGCCTCATTCCATTACCCTGTTCCAATGACGGCGACTGTTGGCTGAGGCATTATGAATTGATACAAAAGATGAGCAAAAGATTTCAAAGAAGGGTCGTATCTCAACTCATGGCTTTAAATATTCATCTTGGTTTTCTTAATTGGGCGAAAAAAGCTTATGTGATTGAATGGCCTGTTGTACAAAAGGAGCACATTGGATATGAGATTACCGTCATGAAATTTACCCCATTTATTAACAATTTCGGATGATCATGTATACATAATTCGAATTGACATGATTTCCAAGTAGGCATTCTCTCACATGGCAACTTTGACAAGTGACACTAAAATGGAAGGTTTCTTCCATATTACATTTGCATTTTGCAAAAGGGCAATTGAATGACGTATCGAAATGATGGTGATGGACGAATCACCGAGTGAGGCTTGTGTGTTGTTTGCAGGTTTTTTTTTTTCTTCTTTTTCTTCATCATACTCATTTTGCATGTTGGTGTGTGCCAACTGATTTATTTCCTTTCTTTTTCTACTCTGTGCATCTTTTTTTTTCCTCTTCTACTCCACCTTTTGTACTCTTCACGTATTACATTTACTTTGGCAACAACGACATTTACACCCGACATCAACCATAGAAAGCGCAAAACCATGGACATGCATGAAGATTCTGACCAAACGCCTGCCAGCAACAGCCATTGCATCTCCAATGAAATTGCCGCCATCTATACATCGACCTTTCAATATGTTGGCATGGAGTTCATTGATGCCCTTATGCGAGAAATCACCGTGCAAGCACAAGTCGATTCTGCACTATTTCTGCAATTGCTGTCGCCCGAAGAGTACAAGGAAATAGCCAAAATCTACACAAAAGACAACAAGAGCAGGTTCCATGTTGTTTCTTGTGCAGCATCTACTACGAGTTCCCCTGAAATTCAGCACTCGTCTTGCTCCTCAGGTGATGATCCATCACCATCGTCCAATGTGGATTTAACATCCGATGGTCTTCAGGACCAGTTTTTATTGATTAGGTCTTGCTTTTCAAATCAAGCGAGCATGAAATCAAGGTAAGAGTGGCAGTGTGTGTGTGTGTGTGTGTGTGTGTGTGTGTGTGTGTGTGTGTGTGTGGCAAAGGATGGGACTGACCCGCATTTCTAGACTGACAAACGCCATTATACCTCTATCAACACTGAGCGCATCATCGCCCTACATCAAGACATTACTGCACAGCGAGAAAATAGCGTCCATCACTCACAACAAGGACAAAGAGGAAGTGGAAAGGGGCATTTATCCGGATTACGAGCACTTTGTTGGATACCGACTAGAGGCAGCACAAAAAAAGGATGATGCTATTAGAGGCTTATTGTGTGTTACGGATCATGCTACTATGGATAATCGAAAACTAAGCATCATCAGTAATATGCTGGGCACTGTGCATACCCGATGTATCAACGAATTGAATCAGCTACAGAGCAGGGAACAATTGATCAGTGCGAGAGATTTGGCTGTGTTGGATGCAGAGAACAAACTCAAGTTTTTGGCAGACATGAGCCATGAGATCCGGTAAGAAGAGGTTCTGGATAGACAATGCCAGCGTGTGTATTCATATATGCAATAGAACACCCATGAATGCTGTCATTGCATTGACTGATTTGCTGCTACAAGAGAGATCCAGCCTGAATATCGAGCAGATTGAGCACCTGGAAGTGATCCAAACCAGCGGCAGCCATCTCCTCACAGTAAGCCACTAGGTATTACGTGTAATCAACAGACACACTAACAGGTCCAAACAAGATTATCAATGACATTCTAGATATATCTAAATTAAATCATGATCCCAAGTTCAAGCTAGAAAGCCGCCGCTTTAGTCTCAGAAAATGCTTAAAAGGTAAATGCAATGTGTGTCATATCAAAAGTACGATCAAGCTAAAAACAACAAACAAGATACGTTAAATATGGCTAGACATCAGGCGTCCATGAGCCAGCAAAACAAGGTTGTCTATGTGCTGGAATGTCCACCTGACAAGGACGATAATATGCCTCTGCCGCAACTTATTGCCCAGCTGGAAAATAAGGGTGTTCTACTAAGGCCTCTATTGCATAAAAAGGGTAAGACTGTATTGCCAATAATTTGGAAAATTGATCCAGATGTGCCGGATCATTTACTGGGCGATACCATGCGACTGACTCAAATCATGCTGAATCTCTGCTCCAATGCTGTCAAGGTAAGCAGAGTAGCCTAGATCAAAAGGCAACAGAAACTCATGCATACTGTTTAGTTTACCAAACAGGGCGGTATTCATATTCGCATCAAGAGATCCACGCCAACACCATTTCGCACTACCTCATCATCTCAGGCGGCTACCAGACACAACGAGAGACGCATGACGTTTAAAGAACGTTATGACGCAAAGATCGAAACAATGTGGACTCAAGCCTTACAAGACAGAAGAGATAGAAACAGCAATGCCTACAATCCAGCCATGTCACCCACATCGTCTTCCACAAATACTAGTGGTGGACTCGTCACTGGCAGCTCTGCATTAGATGATCCAGACATGGACTATTTTAGCGAAAAGTCCATACTCGAGATTTCAGTGACGGATACGGGCATTGGCATACCTGCAGATCGTTTGCCCAAATTGTTCAAGTCCTTTTCTCAAATTGATATATCCACAGCCAGACGATATGGTGGTACAGGTCTAGGCCTGGCCATTTCGAGCACACTAGTCAACCGTATGGGCGGTTGTGTCTGGGTGGAATCAGAAGAGGGCGTAGGTTCTCGATTTGCATTGACATTACCAATGACAGTCGCTCCCAGAGGCAGAAATTACAGCAGTGATAGCACGCCTCTTGGCTTCGCTGGATCACCTTCATCACCAGGCTCCACTGTGTCCGACAGTAGTAGCAGTGTGCATTCTGCCCTAGGCGGCAGCAATACTGGCAATGACATCATATCGCCCATGTCTTCCATGTATACCTTTACTACACCAGCAGTGAACAATACGCCCAATAATCCAGGCTATTTCCCATTGACGACGATGCATACCAGCAATATGACAGTTACTCCACAACCACAGCCACAACAACAGCAGCAGCAGCAGCCGCAAATGCATCGTCCAGCTCTGCCTCGAACCACACATCAGCAATTGTATCCTTCAGATACACTCAACATTCGAACCGAGCCTCAATTGATACCGCAAATCATTCAATCGAATACTGGATCTAATGAGTCGTTTTCTCCCATGGCCGAAGATACACACGCACTAAATGCACCGGCTAGGACGATGGAGACTCGAAATGCAGAAGATGTGAAACGAGTGATAGCCAACACAGATAGCAGCAACAATACCATCCACAACAGCCTTAGTGCCAATAATGCGAGTGCGAATCAGGGCAGAAAGTCGTACAATGATCTGCTATCGCCAGCCAGTCGAAGCACTCGCGTAGGCATCACAAAGCAGCATTATCACAATCGAAAGCCGCAAACCAAGGAAGAGAATCTAGCGAAATTGCATCCACTACGCATTTTATTGGCAGAGGATAATATATGTAAGTTGCCATTGGGGGTGGGTTAGGTGATTCATGTGTTGATGCCTTGATGTGTAGTGAATCAAAAGATTGCTATAAGTATTTTAAAGCGATTAGGCTATGTGGATGTTGCTATTGCGAATAATGGAAGTGAAGTCTTGACGTTGATGAAGACTTCTGTGTTTGATGTCATTTTTGTAAGTATACGTCTTGTTTATGTGCAGCTTTGAAAGAGACATCACTCATGATTCACTCTTTTAGATGGATCTGTATATGCCAGAGATGGATGGCCTTGAAGTCACTCGAGAAATCATCAAGGAAAGAACTCGACAAAAGCAAGCAGACATGGCGCCGTCCAACGATACAGCACAGACCAGCGAATCTTCAGCTTCAGACCTGCTAAACACCGTGGATGTCTATATCATTGCTCTCACTGCTTCAGCATCCCGTGAGGACAGACAGATCTGCATTGATGCTGGCATGAATGATTTCATCAGCAAGCCATTCACCATGACAGAGATGAAGTCAGCGCTCAAGACTTGTGCCAATAAACGTAAAAAGAGAAGAAAGCTTGCACAGCAAAAGCAGATGGAGGAAGTGTTTACAGATACAGTAGCAGCAACAGCCGGTATTCATCCTACAGCCTCCAGATCGACAGAGATGATTCATGCCACGACGGATGACCCCATGTTGGATGTCCAGACTGCGGCTCCATCTTCCTCCACACCGTCTACTTAGTCATCATCCCTTTCGTATCCTACGCTCTATCTGTTTACCACCATTATTATACTTCTGCATACCCCCTTTTTTTTTCCTTTATGTCTGTTTTCACATTTGTTTATTCCTTGCTTTCTCTGTAAATATATATATATATATAGCTATTTTCTCGAAATAAAGCTGATTGCTACGTTTTATTGACATGTGCAAAATGAAAAATGTATACTATTGAATGGATAATGAATGGTATGTATATATATATACTAAGAGCTCTGCTACTACTTGGCTCGGTTATCTGCAATAAGGAAGGCTTCTTTGAGTATGGAATGCACACCTTTTCGATTGCCTGCTGGAGTGTCATTGTCCTCTTCCTCCAGCATCTCGTCGTCTGCTGAAGACATGTTCTTGTCCAAACGCAGCTTCATATTGGCCATCTTGAGAATGTACTCTTCAATTGTGTCGCTACAAATCAGTTTGTGGATAATCACATCCTTGGTTTGACCCACACGATGAGCACGATCTTCAGCTTGCTTGTCGTTTTGTGGGTTAAAATCGATATCATACAAGATGACAATGCTAGTAGATAGGTGTGAGTCGAAAGAGATTGCAATGGACTCATAGAGTCAACTTACTTTGCAGAGGTCAAATTGATACCAAAGCCACCAGCCTTTGTGCTCAGTAAAAACACGTTGATGTCTGCATTGTCGTTGAATTCATCAATCAGGCTTTGTCTTTCCATCACCTTGGTTTCACCGTCCAGTCGCAAGAAAGAGATATCGATGGTTTCCATGACGAGTTCCAGGATATCCAGCATTTTTGTAAATTGACTGAAAATCAGCACCTTGTTGCCCTCCTTTTTGAACTTGGGCAGCAATACTTTGAGTCGTTCAATCTTGCCAGAGTCCATCCATTCTTGGTTTTTTAAGCTGTAGCGTTGGATTCTCTGTTTGGATAGTACAGTTAGCTACCACAATCAATCAGTGTAATCAAAACAGCTTATACCTTCTCTTCTCTGCAGAACCGATCAATCTCGAAATCAGACATCACTGTGAAATCTTCATACATATATTCCAAGTTGGAGTCCCAGTACTTGACATCCTTGTGAAGCTCCTTGGCCATGTCTCTCAGCATGTCATCGGTATACACATTTCTAAACATCAGGGGATGATCTGCCGCCTTTCTCAAGTGAATCACAACATTGGACATGTCCTCAAACTGTGCCTGCATGTCCGTTTTTTTCTCCACCACAAGTGGCTGCTGTTCTGCTACTTCTGCTGCTGTTGTTTGCATTTCTTGGTACTTCTTTTTGGTTTGCTCGATAATATGGTTATACAATTTAGCTTGGTTTTCAGTCATGTCGCAGTGTTCGATAATCTGTTCCTTCCTGGGCAAATCCTTGAGCACGTTTTCCTTTTTACGACGAAGCACGAATGGAGTCATCATCCTCTTGGCACGGCTGATACGCTCTTTAGCAAGCACTTGAATCGATGTCTCGTCGGCCGCTGTCCCAAGCTCGCTGTTTTTAGTGTCGTTTGTCTGCGATTTACGAATCTTGAAGATGGAGCGAATGTCTTCTTCGTGCTGAGCAAATGTGTCCGGCATGATAAACGTCAACAATGATACCAGTTCCTGCAAGTTGTTCTGCAACGGTGTACCCGTCAAAAGTAGGCGGAAAGGCGTCTTGATGCCCATGAGAGACTTGTATCGTGCACTGGTGCAGTTCTTGACCATATGGCCTTCATCCAGAATCATGGACTGACATGCTAATTTTTTAAAGAACTTTCTGTCGTCTGCGTGGCCCGAAGCCAAGTTGTATGTGGTAATGATGACTTGAAATTCGTTGTCTTGATTTTCTTGCAGTAAGTTTATGCGTTGCTCCATGCGTTCTTGCTGAGAGCCGTGGTACACTCTGATCTCCAGGTCAGGACAGAAGCGCTCAAACTCTCGCTCCCAGTTTTGGATGGTGGAAGATGGCACCACAATCAGATGAGGACCAGTTTCGCCAATTTCATTCAATCGACCCAGAAAGCTGATCACCTGCGCTGTCTTGCCTAGACCCATTTCATCTGCCAGAATGCCAGAGATACGTTTACGGTAAAGCAACAGCATCCAATTGACACCCAGAATCTGATAGTCCTTTAGCGTCATTTCAGGGTTGACAATGTCTGGTTGCTGCGTGAGATATCCTTCCAGAGCATCTCGATAGCGAGTTGAATTTACTTTAGCACTGTCCAAGGATATGCTGGTGAGGCTCATACCAGGCTGATCGTCATCGTTCTCATCATCTTTGGATGTGGCAGCAGCAGCAGCAGGTGAACCTTGTCGACTGTTGTTGAGTTCTTCCCAAATGTTGATAATGTTGCGCAACTTGACGCCCAAGTTCTCCACCTTCTTGATAATCTGGTCCACAGCGCGATAGCCACTCATCATCTCATAGCAGTTTTCAATATACTTGGGACTCAGGCCCTTGGTTTGTCTTAGTTTGGTCTCGAGATCGTCTTCATCAGCAAAGGGTCGCAATTCGATCAATTTATCAGCAGAGGCGGATTTGCAGCCTGTCATGATCTGGAAATCCTTTGACGAGCATGTGTTAAAGTACAAGACGACAGCTGTCTGTTTTTGCTGTCTATTCTCCATTTGACGACCTTCTTCCGCATCTGAATCACTGTCATCGTCGTCGCCAGAGTCTTCTTCTTCTTCTTCTTCTTCTTCAGATTCTGTGTTGATTTCAATTACGCCATCGCCGTCATTGTCACTGAGTTCAATCACACCGTCCTTTTCAGTGTAATGTTTATGCGTCAAGCGAGGCTTTTTGACATGTTTAGGCTTGCTGGCTGCTTTCGTTGCCAATGTCTGATACGCATTCACAATGGATGGATCCTTTCGTAAAACAGCTCTAATCTCCTTATCTGGCACATGAACTCCATTCGACAGCTTTGATAAACGATTCTTCAAAAAATGCATTTTCTTGGTCTCCTTGGTCTTTTGATGAAGGTCGATTGTCTTGGTGAGCTTTTCATTGTACAGTTGATCATCCACATCTTCCATCATGTCATCTTCAGAATCACTGAACGGTTGGCGTCTCTTTTTGGTGTTGGTGCCTGTGGATTCCTCATCGTCATCTTCCATGGAGCCTTCATCTACCTGCGCATCATCATCGTCCTCTTCTAAATCTGCTTCTTCATCAGAGGAGAAAATGATGCGATTCATCACTGGTTTTCTTTCTCTCAACACACGCTTGTTTTCTGTGATGTTGGCTTCATCATCATTATCATAGTCAACCACCTCTTCATCGTCACTGTCAATGGGTCGTCGTTGCTGTTTCAAGCGTCTTCTAGGCGCTGCTGCTGAAGTGAGATCAATCAACGGCTTCTTTGGCTTGGAGTCGAATCCAACCTTTCCAAATGTCTCTGTCAAGTTTTCGGTACTACTGCTGCTTCCACTTCTGCTGCTGGGTAGAGAGAAGACAGATGATTTGGAGGCAAACATAGAACGGTTGGTGCTCTTCAGATTAGGGTTGACTTTGATCTTTGATCGAGTGTCATTTTCTACGGGCTTTTTGACAGGACTGAAAAAGGAGCTAATGCTTTTCGTAGTAGAAGGAGGTTTAGATAAAGATGAAAAAGTAGGGGGCATTGCGTTGCTTGTGTGAGTTTAGAATTGACGGACAGGAGACAGAGAGAGAGAGAGAGAGAGAGAGAGAAGAAAATGGAGAAATATAAATAATGCTTTCAAAAAAATTTTACGTGAAATCGCTGTAATCAAAGGCAAAAATTCATAGGCCTCCTGCCAATCCCCTTTTTGTTTCAAATCGAGATATTGACTTCATTTGGAAAGGTCGTTATCTCTGGTTGTTAAAAACGCCCAACAACAAGGTCATGTTTTGAACCAGGTATAAACATTGGGAGCATTGCTCTTTGCAAGCTGTCCTTAACGACAGCAAACTGGAAGGCTATCATTTGCATGAATGTAGTCATTGCGCAAGGTAACATACAAAGGTAAATGCATGACAGAACGAGAATTTAACCATTTTGTCATCTCAAAGCTTCAAATCGCGCTAATATATGCTGAAAAATCTCATTTACTAGCAGACAGCATACTAGCACTGCTTCCTACTACTCAAAAGTATGCAAATCACAGCGAAATCTGAGTAGACTAGAGTCTTGTTTGCTCGGGTTAGGAGCCGTTTCAAACTTCCGGGATAGCACCAAATAATTGCTCTCGTCTAGCCCTTACTTTCTGACACCTTTGCTCAACTTTTTTGGGATCGCCAAAAATCCACCAAATCCATGAGGTATCCCTCATGGTTTTTATCAAAAATCAAACGATCGTGTTTTTCATCCCAAAAACGAAGACTTTTACTATGGTATATTATAAATCAAAGTGTTTCTCTCAATCCAAAGTAACCCCTAAAACTTTGTTTGTGGGACCTTGTTATATAAAACCTCGACATTTTTGCCAAAAACCTCATTTCGTACCTTGAAAGATACTCAAAAAGCTTGTTTAAAAAACCTCTTGTAATTAACATCATCAGATGCGCCATGAAAAGCTCTCCAAGAATGCATTAGAAAGTTTGGGGTGATCATTACAGTTTACATAGTCGAATCTGGCAAAATAGGTCGAAACGAATCCAGAAAGTTGGAAAATCATCAAATCAGGACATTGCAATGTGTTGTGTAACACCATATCAATGGTATAAAGATCCAAGCATCCACATCAATAAACGTCAGTCTTTCTTCTTCCTATATATTACAGTGGTCCCTTTATTCCTGAACAATACAAATGATAAGTGGAGAATAAAAAATTGGCTGGCAAACTTCATGCTATAAATGGTGCTCTCGAAAGCGCATGAGAAAGAGATTGCAAACGAAATAGTATAAGCCTTAAAGAAGTATAAATGTCAAAGCGTCAAGCTCCTCTTAAACATGTAACAAATTGTACAAATGTTTCAAATCAAGGAATAGCACCTTTGGCTCAAGAGTATTAGAAGCTAGCCATTTGTATACTATCAACTACAAGCAGTGCTTACTACGAGTAACATATACGTTTTCAAAGTATCAGTGTGATAAAGTGACGCTATTCATAACCCTTACTATAAGAACGGGTAGATGATGCCGCAGTAACCTTTTCTCTTTTTCTTTAGCTTTTTCTTCTTGATCTGAGAGGTTCTTGACAAGTTGAGCTCCCCGTCAACCATGCCTGGGTTGTATTGATCTCTTTTGGTCATGTCTTGTCTGCCTGATTAACGTCCGGGTTAATTCTAGGGAGGTTTCTTCGAAACTAACTCACTCTGCTTTATCGCAGAGGATTCATTGGTAAGATATTGATATGATGCAGTCTTTGGTGTTTCTCTCTAGTAGTCTCTCTCTCTCTGTCTCTCTTGTACCTGCATCATACGCTTTGGCGCACCAATGTAGCTCGTAATCCCCTTGAACGAAGCTTATGTGTGTATTTGTTGGCATAAGTGGGATTCTTGGGATCAGATCATCAAGTTGGATTAGCTGGAGGGTCAGAGGGTTGGGATCTGGGGGTTGGGACCAGATGTATTTCGACCTGCTCGTTGGTTGGTCCTGCTAATCATGGTTTATTCATGAGAACTGACAGAAATACTCATTTTACATAGTATATACTTTTTAATGAGCCTTTATCTGAGCAGTCTATACAGAGCACTTCTCAATAATTTTGTATGAAAAATAAAAGGTTTATAATGCTTAAAAGGATGTGAGATAATGATTTAACTCATGAGTTTTGTTGTTAATTAATATAGTATTAAGTATTGAATCTTGGCACTGACATGCAATGATTGTATATTTGAACGAGTCGGTCTCCAACTACAGTGCTACTGTATATGGATACAGAGATACATCGCATGCTCAAATCATAACCACAGCTCCTCGTCTCATTCTTGACAAAAACACTAGTGAAAATGTCAAGCGATATACAACGTTTATAAGGGTATGGAAACGAGAAATGAGATTATCATAACGCTAACATTTACATCTGAAATTACAAACATATATACAATTCAGCCAATGTTACCCTTGTATCGATACGATCCAGCCAAAGCTGTTGGGATATTGACATCAATTTGCACCAAATGCATTGAAGTCAAGGTAAGGTACACAGGAGTCACAAGAAAACGTGGGGAAGGCTCTCTGCCACACTTTGAGCCTAATTAATACACCTTCAAATTAGAACAGATTCTCCTATCCTTTCTTTTTTTTCACTCTTTTTCTATTTCTACAACACAAAACATCCAGGGAAGATGGCCCAAGTGGACTCGAGCAATGATTTGCAGCACAAGTCTCCAGACTATTATCCCATCTCACAGCCCATCCTAATCCATGTAATACCTAGCGACACAAGCAAAAAATGATAGACATATGCTAATATGCAACATTTGTTGTTTCTAGTCAAATCAGGGCAAATCCACAATGAGTAAACAGGATTTTTAAATGAAAGAGGTCCTATACTAACACTTGTCTTATGGTTGTAGTGTTGTTGAATAGTAGCAAGAGCGATAGTGGATATATCCATGAATCACATCTTTCAGGGGAATCACAATTTATCAACAGTAATATCACGCCCATTCACGGTTGCATCATGGTATTCAGAGCTAATCTGTCTCACATTAGAGCCTCCAAGTATCTATTTGCATGAACACCTTGGTGATGATGAGGATGAGGATGTCGACAAGTTTTCGATGCACAGTAGCATGTTTGAGGATGGAGCTACTTCAAAGCCAGAGTAATTTACACATTCAATTTGACCTTGAAAACACTATTAATAGCCATCCTCTATGATATCAGTAAATCTTCCAAACGAAGCTTTTTTGAACGAATTGGCCTGAGAAAGAAGCATCATCTTCAGCCAAATTTCGAGTACAATCTTGAGCAAGACCATCCACAGATGTCAGACGAAGACGAGCAGATGGATATCATTGATCGCAACGAAGAAGACGATGACGATGACGACGAACTATCGTCCTGCTCCTCATCAGAGGAAGGCAACGCACCTCATATTAGTGTGTCGACTCCAACGTCTACTCCTGGGCGGCCAAGTTCATTGAGTAGCCAGTATCAAGCCGGAAAGTATGTCAAGGTAAAGCAAGAAACGAACATGCCCACAGCAACTGGATCGTTAACGATAGCAACACGCAGACAAAGACAAAGCATAAAAAGAACAACCAAGAGTTTGCACGGCTCATGCTGGCTCAGAGCATCCAAACGTCCTATAAATCCGACACACTCAACAACAGCAAGCATGAATATCACAACCATTACCGCATGTCATCTGACTCATCAACAGAGCCAAGCCCGAACCATCCTTACGGTGCAATTTGGGCACTCAAATTTAGTAAGGATGGACGGTATCTCGCATCAGCAGGGCAGAATTGTGTCATTTACCTGTGGACATTGTTGGCTCCTCAAAATCAGCAAGATGTTCCTGAATTCTCAATCAACGTATTGGAGGAAACCCCGCACATGGAATACATTGGACATAAAGCGGATATTTTGGATCTTGCATGGTCAAAGGTGAGACTCTATTTGTTTCTGCGATGCTTGTGCTAAATGCTTTGCAGAACAACTTTCTTCTATCAAGCTCTATGGACCACACAGTGAGGTATGTGTCTATGGTCTTATTCGGCATGTGCTATTGACACTCACGCCGTGTCAACAGATTATGGCACACATCACAGAAAAATTGCCTGTGTGTGTTTCAGCATTTGAATTTTGTCACATCCATTGAATTCCATCCCAAGGTAAGATTACCAGAACAAATAGCGAAAAATAGAGTCCACCAACATGCCGCCTATATTAGGATGATCGCTTCTTCTTGTCTGGATCCATGGATGGCAGAATTCGAGTTTGGAACATACCCGAGAAACGAGTAGCTTTTTGGAACGAGATTCCTGGCAACCGGCTAGTTACTGCAGCAGGCTTTACGTTGGATGGTAAAACTGTGATTACAGGCTCACATGATGGTCATTGCTATTTTTTCGAGACACAAAGCCTCAAGTACATCACACAAATTTCCGTGAATAGCGACACCAACAGCAATCGCAACTCATCATCGAAAAAGGGTCCCAAAATCACAGGCGTTGAGATGATGCCTGGTATGCCACCAGGTGACGAGAAACTGTTGGTCACTAGCAATGATTCCAAAGTGAGATTATACAACATGAAGGATAAAAGTCTCATGTTCAAATACAAGGGCGTTGAAAATACGTGTCTTCAGATCAAGGCTAGTTTCAGGTACACAGTTGAGCATAAGCTCTGTTGATCTATTACTCATGCTTCTATGATTTTCTTAGCGATGACGGAAGATACATCATCAGTGGTTCAGAGGATTGCCACACATATATATGGCGAACAGAGCAATCCAGTGTATCACCTCTACATCACTTGCAAGAATCCAGAAGTAAAGCATTGTCTGTGTTTGGACATCTTGGCGAATCTACTCTTAAGTTCCCTTCGCATCATTTTGACAACCACTCTACACCTACATTGCAACAAAATCCGTCTACACCGGTATCAGAAAAGCTGAACCAGCAGCAGCATCAACAGACACGATTTTCAAAATGGCTCAAGAAAAAAGACAACCACACTGATAAAATTCGAAGTCGAACAGAGTACTTTGAAGCGCACGATTATGTAGTGACAGCAGCCATTTTCGCACCTGCCAAAACCAGACAGTGGATTGCCAAATCAAAGCTAGACGCCATCTACAACAACACGCCTCTCCATCTTCGACGCTGTTCAACAGCAAGCAGTGGGAGCCATACTTCCTCGTTTGTCAAAGAAGAAGATCAGTATTCTGAAGGGCATATACTCATTACGGCTGACTTTCGTGGACTCATCAAAGTATGGCGAGTTGATTCTGGGTCGTACCAGCCATCTAATACTACACTGCTACCACCTCTCGATACCCAATCCTTACATGCTGCATCGACACCGCCATTCGATATCCTATCTACTTCACCCAATAGTGGCAGCGGTGCTCGTTCTATATCATCTTCGTCTTCGCCAAAGGTCAAGAAGAATTTTGGCTTATTTTCATCTCGGCATTCAAAGTAGTACTATATATAAAGCTGAATGTAAACCCTTGAAAACTGGCCATGATGGCAATTCAATGTCAGAGAGGCGGCAAAGCAAGGTTATTATGGAAACGGTTTATTTACTTGTTTATACGTCTAAAATACATAGTGGAGGATGGGCAAAGGAAAAATACAGATATTTCAAATATATGTGAGGTAAAATGGAGGGAAAGATGAGTTTATACAAAAGCTATTTACTTGCACAACATGGCAATCAAGGCACCGCCTACACTGCCACCTTCAGAAGCAACTTCGAGAGTGATCTTGCTACTGGTCTCCTTGCCATACCATTCATCTAAAGCACGACGGACACGCAAATTCATATGGGGATAGAATTCGTAAGTAGAGCCATTGATACCAACGACAATATCATCACGATCAGCTTCAAGCAGTTTTTGTTGATCAATCAACGAGATGATGGAGACAGCAGCCAACGAGGCAGAGCGAGTAGAGACAATGCGACAGATGCGAGTCAGGATGGCAATATCATTCAAAGTGGGGGTATTCACGCAGTTGAAGTTACTCAAGAGTTCAAGGCTGGCCTTGTGATCCACCTTGTCATCGTTCTCCAAAGTGCTCATGTACATGGTGGGGAAGGCCCAGGCCTCACCAAAACCTTCAGGCACATGTCCTTCAAACAATACACCAGCCCTGATGAAATCCATAGCGATCAGACGAGTTAATTCACCCATGTAGGCACCAGAAAGCATTTTTTCGTATAGTTGGAACTTGGGTTGATTGTGAGAATTGTCCAATTCCAGATCATATTTGGTCAATGGTAAGTAAGCCTCGGTTCCAAAAATATCAATCTCGGTGTTGATCAACATTTCCGTATTCTCGGAGTATTTACTGCGGATACTTTCATCGAGCTTGGTGATGAGGGGCACTTTCTCAGGGTAAGCAGCATTGATACCGGTAGCAAAGATGAGACCAATGCGACAAGCAGGATTTGTATAGCCATGAGCAACCAGAGTGCCAACTGTATCGTTGAGGATGGCAGTCACCTTGACATTCAAGTTCTAAATGGTTTAAATGAGTCTCCAATGTTCTTGATTGCTACTGTTTTTCACCCTTCACACCCCAAAGCAGTGTATTTTTAGAAACTCACCTTGCGCTTGAAAGCATCATGGAACATATCAGCAAGATCCTTTCCCTCCGTGTTCTGAAGAGTGAATCCCTTACCCATTCTGAGAATAGTACCTCGATCGACAGCAGTTTGGCTACAAAAAAGTAAAATGTATGGATCAATATATGATGTTTTTCATTGTCGACGAGCAAAGTACAACTTACTCTACAGGGAAACTCCAGCAAACACCTAAAGCAAGCGTCTCTTTGCCAGCAATCTGAGGTTCGGAAAAGAGATGCTTAGCATCCACAGTAACAAGGTCATGAATGGCATCAGCAATCCAATCAAAGAAAACGGAGCCCTCGCCAGTCTTCAATTCAGGGCTAGGACGACGCTTGAGCTCATGAACAACAGATTTACCAGCACCTTTCAGTTCGACGGCAGCGATACGCAAGTTGGTACCTCCCAGATCCAAGGATAGAAAAGTTCCGGTCTCGTCACCAGTTGGCATTTTTGTAACAAAAGAGGGAATCATGGTAGCTAAACCTTTTGAGGGCGTTTTCAAACCAGTTTGGTACTCTAAATTGAACCCATCAACAATAGGTTTGAGCTGGTCTTTGGAGAGAAGGAAGTCCTTCTCGAGCGATTGAAATATAGTGTCAGCAGACATTTGTATTATAAAAAAGGTATTTTATCAAAAGAAAATAAAAAGTAGAGAGGAAAGAAAGAAAATATAAAGGAAAGGCAAATTTGAAATTATATAAATAGGGGTTGGACAAGAGCAAGGCCAGTGAAACCTAGTCTCAAGTCATTTTAGCCTTCAGGGCCAATGATCAAGACTCGGGGAATAATGGGAAGCGTGCTTTCTTGTTGAATCACCCTTTGAACCCTTTTTCCCATTAGATTTATGAACATGAGTTTCAAATTAAGGTATTGCACCAGACCCTGAATAAATATTTGATTGGTTTCTCAAGGTCTGTTATGTAATGCGGGAAAGAAAACCCTGACCGAAATCTCTATGGAAATAGACCCTTTCCATATTATCCAAACATTAGATTGAATGACTGAATCACACCATTTTTGTTGTTGGATAAAAACTTGTTGGACCCCGAAAAAATAAGGGTCCCCTTCTTCATCTAAACTCTCTAGTTGGTTTAGTAGATGGGCATTTCGTTTCATTGTTTCCCTGGACGTTGCCCACCACTCGTTGTTGCTAGGCAACCAAAACAGGTCCACCCTGGAAATGATGAAATGACTACTCTAATTTGTGCAACGACCACGATGCACTATACCAATCGTCATCTATATATTGTGTTTGATAACATGTCAGTACTCTATTGGGGTGGGGTCCATCTGTCCTGCTGTTCTTTTTCCCTTGCGGTAAATGTTTTTGTTTCGTGAGAATATTCTACATCAGGGTCGCACCCTTTTACATTAATAATCCAAAAATGTTAAGCCATTTGTTTAATTTCATTATGAGAAATGATGATTTTTTACAGTTTATTTCTCTTCATGCTTTAGAAAAAATTATATTAAAGGAGGGATAGTGATACAAAAATAAGAAATTATATGCGTTTTACATGTATAAGATAATAGAGAGGTGGGGAGAAGAGAATTAGATTTCTTTTTTGGGTTTCCTTGGTAGTAAGGACTCTAAGTAGCAAATGAAATAATATAAATATATGAATTCATGTTCTGTATGAAGTAGAACAATCTTTTGTGTTTGTGGGGTGAGAGATGGCAGAATATTCATCCAACATTGATTTACAACTTTTCGTTCCTTGCAGCAGCGATAGCACGGCCTTCCTTGAGAGGATCAGCTCCGGAGTAGGTGATGATAGCGGCAATACCGAGCAAGGCAGCAATAATACAACCAGCCATGGCACCCTTACCCTTGGCGGTGAAGCCGTCAGGAATTAAGGTAATACCACTGGGAGCACCACTAAGGTCAAGAGCAGATTTAGCAGCAGCGTTACCTTCGTAAGCATGACCACCAGCAGTACAGACGTCCTTGAAGGCTTGGGGTAAGGTCAAGCGTTGTTGAGCGACATCGGGAGCTTCAATCATGACGGCAGCCAAACCAGATTCCAAATGCCATTCAACGTGACAATGGAAGAACCAAGCTCCAGGATTGTCAGCTCTGAAACGGATCAATACAAAAGTTTCGGAAGGAACGAGGATAGTATCACGACGAGATGGGTTATCCAAGAACCATTCAACATTGCTAGCATTGCCATCATAGACACCATTACCGCGACCCACCATTTGGAAGACATGTCCGTGAAGATGGAAAGGATGGTGGCCAGCATCGAGATTGTTGACGACGATTTCAACCATATCCAGATGGTTCAAGACAAAAGCCATAGTTTGAGGACCATACACTTCTTCACTGAGAGAATAATTGCCCTCACTCAATGTGGTGTAGAGAGAAGGAACCTTGGGAGAAAGATAGGGAATTTCATTGAACATACCACGATTGAGACCGTCAGTAGTAACTTGGAAATCAAATGTGAGGTTTACTTGCTTGTCAAAGGGGACAGCAGCTTCAACAACAGCAGGAACAAGGACCATATCATCAAAGGTACTACCCATGCCAACATCTTCGCTAGGTGCAAAAGTTGTGGATTGGTTGTTGTACCAAAGAGGGGCGGTAATATTGAGAATAAGGTCATCAGGGATAACATCGTACATCTCACTGTTCAAGTCAGCGTGGATGTAGTAGTTGGAATCAGTGGTGTTCTTTGCGGTAACAAGGACAGAAACACGTTGAGCGGCAGTCAAGTAGACACTTTGTACAGGAGCACGCTTAGTAACAATACCATCGATTTCAATAACTTCGAGTTGATGGCCATCAATACTAAAGTAGAACATAGAGAAACCAGACATGTTGATGAGGCGAAGACGGTAGGTTTTACCAGGAACAAAGCTAAGACTATCATTGACGCTATTGAACATGAAGCCAGATTGAGGAACAGGTTCAGCACCAGTGGGATTCCATTCACTCATGAAAACCTTGAGGCCTTCTGTGCTAGAAGCGTGATACCAATCTGCAAGAAGTAAACAATAACGGTCAGCTTGTAATTTACTTTAAAAGGGCCATTTACATATATTACCTTGTAAGGGAATTGTAACATCGTAGTCGTACTGATAAGTTTCGTTCTTTGCATGAATGATAACGGGAGCACGAAGACCGTCCAAATATTGACCCTGTCATTCACAAATCGTTTAGTATCTCGTTTGACACATTCTGGCGACTCCCATTACCATATAATGAGAATGAATCCAGTAAGAGCCGTGTTGTGTGAGTTGAAATTCATAAGTAAGTTGATGACCAGCAGGAATGGCACTATAGATGTTTTATGAATACACTTGCCTATATCGCCATAGTGAGCAAAAGGCACAACTTACCATTGAGTAACACCAACAGCGCCATCCATCCAGCCTGTTCCGTTTTGGAACATACCATGAGTGTGAAGAGCAGTGAATGTATCTAATTGATTGTCGACATTGATAACCAAAGTATCACCTTCAGTAGCCTCAATGGTAGGGGGACTATGGGAGATATTTAGTAACCATGGTAACAGATTCAGGGATAGAATTACAAGAACTTACGGCCATTTTCCATTGACGCCTACAACTTGACGTTCAAAGAGATTATCAGGATTTGCAGTAGTATATGTGATGTTCCAGTCAAGGACAACACGAGCAGCTTGGGCAAGCCCAGTTGAACCGGCAACTAACAGACAAGTGGCCAAAAAACGCATTTTTTTTTTAGATCAAGAAAAAAAAATGAATAATGGAAAGAAAGATGAAAAAGAGGAGATGTTTTTCGAGTCAACTTATAGATCAAAAGTTACATATTAAAATAGTGTGGGTCCCCATGTATTTTACTTTTTATCTGATTTTGGGTCTTTCTTTCTCTTTTTTTTTTTTATTCGTCTCCACCATCAGATAATTTCAAAGATCTTCTCTTTGTACCTGTGTAATTGGTGCAACAATGTACCCGGAGAGACGCGGGAGTTTGGTAGTACGAAATGTTGTATTACAGTGTTTCATCTGATAACTCTTTTTTTTTTTTTTTTTTTATTCTCATCATCTTGTTTTCAAATCATAGAGTGGGGGGGAGGAAACAATGATATTGTTAGGAGCATCATCAGCGGGAGGTGATGGGTTACCGATCTAGATTTTTTACAACTCCATTAAATCTTCTTAAAAAGGATTAACTTTTGACCTTGTTCAATATCTGATCTTCTTCTTCTTTTTCATCAAATTTTTACGCTCAAAGATGTCTGAAGATCTCTTTAACGTTCCAATTTTTTTCATCTTGTTTCGTGAGACAACTGAGGCAGCCATCATTGTCTCAGTGTTGCTCTCTTTTCTGAAAAAGATGTTCAACCCTGAATCTCCTACTTATAAGCGTCTTCGCAATCAAGTGTGGATTGGCTCTGCTGCTGGCCTGTTTATTTGTATATGTATAGGTGCTGCCTTCATTGCTGTTTACTATACTGTCCTCAACAATCTTTGGGGAAACTCTGAGAATATCTGGGAAGGTGTCTTTTCTCTCATCGCTGTCATTATGATCACTGCTATGGGTCTCGCCATGCTCAAGACTGAACGTATGCAAGAAAAATGGAAAGTCAAGTTGGCTATCGCTGTGCAAAAGTCTACAAAAGAAAAGTCTTCATTTAAAGAGAAGCTTCAAAAATATGCCTTCTTCTTCTTGCCCTTCATCACTGTTCTCAGAGAAGGCCTCGAAGCTGTTGTCTTCATTGGTGGTGTAAGTTGGATTGATTTCATTTTTATAAGTTCTATAGACTGACATTTGTATAGGTTTCTTTGGGTATTTCTGGTAAATCTATCCCTATTGCTGCTATCATGGGTATCGTTTGTGGTGCTTTGGTTGGTTTCCTCATTTATCGTGGTGGTTCCTTGATTCAACTTCGTTGGTTCTTTGTTTTCTCTACTGTCATTCTTTACCTCGTTGCCGCTGGTTTAATGGCCAAGGCTGTTGGTTTTCTTGAGCAAAACTCTTGGAATAATGTCATTGGTGGTGAGGGAGGCGATACCATTTCTTACAGAGTTACTACTGCTGTCTGGCATGTCTCTTGGGGAGACCCAGAGCTCCGCGTTGGCTCTAACGGTGGCTGGCAAATCTTCAATGCCATTCTTGGTTGGAACAACACTGCTACTTATGGTACTATCATCAGTTACTGTCTCTACTGGTTGTTTGTCATTGGTTACCTCGCCTATTCATTCTTCAAGGAGAGACGCAATGCTATCCGCAAGGCTGAAGCTGGTGAATGGGATGATGGAGATGCCGCCTTGGAAGAGGCCAAGCAATATATTGATGAAACTGGTGAAATTCGTGCTGTCAATGTTGATCAAGATGAAGAAACCAAGGACCATCATCCTGAGACAATCGAAGTTGTACCTACCCAAGCAACTGCCAAAGCTTAAACAAACCTGTACTCATATTATAAAAAATCTATAGAATCCTAAAATCACTTTCATTTCTTACCTATTTACTTCATGTTGTGCAAAGAAAACTTCAATGCAATACATGGAATCACTTTTTTAATTGTCCCCACTCCATACTGTAATGTTATTAATACTATCCCATTTATCTTTGTTTTATTATCCTCATCTTCTACTATTCTGTATTGTATTGTAGCGAAGTTAGCCTTCATATCATTTCTAATAAAAAAAAATTATGCTGCAATTGACATGTCTTTTCTTCGATATTGGTCGAATTACAGTGGATTTTTCTCAGAAATAACTCTGCGCATTGTTTTTTCAAGTAACAAGAATACCCGAGAACAATCATATTTTGAGTTGATTCACCACGCTTGCTGAGATGGTCAATTTCGTAAAACGGCTGTCAGTTTGAAAATCAGATAATTATTGACGATGATTCATTCTTGTGCACATTACGCCAACAAACGGACCTAATCATGTTCAAAAATAATTACTCATTTACATGGTCTGTACAACCATGGTTCGCTCTCTCAATACAACAAGTTTTCACTTCAATTTGTTAACCTTACATCTTTGATTATCCACTCGGATCCTTTTGATTTCTGACAGAGAAGAATTAATAGATTTTTCTATAGAAAGCTAGTATTTATTACCCTTATCAGATGATTTTGGTATTTTGTAAAAAAAAAATCTTTAATCTGAGGCGTAAAAGCTTTTATAAATATACATAAAATCCATCGTATGATGAAGACTTGGTTATACATACAAATCATATGGTATAATAGCAGCTTAGCCTCGATCAGGTGTTGAAATGATGTGAATGGCAAGAGCATCAGATAAATGGAGTATCTATTACGGCTAACCTATAAGAAATCGATTGCCTAATCAGTTTCTTTTTCGTGTTCAATTCGCCTCTTTTGCATCTTTTTTTCGTGCGACTCAACTGTGAAATCAAACAAATAGAATCTAATCTAACCCTGGAAGATAGTGTACAACAAATACTGTGCTTGAAATCAAATAATCTGGTTTTAGAAAATAGTATCATATGGCCTTCTTCCTCGGGCCTGAGTAGATCTTTGGTGTGTTACTACTTGTTTTGACTGTAAATATGCATCTAGTATGAATGCCATTCTTTGGTTTCAGATGATGAGATGCATGTATCGTGTTATCAATCTGTATTTGTTTTGCTGCATAAGTTAATAAACTTGAAACTGAATCATTGACTTCTGACAAGATCAGATAAATGACCAGGGGCGGTACTAATGAACCGCACTAAAAACTTGTGGGGAGGGATGTCTTTGAATTGATACGTGCTACAAACCAACCGAGACAAGACCGGCTATTCAATTAGATGAGTACGAGGGTTCTTTTGAATCTGTCATACTAAAGAGCCCAATTTAAGCATGGAGTATGAGAAATAAGCAGAATCTACGAGATAGAAGAGAATCATACGATAAAAATAGATAAAGACTGCAATACGTTGCGAAAACCGAGAACGTAATACTTGAGACATTTGATCCATTGTATGCCCATTCCCCAGATAAGAACATACACTCGTTAACGGTCTTTGTATCAGGGCAATTCGGTATACGAATAGATCTCTATTCTAGAATTGTTAGGGTTTAGTGTTCTACACTTTTTCGCATCGTCTAAGTTCGGGTCTCGTTTTAGGAATTGCAGATGATCAAGATTAGTGATTGTATTTTGTGATTTCTGCCGTGCCCGCTCTATTGGTGCTAGTATGAAAAAAAGGTTATGTCTTCTAACTAGTTAAAAAGACATGCTGATCGCCGAGGCTTACAATCTATACAAAACTCATCTCTGACAGCAGTAACAAGCAGTGTATTGCAAGACAATAATAATGCTTTAACTGTTTCAAGCATGGATTCATTTGCAATGTGATAACATCTACATCATAGTAAACTGTCGCTATTATACTTACCTCGGTTGATCTATTAACATTGCATCTGATTAAAATTAATCAATCAAACGAATAGCCTATTTGAGGCGGCAAGAGTCTAGATAAAAATTCTTATATGATCTATCGCCAAATATGGATAATTTCACCAGCAGTTGCAACGAACCATTATCAGATTTTCATTTTGTGATTATCAAACAATTATTGGTTTACCCGCAAGCCTATAAGACAAGGAGAAGGCATTCATCTGATAATGCTTTTTGAGGACAGTCAATATCTTGGTGAATATCATGAAGTATTTGCTTTGTGAGCATGTCTAGATATGGTGGTGTTTATCCTGATGTTATCCAGCATGTCTCCCAAAAAAAACCCATATCCCGCTCCATGCAACTCGATGCGGGTTGTTAACGTTCCGAATATCTGCGGCGACCCTATTATGACAAATCGTACACCACTTGCTAATGATTATGGGATTCAAACCACTTCCCCCGGGGTATAACGATGAGTTGAATTGTACTTTTATAGGTCATTATAAATTATATTTGTCATTGAACATGTTAATGGGCCTTAATTTTGGATGTTTTTTTTTGGAATTGGGTCTATTGTAGCACTATATCAAGCTATACACATTGTAATGATAGATAGGATGGGCTCGCTTATAGTGCAATTTGTTCAAATCGGATCTCATTGACAGACCTACAACGTACAGAAAAGTGACCGAAAGGAATATCCAGGTGCCAGTTGTTTTTATCTTCGTACTTGATTCTGGATCCAACGAACGATATTTGCTCCCATAACTGCTTTGTCACATGCAAACCTTTGATTTTGTCAATATCAGATTCATCTAAACGCTGTACTCTTGGTTGCAGCTTGTCCATCAGCATGCTTTCGTTGTTATGGCCTTTGCACCTTCGCTGGGATTGATACAAATGATACCAACGCTCTGGATATCTAGTGGTTGCGGCTACATGCTTGTGGTTTTCCAGTGCTCTTCGTTGTCTTTCTAGCTGCTTTTCTGTCTTTTCAGTTTCTTCTAGAGATAGTATAGTCGCATAATGATTGCACTGGAAGCCAGAATCCTCAATACGGAGTCCAAGTTGCAGCTTTTCAATATGGATCGATTTAAAACGGTGGTAAGGCATGTTGATTGTTACTTGAATGTTGTTGTCATAGGGTTTGATGACATGGGATATATCCAGTGTGTTGAGAAATGGGCATCGAAGAGCCAAATACTCAAATAGCCTGTTGTTTACCATAGTGTGCATGAGTGTAATTGCCTCTAGGCGGTGAATCTTGACTATATTGTCATTGGCATCGTCTCGCACAAACAAGTTATATGTATTTGAGAGTTCAAGCCGCTCCAGATGTATACAACGGTCAAGTATTATGTCAATGTCGAATTCTGTCAAGGTGCCAGGTTGAGGCGACAAAGAGAGGTTTCTCAAATGACTGCATCGGCTTAACGGTTCTAGTATATCCAGTTCATAATCCCAGCTTCTGTCCCAATTGCTGATATTGATGTCTGTCATGGTGTTGATTGAATTGCTCATCAGCAGCTTGAAATTCCTCGCACTTCGTCGATGATAGTCAAAGTTGAAAAAGTGGATGGATACTTGCTCCATTTGCGTAGGGATGCTATTAATACCGTTCAAGAAAACGTCGCAAGGAAAATATTTTTCATCAAACCGAGCCTTCAGTCGTTTGAGATGTCGAAAGCTTGTTGCCATGACAGCAAAGGATTCCTTCATTCGAGAGTTTTCTGGTTGCACTGCTTCATGATAGTATTCAGGCTCTAATAATCGAAGTTGGATATCCAGCGTCTGAATGAACGGATACTTGTGTGCCCAATAATGCAGAAAGTCTTCGCTGTTGATTGACATGTTTAGCCGCAAATTCTTCAGTTGGGATGCTGTGGGTAACGTCTCGATATCCACCAAGTATCCATCTTTAGTCATTAAATGGGAGTCGAATGAATCAAGGCGCAATGTCTCGATATGTGGGCAAAATGTGTGAATAGATTCGAATTCTGATATGGAGATGTTCTGAGACGTCATAATGCCATTTGACAGCTTGAGTGAGATGAGATTGGGTGTATATTTGAGTAGAGAGATGATGGTCATGTTGGTGTCCGCTAATTCATCCACCATCACATTGCTCATTTCCAAATGCGTGATACTTGATCCTGTATCCTGTAAAATTGGAAGTGTCAGCCTCAGCCTTCCCATGCACGGAAACTGAGCCAGATATCTCCATTGCCCTATGTGAGCTGTATATGCGAAATAGCGCCATAGTGCTGGGTTAAAGTCAATATATTCGAGATACGGACAGTAGATGGGCAAGAGATGAAACTCCTTGTTGCTCATACCGACATGTGAAAGCAAAGCTAGTCGACGTACTAGCAAACCTAATGGTCGGCTTGAGTTGGTTGTTTCTGCCAGTTTAGCTATAAACTGTTTCAATTGATGGCGACTGGAGATGTATATACATTGCATTACGGTAGGCTGGAATCGATCTAACCATGACTGACAAACACACATGCATTCTTTTCGATCTTGATGAGAAAGACAGGTAGATATTTGGTGGAATATTTCATTAGGTAAAGTAGGTAGTGACATGGTGCAACAAAGAAGAAGATGTTTCTGTGATGATTTTTTTTTTTTCATCTGTGAATAGCCCAAAGTGAAACAAAAATGATACTATTCTGACTGGTTAATGCAATTTCAACCATCAAATACAGCAGGGTGTTTATTGGTAACGAGCCTTTGGCCAATATCGCAAAATTAATATAGTTAAAATGTTAGAAGAATCCTGATTGTTGATTGATATAAAATCACTAATCATATGGGTGTTTATACTTTGAATGATT
Source organism: Mucor velutinosus (assembly GCF_035048745.1). Lineage (NCBI taxonomy): Eukaryota > Fungi > Mucoromycota > Mucoromycetes > Mucorales > Mucoraceae > Mucor > Mucor velutinosus. The sequence continues at coordinate 1,077,913 of NW_027041913.1, forward strand.
CTCTACCCTCGCTTCGCTTCGGTGAAAACCAACCTACGAAGCGGCAGCTCATGCTACTGATTGCTCTTGTGTATCTTATCAAAATACTGCTACTTTCATTGTGACCCTCCACTTACTCATGAAAACCCTTTATATTATCTGTGGATCTGATTCTTATGTGATGCTCTACATCCATATACACGTAGCAATTTCATATACAGGCAAGTATCATACAGATATTATTTCTTTTTAGTCAAGAGTGTGCCTAATACAGCAAAAAACGAGTGCATTTGATCCGCGTTCTCTCGCGTTCAAAGCCGTTTTAGATGGTCAGAATAGCACCAAACAGTTGCTCTCATCTGGCAGTTACTTTCTGACACCTTTGCTCAACTTTTTGGGGATCAAAAAAACATGGACAAAAATCGACCAAAAAGCATGAGGTACCCCTCATGGTTTTCATTGAAAATCAAACGATCGCATTTTTCACCTTGATAATGAAGACTTTTAATATGGCTTATATAAAATCAAAATGTTTCTATCGATCTATCGTAACGCCTGATATCATCTTTGTGGGACTTTGGTATGTAAAATCTCGACTTTTTGGCCAGAAACCTCATTTCATATTTTCATAAGTTTCTCAATAGATTCATTCAAAACATTTATCTTATTTGGTACCATTGGATGCGTCTTGAAAAGTACTTCGAGGTTGTATTAGGAAGCATTTTTTTTTTTTTTTTTTTGTAGGGGAGTCGAGCTCCAGGTTTTATTTAAAGTCCTTTAAATGTCATGCTGAGGGAAAGAAAAGACTGTTGGTGGACCCAATGTCTGCAATGAAGGGGAATAAGATATTTTGAACTAAGTTGGGAAAGAAATCTACTACTAATAAGGTGCGAAACCTAGAGCCAATGCAATCTTGCGGAAATCGTCAAAAATAGATAATGGATAAGAATACAAAACACCAAACGAGGACATCAGTACTAGGTCAAAAAATCAAACAACTTGCGTTCACCAGGATTTGAACCGGGATCCTCCCGTTGGCATACGGGAGTTTTACCACTTCGCCCTACCACCAGGGGCTTGTATTAGGAAGCAAAGGATGAATATCACAACTTGTATAGTCGAATCTTACAAAAGAGTTCGATCAAGTCGAAAAAAAGCAAAATTTGGCCAATCTTGAACAGATAAAATTTTCTGGGTTTGAATTAATTTTGGCGGCTGGTGGGCCGGCTGGCAGACTCAATGCCCTTTCCATTATGAAGGCAATACAGTAATAGATGCTTTTGAAGCGTATAAAAAGTAGGTGGCAAATTACATAGCACTATCGTTATCTATGCTATTTTCCTTGCATTCTATATTTAATAGAGCCAGTCTGTCAAAATACTTTCTAGATCAATTTTCCTTTTTGAGGCTTTGAAAGTGTTTACGGACTGAACATTTATTATGTTATGACAAGTCGATCTCTACGATAATAGCCGCCAACGATAATATATAATGCAAGTCGCTATGCCAAATCCCCTCAAGGAATGTATTCAGCTAATTTCACCTTGACGTTTTTCCCTTTCACAGCATTCTGTATGAGTTTAGTGAGAGACTCTTCTTTAAAAAATAGGCTGTTATTCACTCTATCTATCAGATCGGGGTGAAGAAATATATTGCAAAGGCTTGTGTCGTCCTCCAGGCATTTTTCAGCGAACGAAAATTGCACAAACTCCTTGATCGGCCCCATTAGATGCCAAATATCTGCCTGCTCGTTCAAGTATTTTAAAAAGTATTTCGTGAATATGACACTTATATGACAGATTGATTTGGCGATATGTCTACCAGCTGTGAATAGTCCAGGTCCAATAGCGAAATCAACAAGCTTCAAAGTCGCCAAATTTGGCATTACTTGAAAGCATTCAGCCATGGCAGATTCGGCATCAGCACGTATAGGCTGAAACGTTGAGCTTCTACTAGCAAATTTACCCAACTTGCCCAACTGATCCCAGCCATGTAACCCTACATACTTCAAGTGAGGGTTGCATTCTGCCAAACAGCGAAAGCTTCTCCACATGGCAGGCGTCCAAGCATAGCAAAATCCAAAATCCAAATGCTCCAAATGTCTTAGACTCGTGAGGTAGCTGTATTTTCTCAATAACCTCTGCTCGACATCGTTCCAAATCTGCAGTAAACCCGCCTTTTGCTGTTCAACTTGCTGTATCTGCTCTTGTGAAAATACCTCGTCCATGTTTGCCTCTACTATCTGCACCTTTTCCAACACGTCATGCTGATCCATAGCCTCGTCGTCTCGCACACTTGTTAGCATCAATGATTTAATACCATTCAGAGCAGGCGCTGCTGATTCTGGTGCATTATGGATTGATGCAAACCCTGAATGCCCATCTTCGTTGAAATGGAAGCAAACTTGATGTAAGTGAGGGTGAGCCGAGAATAAATCTGTGCTGAACTGTCTTGTGTCGCACCAAGTCTCGATATTATTGCACGTAATTGATTCGATATCAGATGTTATCAGCTTGACCTGTTGGGATAAATGGCCTATTTCTGCCAAACAGAGATTGGATGTTTCCAAGTGTGTGACATGTTTTAATGCTTCCAAAGGCAGTGATTTCGGATGGCTGTGTCGAGTCTCGGTTGGTTTTGATATTTGCAAATGCTTTACGGACGCCAGGTGCTGTTTGGTGTATTCAGAAGAAAGGAATTCGAAATAGGCAGTATGTTTGTATGGAAGACTGACTTGAAGCGTACGCCACTGTGTTGATGTTAAGATACATGCATAGCATGAATATCACTCATTTAATACAGACTTACCACTGAGGGTCTTTGAGCGATATGATACCATCGCCGACACACCTTTGAAATGCTTGATAGTGTCCAAGGATTGCCTTCACAATGGATGAAAATGAGCTCCAAACAATCGTCTGCTAGTTCGTTTATCGTAGACATAAAGCGTTGCTACTTGTGTGTGTGTGTGTTGAAAAGAGAAGCGCGGGATTTATGTTAGGAACAGAAAGAAAAAGGGTTGTTGGGTTCAACACTCACACACCCTTTCAAATAAGGAAAAAGACCGATACACGATCTATTGCACTTCCATGCTTGCTTGCTCTAAACTGGTTTCGAGTAATTAGAGTCATGTTAAACTCTTTTGGGAATACTATTTTGTTATATGCGTATCTCTGTCTAAAATGCTCATCATCTGTCTCGTTCTCGCCTCATTGAGTAGTCAAGAAAACTCTAAATGTTTCAGTTAAAGGAACACTTCGCATAATTCCATGGGGAAGCAAAACTGAATCATTGTCTACGCTTTCAAGCTGAATCTAATACGGTATCTGAATCAACTCTGCCTGTCTTCAAACCCAAGTAATGAAACTCACAACACTGAGCATGGTATGTAAGCCCAATGAAGACCATGTGTAAGCCAGTGTATTGTTGCAACATTCATATGGAGAGCTGCCGTTAAGTGCGAAATCGAGTAGTGAGTCTCGATTACATACATTAATCGATAGCTCAGATTAAGCCTGCCACAATTTTCAGCTGTTCAACTCACCTTACATTCGAAAGTCTGGTTGTAAGGCCCTTGATTGTTCCTATTTCACCAAAAAGCGACAAATTTAGCAATTTTGACCGCGTATTTTGCAACGTTTTGGCCATTGCCAATGCTCTCAAATATACCAAAGGATTCCTCTCAATTTATAGATTCTATCTGATGGATTATTTTCAAATTTTCCAGATCCAAGATTTTCGACGATTTAGCATGAGGGATACCTCATGAAAATTCTTCAAATTTACAAATTTTTTTTTGCAAAAATGACATTTTTTACTAAGGTATATGTTAGCATTACTAGCACACAAAAGTTGCCTCTATCTTCTGGGAAAGTTGTATTACAGCTGTACTGTTGAGGATTTCGACCTAGAGGCTAAAACCTGAAAATCCTCTTTTTTAAACGTAGGTCCATATTTCGGATGAAAAGTTTCTCTAAAAAAAATACCATTAAATAGAGCTCACTGAATAGAGCTAGTTTGCTTACTGCTCCCCAAACAATTTAATATTCACTTTGCTGTGTAAAAATTCTTTAATGCTGGATTTTTTTCAAAAAATGCCATGTTGAATGATTTGGGTCAATTGCAACATTATATATTTCAATCTCCGGCTTGGTTTCTCTTGCATGCCTTGAATTTTGCGAGCATAATGTCTATCTGCCAACCATCATCATCTCTAATATATTTACCAGAAAACTATATAAAAAAAACGTCGGAATGGCCAATCAGAGATCAGAGACGTAAAAAACTTAAAGCACTGAGTACCATACCAGGTTCGAAAAAACCACTGGCGAATCTGGCACTAGGGGGGGGGGAGACTTGGTATCTAATTCAACATTTGGTAACGTTGACCTATAAGGGGGTTTTACCTCAGCGAAAAGAAGGTGCAAAACCATAATATTCAAGCAGCAAATTCAGGTTTTTATTTCCATTATTAATAGACTTATCAACAACATAATGCATCAGAATTTGCATGAATTAGCTTTACCAAAATCAATATTCGTTCTATCTGAACTAGAAATTGCACAGGCCGCAGAAATGCCCTTCCTCCAAAAGACTTCAGCTACCAAGGATGCGCTTCATGCCGTGTAAATAAAAGCTATAAAGCAAAACATAACCAAATTTGACAGCTTTCAAACCTTCATATCTTGACATGTAGACCGTTCAGAGCCACCGTAATAACGCTAAACAATTGTACTTGAGTAGCAGTAACTTCTTGACACCTTTGCTCAACTTTTTGAAGACCCAAAAAACATGGTCAAAAATCGACCAAAAAGCATGAGGTACCCCTCATGGTTTTCATTGAAAATCAAGCGATCGCGTTTTTCACCTTGAAAATGAAGACTTTGACTATGGTATATATTAGACCAAAATGTTTCTCTGAAACCAAAGCAACCTCTGAAACCACTTTTATGAGGTTTTCATATGCAAAATATGGTTATTTTCGCTAAAAACCTCATTTCAAATTTTACTAAATTGCTCAACAATTTCAGTCAAAACATCTATTTAACCTGGCACCATTGGAAGCGTCTTGAAAAGTACTCCAAGAATGTATTAGGAAGCATCGGATGATTATCACAATTTATATAGTCGAACATCACAAAATTGTTCTGTCAAGTCGAAAAAAGACGAAATCTGTCCAATCTTGAAAAGAAAAAGATATACTGAGTTTGAATCAATTTTGGCGGCGGCGCTGCTACTGGCTGACCCAAATGCCTTTCTAACGATGACAATGATGATTGCAATGCTTATTAAATGGGGACAATGAAGTTGAATGAACAATTGTTTGGCTTGAAGGCTTTTTTGGGGAGTTTTACTTCATAAATGCATATTTTGCAATGACAATATCTCAAAAAAAGCGCTGTAGATCTTACACAAGTCCTGTATTTGCGCATAACCAGCATTATGCGCCATCTTAAGAGCATCAGCAGCAGCAAATGGTATAACAATTCTACTATAAGAATAGGGAGATGGTGGTGTATAAATGCTGCATAAAACTTGAATTCTCTTTTACATCGTCTCAATAATAGGCTTTTTTTAATATCAGTGTATAAGCAAAAAGATGCTGAGGGAGATATCTCCTCTCCTCCTCCTCCTCCTCCTCCTGGCTTTTATATAACCTTTTACTAATAATTGACTGTTTAAAATCTACTTGATATATCAAAAAAAATTTATATCTGATATAAGATGTCTTCGGCGAGAGCCCGCAGGGCGACATCGTCATCGAGTGTAGCGAGATTGATCGGCTAGTCTATTACAGTATATACTGAATATCAAACGTACACACAGCTTAGTTTACAGAGCTCTTGCACAATTAAATACTTGCTTCACAGGCAGATATTTGGTGTCAGTTGTGGAGCAGTTGTAAAGCAAGTGTACGCTTTTCCAATATTTCAATGTAATGTTAACGAATGTATTTGTACATATTGAATTGCACAATGCTTTGTTTACTTTTTATACAACTTTTTATTGATCAAGCTTGTATGTCTTCTCTTCAGGACATGATAAGTAACATTTGAATAATGTAAAGATAACTGCTGTCTAATATGTAGCGGTGTATCTCTTCATCTGTCAAACAGTTATTGACAACATTATTTAAGGCACCCCAAACTTGTTCTACATCTGATATATTGATGACTGACCTGTAAAACCGCTTGAAATACTCCTTCATGAAAGCTGCAGCCATTCTCAGTATGTATTTCTCTTCTCTCCATCCTTTCTCGTTCATTTACATTCTTTGTTTGCGTAGCATCAACACTATCTAAAACCAATTCTTAGCTGTCATATTTTTGTATCTTGACAGCTCTTATTTATAACCAAATCTATAAAGCGCTACTCTTGTTACAGTATGTATTAATCTGGTCAATCGATGTATTATCACAAATGCTCACATTTTTCTTGTCTAGTTATTTTTTTCTGTGTCAAATGTCTAGTGTGCGAACAAAAGTAGAGCAAAGAGATCCGTTTACTGACACTCAAACCAGTCGTCCTCCCCAAAGAAGAGTCGTTGCTAAAGGGAAAAAAAAGAAAATATGAAGCTGTAGCATCCACAAATGCCATGTCCACATCAAGTTACCAGCCTGTTGTCAAAAGGCCCAAGTCATTCGGTGTCTCGCCGCAGCGTTTGATGGATAGTTTTTTTTCAAGCAATGAGGGAAATTATTGAAAACAAAGCAAGACCCATCATTGACAAGCCTAGTAAATTGGATGTACTCAAGAAAGTATTACTCTCGGTGAAGAGGCTCCCCCTAGGTGTCATTACTACTGCTGAAAAGATCTGTCAATGTGCCAAAGATGAGTTGAAAAATCATCTTAAATACTATGGTACTAAGCAAAACGTTCAGTACTTTCAAGAGTACGTCAAGGATCATTTCGATGCTATTGTGGTATTTTTACAGCTTCAGGCTTCTACGTCTACATTCACTGGTGAAAGTGCATCCATCCCAGCTACACCCGTTATTGCTCCTTCTGACTCTGTAGCGTTCCTTCACCGCGACCTCTCTGGCATGGACATGGCATCCGACATGTCTTCTGTGTCTGGCGCTCCTTCACGTGCAGCAATGTCTTCAATCTCGCATAATCCCTCTGATATATCCATGGTTGAAGCTCCCCCAGAAAATGTAGGATACCGCACTTGTACCGTGTCTTTCAAGAGCCTTTTACGAAAGGGTGTGTCTTCCGATCTTGTCGAGTCATTTTTGCAAAAGCTAAATACTGCATTGCATAATGTATCTGACTATGTTACGGACTTGCAATTGGTGGTATACGCATTGATGCTCTCAATGAAGTACTCGCAGTTCGTAGCTCGTAGTGATAATATTCAGCTGAAGAAAGCTCATGGTTTCTAAATACAAGATATTCTCCCAGCAGGCTACAATATTAAAACTGATGTCACTACCTCTGCTCTTCCATTACCCTCTAATGCCTTGAAGTCTACGGATTTTTGCAACGGTGTCAAGGGTCTTCTCCAGAGCAGACACATTGATTACCTGCATACTGCTTTGTTTGGCCAAAGAGGTACCAAGATCTCGCATCCTACATTTGCTGCTCTGTCGTCCGCCAATGCGCCAATACTTGGTGCTATCGTAAGGGATACGCCTCAACCTGCTAATGAACTCATGATGGTGACTCGAGGATTGTACAAAACAAATCTCGAAAACATGTGGGCAAGTAATAAGGTATTTAACAAATCACTGAACAAGCTACTGGAGATTCTTCTTCGCGTGCATCTCGCTCCAAAACGAGAGTCGCATTACTGGGAGCTTCAACAAACCAAAGCAAAGAAGCAACCCAAGCAAGTTGTCAAGTCGATCAGAAACTCGTTTCACAACGCCATTCGATCAGAGAAGTACAAACTTCAAAAATATCAAAGAAAGGCACAGGACAAACCAGAAGACAACAACTGGGCGAAGCGGGCCAGAAATAGTCAAGAGCGCATAACTCACATGTACGCTGATGCCAAGCGCCCTGTCAAGGCTGTTTCTACTTCTGGTACTACATTTGATCAAGCTGTTGTATCTGCTTCTGGCTCAGGTTCTTTTACTACAGCTGTATCTACTCCTACTGATCCCTCTAGCACTTCTGATGCTGTTGCTGCCTCCAATGCTAGTTTTGATATTGATAGTGCTGATATGCCTATTGACGAACTGCTCCCTCTTTCTGAACTGATAGACGAGGAAGACGACCAAGAAGAAGAGGAAGATACCCGTGATCTGCCTAGAAGACGAATTATGATTCTCAAAACTACCCTGAGAAATCTCTTGGTGAGGCAAGCTGGAAAGTCTATTACCCATACACAGCTCAAGAAGGAACGTCCGATATCACGGAAGAAGAGAATCGCGTGTGCATGCTTCTGGGAAACTTATGTTGAGCCTCTGCCAGAGTCATACAGGATGCGTGCTGAAGATATCGACTTTGGTTCTGGCCAATCCATGAGGCGAAAGATCACTTTGAAAGACAAGAAAACAACAGAAGAAGGAAAGAGGGTTCAAGAGATTGAGCAACAATTGCCGAGATCCAGTGTGTTCAGAGCCAAAGAGGTAGAGGGTGTTATGTCAAATCTTGATGCACACAGAAGCAATGGCCAAGCATTGCGAACGTTCTATCACTCAAAGAAGCAGAATACTCTCTCTAACAAGACTGAGCACATTGACAGGCGTTTCCGTTCTCGTTTCGCTTCGCGTAAAAGATCCTTTTGTGCCGGTGTTCGTCCCCAAACGTCACTTGTAATGTTCATTGGAGATCGTGGTCTTTGTGTCGGCTCTCGTTTGAAGGGTCATTTGAAGTATGGTGGAAAATGGAAGCCTCGCTTACATTCATCCGTCGCCACTGTGCATACTACCAACGAACACAAGACATCCCAGACGTGTATGTACTGCTTTGGTCCCACCTCTCATCCCACACAAACCATCAGAGCAAAGGATGGTAAGACCAAGGCGAGGTCCATTCATGGTGCATTCCTGTGCTTAAATTCTGCCTGTGTGTCCGTTCTCAATCACAGAGCCATTCAAGGTAGAGACAGGACGTCTGCTTTGGCCATCGCTGTCTTTGGGCTTTCCTCTCTCCCTTATTCAGGCAGCCATTGCCGGTATTCAACCCAAAACCCAGCCAATCCAACACTGGCATTATCTCCAAGACCACCTCTTTCTGCAACAGAAACGAGATACGGGACGGCAGCGGTGCTGCATTAGCGGACGCTTGAGTCTTCAAGGTAATAATGTGCTCAATCTGGCTTATTCAAGGGACTGCTTTACTAATTTGTCATTTATTTATACTTGGCAAGATTCAAGTTTTCGCTTTCTCTTTGGCTATGAGCATTCCCTGTGTAAATCATTGTTAGGCATCGTGAAGCAAATAGTCTTGCACCATTATCCGCTCGTTTCTATCTCTCACAGGTGCTCACAGCTATCCAAGGAATTTCCGGATGCATTTTGATGGAGATACAGGAGATATTGCCTAGGTTTAGGCTGCTTCTGGTGTGGATCTAATTGAAGCATTGAAGCATTTCGAGCAGGACATTTCAGTATCTCTGGATACATTCAGGTGTGTTTGATCAAGTCCAGTCAGTTTATCATTACAAAACCAACAATTTTTGTTAAAAGCTGCCTTGATTAAGTACAAAATAGTATTGCAATGCATCGGATTTGCTCATATTATATTTATTCATTTTAGAGGGGTATATATATATACGGATGAAATTAGTTGTTTTCCTCCTTCTGATTGACAGTTTGAATCTCTTTTTCTACTCGCTGTTGATAATAATCTTCTTTGAGTGTTGCTAAAACGTCCTGTCTGACAGCGCTGTAGACACCAGCTCTAGTAACAGTTTAGAATTGAGAATTGCACCATGTCATTTATACTTACTTTTCTAATTCGGCAGACACTTGGTCATGAAAAAACGACGAGTCCTTCTCAACCAGTGAAGGATTACGAGCCACCATGTCTTCCATGAACAATTTTAGCTTGCTTAAAAATTTTTGGCCATCTTCCTATTACTCAATTCGATTAAATGCATCGCACAGTAGCAACCGGTGTACAACTTACGCCATTCTGAAACTCTGTCAGTAGCCTCTTCCTCAAATCGTCAAATGTACCGTTTCTTTTGAGTTGCAAAACAACTTCTTCAGGTGTCATTTTTGGATATTGTGAAAGGAAAGGACAAGAAACGAAAAGAAAAAAGTCTGCGCACGCTGGGGAGATTCATTTTCGCCTGCTGATCCAATCATTATGATAATTGATGCCACAAAATGTTGAATACAGGGGATTGCACTTACATGACCATCAGAAAGAGCCGATGCCAATATGCATATTCTTGCTAATGATTAGTGAGGAGAGACAAAGCCAAGGTAGGTTATCATTGTTTGATAATAGCTAGAAAATGGGATGCAAATTCTATACATCTGTACTTGCAATTCCGCCTGCTTTCTCTCAACAAGTAGTTTGCCATGGAAGCAACGCAACACTAGTTTGACGCTTGATGCAGGCACGTCTTACGACTCAATAGGAGAATTAATATATATCAGCCAACTTTTCTTGCTTGCTGTTCACGGCATCAACCATTCGAAATGACAACTATCGATTGTAATGCATATTTGGTAATGTCATGCCCCGCGTTGAACATTTGTGCTGACTTGATCTACAGAGACGGATCTACCCAGTCGTATATAGTTTAGCGAGAATCCACATTACATGAGTTATGCCATCAACTCCGTTGGACGAGCATGTCAAAAGGCGATGGAATGGCTTGACATATTTTGCATTTTGACGGAACTGTTATGCTAGAGTGACCATACGACGCCAGGTTATAAATTATGACATGTACGCCTACTGCTGTTATTGTTACAAGATTTCTGCTACCCCACCAATTGGATTTCACAGAATCCGCTTGTTGAAATTTTTCATATTTATACTTTGATCAAAAAATTTTCTACACAAAACCATCATCTTTCGTTTTCTCTTCCTCTCCCTCACTTGTAATTGAAATATAGAGATGGCAGGCTCCTCTAATTGGCAGAACAACCAAGCGCTATTTCCGCCGTCTTCATTATATCCGGCACAGCAGCAGCCATCTCCACAGCAACCGCCTCATTATGGACAAAACGTATATGCACAACAACTACGACAACAGCCATCTTCATCTGGACCTTCATTATTACCCTTACGACCTTTGCAACCTAGCCCATACCCTTCAATGGGATATCCCATCTATCCATATCCTAGAAGCAGGAATGGCTCACAATTTGAGCAATCAGAGCAAGATAAAGCAGAAAATCGACGCACTCGTATCAGTCGAGCATGGTTAGTTTGCTATATACAAGACAAATGCTTTTTGTTTACTAATATCATATTTACATATTGAACTCAGTGACGCATGTAGACGTAAAAAGATAAAATGTGACACAAGTGGACCTGGAAACACATGTAAAAACTGCAAATCATCAAATCTGGAGTGCACTTACAACGATAGGTAATTATCTATGCTTGCAAATGAACGATTTGAGATACTCAGACTTGGGCCATCATTATCTAGTGCCAAAAAACGTGGGCCTCCAAAAGGGTATGTGTGTGTGTGTGTGGTACATGGAAAACAGAATATTCCTCCAATTTTTAACATATGATTGCGTCCAGATACATTGAAGTGCTGGAAAACAGATTGAAGCGAATGGAGCAGATACTTGGTAATCTGACTGATGATGAGAAATTGGCTTCCAGCAGCGCCAAACCAGCAAAGAAGAGAAAGACAGACAATGCAGCCTCAACCTCACCTACATCGACAACGGAAGCAGAGACAAGCAATACGACTATGAGTCAAACAGAGCAAGTTACACCAGAGGACAAGGTTGTTGCCATCGCCGCACCTGCCATCGAAAACGAAGCTACAACAGCCACAACCGGCGCCATGACCGAAAAACCATTAGCGGTTGAATTATCGTCATTGAGTACAGAAATGCAGACACGTTATATAGGCGACATGAGTCCATTGCCTTTTCTAGCACAGAAGATCAACTTTGAAGATGCTCGGATTGCATCTCAAATTGGCATCAAGATTAGAAGATTTGGACAAAGTTTAGTCTTGTACGAGAAGGCTGATCCGTCTGGGAAGAACGCAAATCACAAACTATTGGAGGAACTAGGCATGTTGAAACCTGGGGAAACGATCAAAAGCTTGAATGATTGGATATACAAGGTCGCCGGTGTAGATAAAGTGACAAGTGATAGCTTGATGAAGATGTAAGTCAATTTGTTCAAGTGGTCATGGCCTTTCTATTCACGCCAAATCAAGCTATTTTGCCTATATTCATCCGGGTCTGCCTGTGGTCAACAAACTTCTTTTCCTAAAACAGTATCGAGGGGAAATCGGCGAATATCCTTCCGCACCACTCTTGAATGCTATATTCGGCGCCGCTGTGCGGTATATTGAAACATGCAAATTGTTTGGGGATAAAGTGCCGTTGGATCACCAAATTGAGACAAAAGAGGACTGGTCAGAAAGATTGTTCGAGAACCTGTTGATCTATCTCAAGGGCAGATATAGTCCATGTATCTCAACTGTGCAAGCCATGGTCATCGCTCAAAACCACAGAGCCAGCCTAGACGAAAAAATGACAAGTGGATGGTTACTGAATTCAGCTGTAAGTCCTTGGTTATCTACATTGTGCTTTGAACAAGTTACTGAATAGCTATTATAGGCAATCCGCATGGTTGGTACACTCTTTGAGCTATAGTACTGGATATGTTTTAATCGTCTTTCAACTACAGGCACAAGATTTAGGTCTTCATCGTCAAAGCGAAAGCTGGGATATTCCTACATCTGAAAAGGAAACGAGAAAACGGGTATGGTGGTCAGTGTATATTATGGACAAATGGTCTGCTGCCTCGACTGGAAGACCTCAGACTATCTTTGACGAAGATTGCGATGAAACGTATCCCAGTGAAAGTGCTGATTGGGAAGAAGTGATGGATGTTCCTTCAAAAGACAGCGATGAAGAAGGTCCAAGATACCCTTCGTTGGATAAAAGTGTGGCACAGAAAGCAAAGAGCGAGAATATCCCTATTTATCAACCGTTTGTACAGCTTGTGAAATTGTCTGAAATACTGGGTCGATTATTACAAGGCTTGTATACGCCTCTTGCAAAAAAGCACAGTGAAAAGCATGGCAGTGATGCTGTGGTCACATATCTGGACAACGCTCTTTCGGAATGGCGTTCTGCTCTCCCACCTGCTCTCCAGATATCCAGCTTCAATGTGCGTCGATTAGATAGCCATGGTCGAACACCTCTGTTATCCATGTCAGGTAAAAGATATATTGCAAGACAGCAGCGTCTGATTTAAATACTCATGTCATTGTCTGAGTATAGGCCTCATGTATCTGTCGTACTGTACACTGCTGATACTGCTTCACAGACCTTTCATTGAAAAGGACAGCAATCAAAAGACGAGATCGTCCCAATCCTCGCTAAGCATCTGTACCAGTGCAGCTACGCGATGTGTGGATATCGCTGAAAAGATGCACTACCGTGATTTCCTTCTCGTGTCCTGGAACTTTGCCATCTACCCCGTCTTTACAGCCTCTCTGATTCACATCTACAATGCCACCAATCCTGACAGCATTGTATCAGACATTGCAAAGACAAATCTCGCCAAAGCCTGCGGTGTTATCAAACGTCTCTCCAAGCTATCGATAGGTGCAGCTCAACTCTACGACGTGTTGCATCAGTTGACAAAAATTCGGGAAATCAGCATTGACTCTTCGGTCTTTGATGAAGAAGAGGATCCTGTTAGAGATCGTGCTGTAAAACTAGCCAACAAATGTCATGGCCACAAAGTCTTTACCAGCAAACTCAAAAAGGATAGAAAGACCTCTGAGGACAGTAACAATAGCAACAGCTCTGAAGGCGCTGGAAGATTGTCGGATGTTGGTCGCGGTAGTAATGCAGGTTATAACAGTACCAAATCACATCTTCACCAAAGAGACTCATCCACTGAAATTGCGTCTCCTTCGCTTACAATTTTATCAGACCCAGAAGTGCATAATAGCGCCAACTCTACTCCTACCTCTACAAACAATGGAGACTGGATCAATGGTTTGTACTCTTCTATGCAAAACGAGTCGCTCAATCAAGGTAAATCATCACAACTCGGTGTGTAAAAGGTCGTTGCTAAGGTATTCTGTAGTGAATGTTCAACAGCAGCAGTTTCAGCAGCAGCAGCAGCAGCAGCAACAGCAACAGCAACAACAGCAGCAACAACAGCAACTGGAGCAAAACCAGAGACAATATCAGCAGTTGCAACAACAGTTGCAGCAACAACAGCACCCACAACCAACGCAGCCAGCTCGAATGCCTACCAGCTATCAAGACTCAGAACCCTATTCATTACGGCAATTTGGCTTGGCAACAGAACCAATGTATGCACCTGTCAATCATAATAACCAGGCACTAAATATGCAACCTCCGTATCAAACAAATACAAACACAAATGTTAATGGCAATTTGCAGCCATTTATGCTTCCTGTGAATCCCTCAGACAGCTTTTTATTCAGCTTAACGGATGCTGGATTCTCTACACCTACTAATATGCAACCCGTAATGACAGCTTATGAGGCAGTGCCTAATACAAACACCAACAATACATCAATTAATAACACTAATACAGCACCCACCAATGCCACATTCAATACAAGCGCTGCATCATCGTCCAGCAATAACCTGCTGGATCAAACCATCTTTAGAAATAGACCTGATAATCCATTCTGGGCTGTTCCTAGTAGCATTGAACTGGATGATTGGACAGCCTATCTGCTTCCTCAACAACCTACAACATCAAATCAACAGCAAGTTACCTCTCAAGCATCATGGAATTCAGCTACTCAAGGTTGGATGTGATAGCATCTATTATGTATATATATATCCAAGAGTAAACAAATGATGTAAATTGTAATTAATAAATACAAATATTTAATACAGCGGTTCATCTTTCACTGAAAGAGATGCCAAAATTAGTAACTGATAGTGTGTAGAATATATAATTAAAATAGTAGCGTACAACGATCAAGACGGCACATGCCTCGGCGTGAGATCATTCTTAATTAAGCATTGCTAGACGCATTATCGACTTCAAGTTTAGTGATGGCAATGTCGTTGTCCTTGTCATCTGTGATCTCTACACTGTTCATTTTGCCAGTTTTGCGAGCGACAAAGTCCCTGAGCCAGTGAATCAATACTTGAATAAAGAAGGCAACCACACAGATGATGCCAACTGCAAAATACCAAATAGCAGCTGAGGGACCTTGATACCAGTCCAGGAAGGGGTAAACCCATCGATGGTTTCTATTCAATTGAAAAAGTTAAGTTGTTTGATAACCATATGGCTTGAATGCTCGTGTTACTTACACAGCATAAATAATAAACGCTAAAAGCATATAGAAAATGATAGTTAACAGAGGGAAGATGGCCATACGGATAGACAGCTTCATTCGATTAAAGATGACATCAAAGATCATCAAAAAGAACGATACACCATGCACAGAGACGTTCATCCATACGCCTATAGTGGTTTCTATTGAATGGAAACATTCTAATGAGTATTATGTTTAAGTTAATTATAGAAATACCTCTTACTTGCTGCCATTGCCTTTGCTAAAATAGCCCAGAACACTACGGGAGTTACAATACTTGTATGCGGATTAATATGCTGATTTTCTCACTGAATAATTACTTTCTTACTTGAATGTTACAACTGTCGAGTAAAGATAAACATAAAGGTAATTCAAAACTGTAGGCTGGTTCACAAAGAAGGAAATGTCTTTTGTGTAGAGGTAGCGAATATGATGAACCAACGAGGTCTAAATATTTGAGAATTAAGCTTTGTTTGTTTTTTTTGATTTGCATGCCTACTTGTTACTTACAATCTGATATGCATGTAGGCCAATGAACGTCATTGATGTAAAATACTGAAAGAATATGCCTCCACTGGTTCCAATGTCTGTCCAGAGCACCACTGTTGAATACAAGGTCAAAATGGATCGAATGATCAGAAACGTTTTTGATGAAACCCAATGTGAGGTCACTGCATGTTCAGGAACAAATTGATCGAACCCAAACCATCGAAATACGGCATAGTTTGACGGCGTCAAGCTTTGATCTTGGTATGAAGAGACCATTATAGGCGGATTCAAGCGAGTTTAACAAGAAAGAAAGAAAGAAAGAGGGTGATCAAGTGGGTAAAAAATGGTTACAAAAAAACTTTTCTAATTGAGCTTTGTGTAATGCATATTTCAAGCACAACAATTTCGATTTATAGACTTTTTCCACGGATCACTTAACATGAAAGTGCGTTGCATACTCAAATTTTGAAATTCTGATCAGTAAGTTGCATAACCTAGGGTTTAATTTTGATTGCAGGTACAGAGCTTCAAAAGTCTTGTTTGTGGTTGGCTTGGCCTTTATCGATTGTATCAAGCCATGAATACGTGAAAGATAACAGGCAGAGCTGAAGTGAGCCGCCAGCGTTAATATATAGGGTTTCAATCTATTTATCAAGATTTGAGCCAGAACATGTAAAATTTTCATGCGCGCATATGTTATGAGAGTAACTACAGTCAATTCTGGAATAAAAAGGGGTTAAAAAAGCAGATAGAATACTGCTAAAATCCTTCTTTAATCGAAATTAGGATAATGTACAATAAAACGTATATTCTACGTCTCTATTTATACTATCTGGTTTATATCTCTTATCTGGCAGTAGTTCAGTAGCTGCCAGTAGTTTCATTATTATTTTGTACGAATGTTTATGCTTTGGATGGCTCTCACCGAAGCGAAGCAAAGGTAGAAAGCCATCGTGCGCAGTGGCAGCTCGCGCTACCGATTGCCCTTGTTGCGTATCTTATCAAAGTACTGCTATTTCATTTTGACCCTCCACTTACACATGTGAACCCTTCATATTATCTGTGGATCTGATTCTTATGTAATGCTCTACATCTATATACACCTAGCTATACTGGTGTTTCTCCTTTTTAGTCCTTAATGCCCCTGATACAGCAAAGTCTCAGTGCATTTGAGCTGCGTTTTCTTGCGTTCAAGGCCGTTTTAGATGGTCAGAATAGCACCAAACAATTGCTCTCATCTGGTAGTTACTTATTGCCACTATTACTCAACTTTTTGGGGACCAAAAAAAAAAAAAAAAAAAAAAACGAACAAAATTCGACCGAAAAGCATGAGGTACCCCTCATGGTTTTCATCGAAAATCAAACGATTGCGTTTTTGACCTTGATGATGAAGACTTTTACTATGCTAGTAGTAGCTTGAAAACTAAATATTTACTATTGTCAATCATCCGGTGTGGTGATTGCGGTCCAATGCCCTAAAAATGGCGTTGGACCAACTTGGTAATTTTTTCCTAAACGTACTCTTACAGTCCGGCCTCAACCAAATCAATAATGAAATTCTCCTGCTCACTGAATACCTTTCTGACACAGAGTCGTGTTATTAGATCATTATTTGTAATAGTTATATGGCTTTTGGAGTCAAGGCGACGTTCACCAAGGACCAGGCGAACCTGCTAACATTTGCTGTTTACATACGGAAAAAGGTATTTTATGTAAGAGAAATATTTTCAATTTTGATGCATATTGCATATGAATAAATTGCCCTATAAATACTTACGATAGCTGTAGATGTTTGATGATGACCGAGCTACATACTTATTTACCACTAATGACTGATTGCAAGAGGTACATCCTTGTTTGCGAATAATGAAGAAGCATACTGTTCTTCCTTTAGCTTATACGCAGTAGTAATTGATATGCCAATGCAATATTTATTTTATTTGCTCTAGGCGTTTCTATGGATCTAGTTGCTGCTGATCCCGTCATATATACTACAGATTTCAACATAAACGACCATAGGAGACTAGAGGTTAAATGCCATCATGCACTTGATACCCTTTAGAACCAAACTTATATGTATTATTGACCCAATCGTACCCTCTTCTGTCCTGAATTTATCTCACGAGGAATAAACATAACTGTCAAACTTTTTTACTCGACCAATTCTAGAGACATGCTTCCTCATTTTATGCATGTCATAACTTGAAATCCAATTGCTTTTAGCATTTTATTTCTGATTTATTATCCATTTGAATCTTATCACACGGATCTAGCTCGATAGTTGGAAAAGAGCTGTTCCAGTTGAATTTCTCGCTATGCCTAGTAGTCATCATCCAATGAATGCACCTGTTCTCCTTTACGACATATTTTCAGGGCTGATGCTCATTCAATGTTGAAATACCTTTGATTTCATCGGTCCGGATCCGTGATCAACTGTCACCGGGTTCAAAGAGTCACATTACAGCAAGGATTATTCTATCCATATCAAATGAGAGGCAGAGGCGAGAAGCAGGATGGAAAAGTGAAAGGCAGTGTGAAAAAGCAGAAAAAGGGAAAAGTTTTTTCTGAACAGCTATCTTATCTTTCTTTTCCTTTCTAGCTACAAATTTCTAAAGATTATTACGTTATAAAAGCTAAAAGGATCCGCCTTTACTATTAGCAAGATGAGTAACAATTTCGAGGTAAGCAAGAAAAAATAAGGAACAAAGCAAAATCCGCGCGAATAGACATGTAACCCATTCTCATTATCAAGGTACTTCAGAACGACCTGCGAAATGCTACAGTAAAAGAGATCACAGATTGTATGAAGGCGGTGAATAACACACTGAGCACCCATTCTCGAATGGTGGTCTCTGGCAGGAAAGAGGAAATCATCTTGCGTTTTACCAACTTCATTGTTGGCCTCATCAGCAACAACAAACGATCAAGCATTGCCACAGTAGTTCGTATCGTCAATGATACAGCACCGAGAAAGTAAGTGCAAAGTACTAATGCCAATAATAAGCCAATTGACCTTTATTACATAGATTAGCATGGAAGTACGAAGATGATGAGATCACTGTCAACTGCTTTAGACCTCGAGTTGGACGTGATAGACCTGCACAAGCCATTGAGCAACTTGACTTTAAGCGAAGTCCATTTCTCAACCCAATAGCTCGACTGGCTAGTATCAAAGTATGCCCTGGTATGTACTCTTTTTCGGTCTAACCCAATGCAACTCTTCTTAACCATTGATGATTAGCTGCTGCAAACAATTATCGTCAGTCCAGATTGTTCCAATTCACGTTAACAGATGAGCATCGACAACTTCTAGCTACCTCAAATGCTGTTGACGATCGGCCACCATATCAAATTAGATTTTATTGTTCACAATACAATGGCAACACATCGAATTTACTTGTTGAACTCCCCAGCGTGTGTGAACTCAAAGTAAACGACACTGTGATTCAAGGAAGCGTAAGATTCATCTCTCATGGCTGGCGGATGTCAGTATACTGACTTGGTTGCAATAGATTTTGCGTTGTTTAAAAGGAAAACCTGGCACTGTCAATCCTCCAGATCTCACCATCATGACACGAAAACATGCACTCAACAATGTCGAGTTAATCTACATCAACAGCGAAGTTCCGTTCATTGCTAGTGTCTATTTAGTGGAGAGAACACCTGTAGCAAAGCTGATCCAGATTATGAGGGAGGAAAGATTGGTGACCAAAGAGCAAGTCCGGGAGAAATGTAAGTTGTCTGCTAGGAGGGGGAATGGTGGGTATGATACTAAGTATTGCTATTTCATAGTACAACAAATACAGGAAGAGGACGAGATCATCATGGAATCTGAAACCCTCTCAACGAAAGATCCCGTAAGTAGCTTATCAGCGTAGCATGGCATCTGTTTTTCTAACCTGCAAAATTGCATTATTGTAGCTTGCATTCACCCGTATTAATACACCCATTAGATCCAATGCTTGCAAACATCTTCAATGCTTTGACGCCAACGTATTTCTAACAATGAACGAGCAAACGCCAACTTGGTCTTGTCCAGTGTGTTACCGACGGATCGAAAATTGGGAGGATTTATTTGTGGACGAATACTTCATGGAAATGCTACATAGTACTCCCAAACATATCGATAGCGTGCTTGTAGGATCCAATGGCATTATCACAATTATAGACGAAGATCCAAATAAAGCAGACGAAGAATCTGAGGAAGAAGAGGAACTCAATGTTAAATCCGAAGAAAAAGAGATTACAACGATCCTATTAGACGATGATGACGAAGAAGAGGATGAGGTGGGCAAACCCACAGACGCACAAGTAGAAGCAGAAGCAGAAGCAGACAAACAACAAGAAGCAGCCATATCTAATGATACTATACCCAACATTGCGAGTACACCTGAAACATCGACTGTCAACCCTGATGCCAATGCTTCAACGTCTCGTGAAAGAATTGCAGTGTCTGAAGGCTCTGAGGCTGAGCAACCACCAAGAAAGAAGGCAAAGTCAGACGTAATCGACTTGACATTAGATAGTGGAGACGAGGAAGATGGAGTGGAGATTACTAGTGCTCATTGATATCACCCGCATTGTTTGCAACTATATGCAGTAATTAATTGTCAATAAACATGGATAAAATAAAGCTAATCTTCATGTCAAGTAAAAAAAAAAAAAAAAAAAAAAAAGTAAAAAAGCTTATTATTATGGTTTATTCAGATGCACGCAAGGCCTTTTGCACTTCTAGTCTTCTCTCCTCCAATAAGGACTCCAATTCACGCTTCTTTGAGCGAACATCATCCACAATGCGGTTCAATCGACGAACGGCATCACGAGCTGCATCAATGTCTCTTTCTTGCTTGCGAACCTTGTCTTCGATGTCACTTTGGTCAGTCAATTGGCGCAACTTGTAGTCGTAGAGTGCTTGGAATTGATCGCGAAGAGGGCGTGATGCAAAGGATTCATAATTTTCGCTTTCTTTGGCCTCATTGGCTTTGCGCTCTGCTTCTTTGACTCGCTCCTTTAATTCAGCCAATTCTCTCTTGAGCATATCCTCCTCGTCATACTTATTTCCAGCTTTAGTGCTCTTGCTGCTCAATGAGGTACTAGCAGCACCGAGGCGATTGACGTAGCTATCAGCCAATTTAGCACTGTTTGACATGGATTGATTCGTTCCTTTACGAGCACCAGTGCCTGATCCAGGGCGTTCTCCGAAATCAGCTGCATATTCACCAGCAAAAGCAGCATGAAGATCTGGTGGTAGTTCTTTGGGAATGCGAACACCACGAGTACGCTGATTCAAAACATGATAAAACATCAAACACTGATCTTGCGTGAGTGCATTTGTGTGGTTCACATCGATTAAAGTCCTGCAGAGCACGCTTCAATATACAATGCTTACGGTATCCCAGACTCCTGCTTACCATGCGTTTGTTAAATCTGTGCGAGGAAGACCCAATGTATTGTAGAAATCTTCCATTCTACTAACTGTAGCAATTCATTCAGTCAATCCATCAATCTTGTATGCTTTTGAAGCTTTCTTACATTTGACTTTGCCTGTATCATTGGCATATTTTGAGTAGATATTTTGATATGAGGTCATTTCATCAGGAGTCATATCCCAGCTAAATTCAGGCTCTTGTGGTTGACCATAGTAACCTGTAGGCTGAGGTTGCTGATATCCAGTAGGTTGCGGCTGTTGGTAGCCAGTCGGTTGAGGCTGTTGGTAGCCGGTGGGTTGAGGCTGTTGATATCCTTGATATCCTGTAGGTTGTGCTTGTTGGTAGCCAGTAGGTTGAGCATATTGTTGTTGAGGAAGAAGGTGCACTTTGTTGGCGGGTATCAAAGAAGGAGGAAGAGATATAGGTGCTTCATTACCATTGATACAGTCGAAAGTGAGATGCATGGCGACGCAGAACTCTTCAAAGTCGAGATTACCATCCTTATCAATGTCAGAGAGATCCCTAAAGCAATGTACCATGAGAATTCGCACGATCGAATACATGGTGCGCTGCACGTTTTTACCAGATACGCTCTAAACGATTAGGTGGTAGGTTAGAGTTCAAAAGGACGTCGCGAGCGGTAGCACCTATATTATTCACATTTGAGTCATTTGTTCAGCAACATGGTATCCAGTGAATGTCATACCAGACATGTAGCCATTGACTTGGCCTCTGGCTTGAAAAATTTCGGCATATTTCTGTCTTTCAGCTTGAGTAATAGCACTCATATTCAGTCTTTACGATACAAGTAGGGAAAAGGAGTGTAAAAGAAAAGGTAGGGCTTTCTATCTATTGGAGTGGAAAGATGGAAATAGGTGTGCGGGCAAATACAATTGAGTGAATGTCGCACGGTGACGGTTACTGCATTTAGCTCTATTACATCAATTGGGAAAATGATGGAATGGCGAGCTATCGCTTGACAATGATCTTCCGTACATCAATGTAAATTGCATTAACCAGCTCTTATGTATATAAACTTTGCAAATGTATACTATTTTTTTTTTATTATGTAATACCATAGTATAGACACAATGGATGTTTTATTCAGAATGAGAACTTGTTCCAGAGCGAACTACATTTAATGACGACGGGTAGAGGCAATGACACCTTGGAGTTCCTCAACCTTCTTCTTGGCACGGAGGAAAGAACCGAGCTAGACACACAAATCCATGTTAGTATCCATATGCACACTGTATCCTATCAAACTGCTTTTCTTACCTTGGCCTTACAGAGCTTTCTGGCACGCTTATCTCTGGAGTTCTTGATCAATTCCATGAGACGACGTTCATAGGGAGCGAAACCAGCAACCTCACGGATGACGCTCTTGACGAAGACGGTACGCTTGGAAGCGGCCTATGTAAAACACATTTAGTACAGGTGTTTAACAAATATACATGATCGAGTGAATATGAATGTAGAGATGCCAACCAAAGAAAATGACATGGAATCGAGACACAGTGAGCTCACTGAATCCGATCCTAGCAAGCATATATGTTTGTCTTTTAAACGCTATACATGTCATTGCAAGGAGTGGGCCCATTATCACTGTAAATGTAATTTACATTTCATGTTGCAAAATTCACATCCACATCCAAATTTTCGATCATTCAGCATCCATCTATCCATCCACTAAATACGTACACCAATCTTGTTAGAGGGCTTAGCCTTGAGTTCACGACGAGCAGTGATGTGGCCCTTGTTGAGACCAACAGCAATTCCAGACTTGGCAGCAACCATTGTATATATGATGAAAGAGGGGGGAGTAATAAGCAACTTGCAACTTGCACAGCTTTCTACGACATCTCCAACTCCACCCTCAATGGAAAAAAAAATCAGTGCAAACACCCCGGCCAAAATTCTCAGTTCGAACCGGAGAAAAACTACTCAATGACATTAAATCAAGCTACAGTATTACAGCCATATTATTACAGTATACAAGCCTTTCGACACTTCAGGTGGTTTCCTGACCTACGCTTTGCTTCGGTGGAAACCAACCTACGTTCAAACGGTTCGCGTTGCCGCGGGCCTTTGGCTAATATCTCAAAATTAATATAGCTAAAATGTTAGAAGAACCTTGATTGCCGATTGATGTAAAATCGCTAATCATATGAGAGTTTATGCTTTGAATGGTTCTTTACCTTCGCTTCGCTTCGCTTCGGTGAAAACCAACCTGCACAGCGGCAGCCCGCGCTACCGATTGCCCTTGCGTATCTTATTAGAATACCATTACTTTCATGTTGACCCTCCATTTACTCATGAAAACCGTTTATATTGTCTGTGGATTTGATTCTTATGTGATGCTCTACATCCATATACATGTAACTACTTCCCACAAGGGCAAGTATCATACAGATATTATTTCTTTTTAGTCAAGAGTGTGCCTAATACAGCAAATTCTGAGTGCATTTGAGCTGCGTTTTCTTGCGTTCAAGACCGTTTTAGATCGTCTGAATAGCACCAAACAGTTGCTCTCATCTGGCAGTTACTTTCTGACACTTTTGCTCGACTTTTTGGGGATCAAAAAAAACATGGTCAAAAATCGACCAAAAAGCATGAGGTACCCCTCATGGTTTTCATTGAAAATCAAACGATCGCATTTTTTACCTTGATAATGAAGACTTTTAATATGGCTTATATAAAATCAAAATGTTTCTATCGATCTATCGTAACGCCTAATATCACCTTTGTGGGACTTTGATATGTAAAATTTCGACTTTTTGGCCAGAAACCTCATTTCATATTTTCACAAGTTTCTTAATAGATTCATTCAGAACATTTATCTTATTCGGTACCATTGGATGCGTCTTGAAAAGTACTTTGAGATTGTATTAGGAAGCAGAGGATGATCATCACAGCTTGTATAGTCGAATCTCACAAAAGAGTTCAATCAAGTCGAAAAAAAGCAAAATTTGGCCAATCTTGAACAGATAAAATTTTCTGGGTTTGAATCAAATTTGGCGGCTAGTGGGCCGGCTGGCAGACTCAATGCCCTTTCCATTATGAAGGCAATACAGTAATAAAAGCCTTTGAAACGTATGCAGAGTAGGTGGCACTATTGTTATCCATGCTATTTTTCTTGCATTCTATATTTAATAGAGCCAGTCTATCAAAATACTTTTGTGATGGCAATGCCATTGTTGTGGTGCATTGGGAATGAACTTAAGCTAGTGCCTGTCATTAAAAATGCATAAACGCATAAAAAATGCTGGCAAAATTTGATTCAATTTCAAATCTATTATGGTATTACTCCAAGTGAATCTGAAGATAGCGTGTATATAAAGCGGTTTCATCAGAGTTTTTTTTTTTTACATCGGTTTGATTTTGGATATCCAGCAAAAGAGCTAAATTTTGCGGATTGGTAATGCTTAGTGATCTGTTATTAAAACTCGCAATTGAGCAAAAAGTTTCAATGCATAACATTTGGCAGCATCATATACGCCACTGAAAGCTTTCAAAAATGCTGATAGCGTGAATGAACGATGCTTTTGTATAGAAATTACCGCGCTTCTACTTTAACGTAGGATTTCTTGAGCGCTAAACAAGTACTTGTGCAACTTGGATGTCCAATTAACATATACTGAATCTAAGCTATTGTTCACTGCTGTACAAGCGATGCCTGTTTGTAGATTGCTCTCCACTAGTTGCTATGCAAAAACTGATACTTTCTACTGATTGTGTAACATGATGTTGTGATTTAGCTATGATTGCGCCACTAACTTGTCGATTATACGTATTCTTTCGATTCGTTTGCAAATGATGATGAAATGATCTAATACTATAAACTAAATTTCGGTAACGCGACCTATGAATGATATAGAAAAGGCGAATTCTAACAAACAAACAGGTATCAAGATAAAAAAAAAAACCCCCAAATGTTTATCTCTTTTGAGTAACATTTTTAATGCTATAAAAATTTCATTTTGGCTGCGATACAACTGATAGAGATGGTATCAATAGACATCTACTTGAAGCACCGAAAAGTCGATTGTGGTGCTGTCGCAATATAAATACATCCTAATCGTTCAATCTCTATATTTCTAAATAATCTTACTACTTTTTTTTTTCTTGACTTTAATGAATAGCCGACAATGATATTGATTGATTAGATGTCAATCTCTTTAGTCCACGTTTGGAGCATGCATCACTACAGTCAATGGCACAATTCCCAACAATGTAATCAAGCATCACTTGTACACACGCGAATTTTTTTTTTTTTTTTACAGTTTAAATTACCTCATTAAGTAAACTTAGATTCTTGTGGCCACGTTTTTTTCTTGGTTAATCCGATTAGAAAGAGGCCCAAAATTTTTTTTATTTAATCGGATAAGTGATCTCTGAGCAACAAAGAGTGGGTTCAGTCAGAAATGCGAAAATCAACTCCGTGAGTCCGCAAAGTGCTTTCCATTAGCACCACTGTGTATTTCCCTTGATTTATACCAAGAAAATTGTAAAACCCAATGCTAGATCCACACAATTAAATAATAACCATCATGTTTCGGGTTTTGGGTCCATAAAAAAGTTTTTACCAACAAGACACGCTACAAAAGTATCTCGTATTTTTACCCAATTTTACTCGGCATTTTCCCAAATGTTACGTTGCACAGAGTGCACCCTTTGTGTTTTTAATGTAATCAAATTGTACACAGAAAAGATGTAGTAATAGATTAAACATGTTGATTATGAGCGACTCTAAAAGACGCGCTGATTTCCTCATCGTATGATCAATTGGAGATTGAATTAACTTGCTAATTTGATGTAAAACCCCTGTGGTAGAGATAAGATGTCTTACATGCGGAATTTGGGATAGCCTTTTTTTTCGCCTATTTTATCGATGCCAACATTCGAAATTTCAACCTCTTCTTCTTCTTTTCTTCATTATCTTAATCAACAAAATGTTTACCGATAACAAGCAAGCTCAAGCTCAAGTTCAATTCCCCATGCAATGGATCGCCGGTATGGATGTCGATGTCCAACCCAAGGCTGCCCGTAAGACTTCCATCATTTGTACCATTGGTCCCAAGACCAAGCCCGTTGAGAAGCTTGTTGAATTGATTGATGCTGGTATGAACATTGTCCGCATGAACTTCTCTCATGGTGATTACGAATACCACAAGTCTGTTCTTGACAACGCTCGTGCTGCTGCTGCTGGTAAGAACATTTGTGAATAGACAGATTTTTACAGATATCTAACGCTTCACATCAATTAGCTCGTCCCGATAAGGTCATTGCTATTGCTTTGGATACCAAGGGTCCCGAGATCCGTACTGGTTTGATGCTCAACGATACCGAAGTCCCTATCAAGAAGGGTCACCAAATGAACATCACCACCAACGAAAAGTACGCCACTGCTTGTGATGGCGAGAACATGTATGTTGATTACAAGAACTTGCCCAAGGTCATTGAAGTCGGTAAGAACATCTACGTCGATGATGGTGTCCTCTCCTTCAAGGTCCTCTCCAAGGGTGATGATTTCGTCCGTGTTGAAGCTCAAAACAACGGTAAGATCTGTTCCAAGAAGGGTGTCAATCTTCCCAAGACTGCTGTCGATCTTCCTGCTCTCTCTGAGAAGGACAAGAACGATCTTCGTTTCGGTGTTGAAAATGGCGTTGATATGATCTTTGCCTCTTTCATTCGTCGTGCTCAAGATGTCAAGGATATTCGTCGCGTTCTTGGTGATAAGGGAAAGAACGTCAAGATCATCTGTAAGATCGAGAATCACCAAGGTATCCAAAACTTTGATGAAATTCTTGCCGAAACTGACGGTGTCATGATTGCTCGTGGTGATATGGGTATCGAAATTCCTTGTGAACGTGTCTTCATTGCTCAAAAGATGATGATCGCCAAGTGTAACTTGGTCGGTAAGCCCGTTGCTTGTGCCACTCAAATGCTCGAATCTATGACCTACAACCCTCGTCCTACTCGTGCTGAAGTCTCTGATGTTGCCAACGCTGTCCTCGATGGTGCTGATCTCGTCATGCTTTCCGGTGAAACTGCCAAGGGTGATTACCCTATTGAAGCTGTTAGCACCATGTCTGCCACTTGTGAATTAGCCGAAAGTGTTATCTGTTACAACCCTCTCTTCAACCAAATCCGTGGTTTGACCGCCTGGCCCACTGACACAACCGAGACCATTGCCATGTCTTCCGTTGCTTGTGCTCAAGAAAACAATGCCTCCGCTATCATCGTCCTCTCCAAGTCTGGTCACTCTGCCCGTCTTGCCTCCAAGTATAGACCTTCTCAACCTATTATTCTCGTCACTCGTGATGAACAAACTGCTCGTCAATCACATCTCCACCGTGGTGTCTTCCCCTTCGTCTTCAAGGGTGATGTTGCCGCCAAGTGGGACGAAGATGTTGAATCTCGTATCAAGTGGGGTATTCAACAAGGTAAGGAAGCTGGTCTTGTCAAGTCTAACGAACCCGTCGTCATCGTTCAAGGCTGGAAGGGTGGTCTTGGTAACACCAACACTGTCCGTGTCTTGATTGCTCCTTAAATTCATTATCAAGCATACTGCATTCTAAATTACATTTCATTTATAAAATAAAACCATGATTCATCTATTCATCAAAGCTATTATATGAACTTGACCACATTACTACTGCAAATATCGATATTCAAATTCCTGTGGGTTCGTTTATATTTCTCTACTTGATGCTTCTCTACAAAATCCAAGATCTTGCATACTACTGAAAGCCTTCCTGACAACGAGAATTGCGATGGGTATAACTGGAGTTTGTTTTATTCAAGCTGCACCATCATATATTCACTATACAAAACTGCATTACTCAGGTGGAATTCTGAAACAGCTGATTAATGAACATTTGTATATTTTTCTTACTGACATTACCTTCTACTTCGATTGTCTTCCATCATAATATAGTCAATAGCTATATGAAATAGATTACCACCAGCCATTAGCCAAAAATATTTAATCTCCGTTCTTATTTTTCCTTCAGATTGGACAGATTTGATTAAATTTGACTCCAAATCTATCTATTTGGTAGATTCGACTATATAAATGGTGGTAATTATCCCATACTTCCTGATGGTCCCTGGTGGTAGGGCGAAGTGGTAGAACTCCCGTATGCCAACGGGAGGATCCCGGTTCAAATCCTGGTGAACGCAAGTTGTTTGATTTTTTTGACCTAGTACTGATGTCCTCGTTTGGTGTTTTGTGCTCTTATCCATGATCTATATTTTGACGATTTCCGCAAGACTGTACTGGCTCTAGGAGTCGCACCTTATTAGTAGTAGATTTCTTTCCCAACTTAGTTCAAAAAATATCTTATTCCCCTTCATTGCAGACATTGGGTCCACCAACAGTCTTGTCTATCACTCATAGCGACATTTACAGGACTTTAAATAAAACCTGGAGCTCGTCTCCCCTACAAAAAAAAAAAAAAAAAAAATACTTCCTGATGCATTTCTAGAGTACTTTTCAAGGCGCTTCCAGTGGTGTAAATTAAAATGAGTATTTTGAATAAACTTATTGAGTAATGTATGAAAACATAAAATGCGGTTTTTGGCGGAAGTGTCGAATTTTTCTATACAAAAGTCGCACAAACAAAGTTTCAAGGGCTGCTTGAGATCGATACAAACATTTTGATTCAATATATACCTTAGTAAAAGTCTTCGTTTTTGCGGTCAAAAACGCGATCGTTTGTTTTTTGATAAAAAGTATGAGGGGTACCTCATGGCTTTTGATCGATTTTCGACCATGTTTTTTTTTGGTCCTTAAAAAGCTGAGCAAAGGTGTCAGGAAGCTACTATTACTCGAATACAATGGTTCAATGTCATTCCGGTGGCTCAGAAAGGTCTACATGTCAAGACATGACGACTTTGAAAGCTGCCAAATTTGGTTATGCTTTGCTTTATAGCTGTTATTTACACGGCATGAATCATATCTTTGGTAGCTGTAATTTACTGAAAGGATAGTTCCGTAGCGTATGCAGTTTTTAATTCAAATAGGAGGCATAATATTGATTGTGGTAAAGCTAATTTATGCAAATTTTGATGCGTTATGTTGCTGGTAAGCTTATTAATAATGGAAATGAAAAACCGCATTTGCTGCTTGAATATTATGGTTTTGCAACTTCGTTTCGCTAGGGTATAACCCTCAGTAAGATTAATACTGTATTGTCAAATGTTGGGTTAGATGCTTAGTTGTCGTGGTGAATTACAGTAGATGCGTTATGTTCTTGGTGGATAGGCTTAGCGCCTCCTCCAAAACCCCTTCCCAATACCGGCTTCGCTGGTGGTTTATTCACCTTGTGCGATACTCAAGTCATTAAATTTTTGAAAGGATATGATATGATTTGAGTAGTAACAAGCAATGCAAGTATGCTGCCTACCCATGTATGGATATTTTCTACTGATACAGACATAGCGCATCGCAGAAGAATAGTACATTAGCTCAAGGAGCATTAACGATTCAAAAAGTTCTACATCTATTAAGAGTTAATATTGGGTAAAAAGGGGGGGGGGGAGAGCAGTTATTTATTGGAGTGAAAGTGATTCCATGGCACCAGTTACAGGACAAGTTGCTCCCTTCATCAATTCCTTTTGCTGATCTTTTGAGAACGGACATCCACCAGTAGGTTTCTCAATTTGCTCCTCTGATTTGTTGAAAGGACATTTCCCTTCACTACCAGCAGAGTATGCCTCTGCCTGTTGCCCAGTAACAGAACAAACAGCAGTCTTGGGAGCAGCATGAACAGAAGAGACAGGACACACAGCGGTAGCAGACGACGTTTGACCAGTGACAGGACATACGGCAGGAGCAGCATCTTCTTCTGTTTCCTGTGGCGCTTCATAGACAGCAGCCTCATCTGATATTGCAGGGAGTTCGAGATCTTGGAAATAAGCATCCACAGCAGCAGCAACTTCTGCTTCCTCGGAAATCCAATCATGCTTTGACCTTAACCATTCCTTGTAATCTTCGCTTTGGCGCCATTTAGCGTTGAGCTTTTGTTCCAGTTCCAAGATATCAAAAGGTGATTTTTGTTTACAGTCTTCAACAGCCTTATAAATTACATTTAAAAGCACAGGAGGTAGCGTGCTCCAGTGTTTCAAGATGGTCTTGCTCCAAGTGGTGCCGGCTTTTTCCAAACGATGCTGGAGATCTTCAAAAGAATCGGCAGCCTATAATTGAATGCAATAGATGAACACATATTCCAAACATCTTTTAAAGGTAAAGTACTTACACCAAACACCTTTTCAATGGCATCTTCCCAAACCTGTAAGCGATTTGGACCAGCATAAGTATGGTTGATAGCCAAAGCCAACTGTACAGCAGCATTTGTATCAGGAGCAGGACACACAGCCATCTTCTTTGCAGTTTCAAAAGCATCGCTTAATTTAGCTTCAGGCACAAACACATCAGCTAACCCCAATCTCAAAATCTCTGGACCTCTCAGTCTAGCATATTCAGGTGCAGCCAAAGCCAAGTACAATTCAAGACCTCTGGGCAACGTTTTTCCACTAGCATTGGTGCGATTACGAGCCATGGAGAGCAACACCAAAGGAGGTATAGGGGCATGCGATGGCGTCAATGTGAAGTTTAACAGCGTGTGTTCTGTAATGACACGCACGAAACCAAGACCCAGTGTTAGATAGACCGCATTTAATGGAATTTGACCATTTGAAAATGTTACAGCCAATTTTGGATCTTTGCGTTGACCGATAATGTAGCGCACAAGATCATAGTATTTAGCAGCCAGATTTTCTAAAGATATTTGCCGAAAATCAGATCCAGAGACGAGTCGGGCTGTTTCGTTGTAAGCTAAACCAGAACTGAGCACCTTTGTATCTTTGGTTTCAATGCGTTCTGCCGTTTCAAAGGGATTGCTGCTATCAGCCACGGTTGCCGTAATGAAGAAGGATGTAACATGGTCGTCGCTTTGGCCATTTTTCAAGGCTGATGTATATTCTTTCAAACGATCCACTGAATACACATTTTGACTCTTGGGTGACGATAAGGTCAATGTTTCTGCTCCTGTGCCATTTGGTTTGTCAACAACAACGAATGATGAGCCATTCACTTGATCCACAGGTCCAGCTATTGAAACATGCCATCTGTCAGCATCCAATTCTACCTTGTCCAATGATTGCCTACCTTTTGATTTGTTTTGCCATAAATTTGCAAATGGACACACAGGTGCATCAGCTTCATCCTTCTTGGCCTTCCAATTGAAGAAAGCAGCCAGATCAAAGCTCTTGACACGACTACAGGACATTGTCAGGCTGAAACTAAGCACATGTCTTGCTACTGGACACTTACGCATTATAGTAGAATGCTTTGGCTTTCAAAAATTCCAAATCCAATCTCTCTTTATCCCATAATCCAGTCTTTGATTGCTGCTCCAACCAGCCATGGATGATATTAGGTAACCCCCTTGTATAGTCTACATCGTTGTCATAATCATAATCTTGCACTTGATTGAACAAGTCTTCTTGCTGTTCATCGACCTGTCTGTCTAACTTGTCCGCTTCGTATTTCATGTATTCCTCTAAATCAAACTTTTGCTGGAACCTAGTCAATGTGTCAGTATGCATCATGCACATTGCCTCTATTTTGTGTCCGTCTCACCTAGTAAAATAGAAATGCTTGGCTTGCAAAAGACGAGCATCTTGCAGTAATTCAGCCTCATCATCTTGTTGCTTTGCAGGTGCAGGAAATTGACTCAAAATGCTTTCAAGCCCTTCTTGAAATACCTTGTCTGTCTCCCATGGATATCTCTTGAAAGCTTCATAGACTTTGGATTGCTCAGTTGTAGTGGCCATTTTATGGGTAATGTAGGGTAATGGTTAAAGAGAAGTTGAGTGAATTGGGGTATCACTTATTTATACCCTTTCATCGACTCAACATGGAATTATACCCATCACACGCTCAAAAGAGCGCATCTCCGCTGAACTCGATTGTTTAGTAAGCATTAAAATGGCCAATGGAAGCACAAGCATTTTTTATTCAAACAATGTCTGTAATCAATTTGCTACACACATCAAGAAAGGGGTAGACACTCTGGACATGCTCTACATTATGATCGTCACTGATTTGCCATCTTGCTAGGTAAGGTGAAGGATCCTCGACGTCTCCTTGGTTATTAACAATGTCCATCTTTTGTCCCAATTGACCTTCCAGTATCTTGAATGGGTAATTTGCATCATTCGTAGCTAATGGTGGTGGAGGTGCATCGCCTGTTCTTTGTGTGCCAGCGTTTTTAAAATCGACCAAATAGCTGTTATTTTCCAGCTTGTATAATTGAAGGTCAAATTTCACAACCAAACCCAGGTTCTCGTACTTGTAACGGCATCGTAGATGATAGGGATCCAGGGTTCGCCATTCCTATATCACATCACGTCAGCTTATCATCCGAGTAAGTCCCTTGCAAATAGTTACCATGCCAACGTTCTGTAATGATCGATAGATCTCAAGCATCACTTCCCAAGCAGGACATTTACTACGAATACCGAAATGCCACCTTGATCTTGACTTGTGAGGCTTCTTGGTGTGTGATGGCGCATTGATTGGTAATTGACGAGGTTGTGAGACTCGGCTGGTTGTAGTAGATGCTGTATTGATGGAGGCTGCTGGCTGCATCGCTCCTGGTGGTGGTGTGCCGCTAATAGGTGCAATAGGTAACGCTCCACCTCGAGTGGAGGCACTAGAATGCGATCTCTCCCGGGATGCTAATTCATCTGGCATTTAGCTTTCCATAGAAGTAGACCAGACATGTACTTTACCTTGGTGATAAGCTTCTGATTTGGGTAGACTGGAACTCAAAACCGAAATCGAAGACTCGGCATCCAAGTGGCCATCTTCTTCTCTCGATTTCTTGTATCTATCTTCTAAAGATGTATTCCAAGGTGGAGGTGAAGTAGCAAAAAAACTTTGAATGTGATTATTCTCGGCTATGAAATCTCCCATGTGAGTTGCATGCTTTCTTTCTGTCTCCCTGCATCAGATCAACTTACAGTCTTGGAGCAGTCGCTTGTGATCTACTACCAATTGGTATGCCACCTTGAACTGATTGTTGTCAGGTTCACTGAGAGCTTTTTGAATGACTTGAGTGGAATAGCCCATCTTTTTTGATAATTCAAACACCAAATCATCATCAATCAACAAATTACCGCTCTCTTCTGTGTTGGGCAGGGGACGGAGGTAGGCAGGCA
Organism: Mucor velutinosus; assembly: GCF_035048745.1. Classification (NCBI taxonomy): domain Eukaryota; kingdom Fungi; phylum Mucoromycota; class Mucoromycetes; order Mucorales; family Mucoraceae; genus Mucor; species Mucor velutinosus. The sequence continues at coordinate 1,111,474 of NW_027041913.1, forward strand.
AGTTTTTGTTAAACCAAGGGTTTTTTCTGCAGATCCATCATCTTTAATGCCACCGTTTCACTGTTTAAACCATGCTGAAACTTACCGAATTTCCTGAATTGTGATACGCTTCAATGGATCAACAACAAGCATGGATGCCAACAAGGCCTTCGTTTCTGAGCTGAGATAGGACGGCATGGTGTAAATGCCACCGTTGATCTTTTTAAATAATGTGGGTATGTATTCATCGTCGAAAGGCAATCTACCGCATAACATGACGTATAAGATGACACCGCAACTCCAAACATCGACTTCAGGTCCTGCGTACAATCTATTCAGCCGAGTGTAAGTAATCTGATGAGTGAACGACGAGCGAGGCGTGCCTGATTGCTTACTTTCCAGAAATGACCTCAGGCTATCTCAAGGTTAGTGCTATGCAAGTGGCATGTGTGAATTGACTTACAGCAGCATAATTTGGACTACCACAACTTGTCTTGAGGAAATCGCCGTCTGTCATAATATTTGATAAGCCAAAATCAGCAATTTTCACATTGTTGTTTGCATCTAATAATAAACTAAAAGCAAACATTACACATCATGTTCATATGCTAAAACACATCCATTCCCATTTTACTTTTCTGGTTTCAAATCTCTGTCAAAATTCATGTTAGCAGCTGTGATGCCACCCACATTCCAATAAAGTCCTACCTGTGAACAATCTTGTGTCTATGGCAGTATTCCACTGCACAGATAATCTGCTGGAAAAATCGTCGAGCATCTTCTTCAGTCATCTAATAAAAGAGGTGAATTGATCTCCAAGCAGTATTTGATAACGGCTGTCCCTTACTCTTCCTTTCTCGACAATATAGTTGAACAGCTCTCTGCCAGCGTATTCAATGACCATGATGATATCTGTCGGCGTAGTAATCACTTCGTAGCTGCAGCACATTATGAGTATTCATCGCTCGTATGCCAAAACATAAAGACGCACTCACAGTTTGATGATATGTGGATGACGAAGCAGCTTGAGATACTGAATTTCACGTTTTACTCGACCCCCCATATCCATGCTGGCAATCTTCTTTCGGTTAATTATCTTAAGCGCTACCTTTTGTCCTGTGATAGCGTGTACTGCCACTACAAAGCATACAATGTTAGTATGTGATGGTGATTGGAATTCATACTACATTTTACATTTGACTTTGCCAAAAGAACCTGTGCCAATGGTGCTGATGATGTTGTATTGTCCAATTCGGATTCGGTTGCTGTTATTGCTGTTGTTACTATTGGTATTATTACTCATGGTGTTATGATTAAATTGGAAAAAAGAGAGTAGGAAAGGAAAAAAAAAAAAAAAGAAATATTTAATGTGTGTTTTACACTCACAAAATCACACCACCAGCAGCAACACAGATATGCTTACTGAACTCTACTGCTCCCCCCACCCACTGGCAAATCACATCAAGAGCACCCAGACGTCACCACATCCAATAAATCGTCTTAAAGTACATACACACCCAATGCCGATTCTATCTCTCTCTCGTAGTGTCATTTACTTGTGTGTGTTTGCAACGAGCTGGCGTAAAATAAAAGGGAAGTTTCATACAAAGTTTACAAAGAATTTCATGTAATTAGAAAATGGTATATAGCAAGGTAAATGTCTGATCAAGTCAAGATATAAATTCCCAAATTTGATTTGAGAGATAATCTGCATCGTACTGATCCAATCTCATCACACGGAGGTCTTGTCGGTTCGCTGATGCTATATACACTCGAGTGAGTAATTCATGCCCTCACAATGAGCAGGTCCAACACAACTTACTGAGCACAACTCCCACAGGCTTGTCATTGCGGATGTCGGCTTTTACGCCTAAACCAGTATACAGACCTAATCGAAGTCTACATACAGACACAGCAGGGTTAGATCACTCAAATCACTAGTAGTCATACAGCCAGTACATACTCATCTGTGGTGATGCTCGCCTTAGATGGATCATTGGACTCTAATTCTCGAAGCTCTTCTTCCATCGCATCGATCTCTGCCTGCATTTTCGCCATTTTGGCCAACTCTATCTGCTCTAATGCATCTTGTTCTTGAAGCGCTTGTTCTCTCAATGCGTTTTCTTGTAGGGCAGCTTCGTATTCGCGACGTACTTTGGCTTCTTCAATCGCAAGAGCATCTGCTTCCTTTTGTAATTCTGGGTCTATCATCAGCGTCTTGGTCTCTTTTCTCTCTCTCTCTCTCTCTCTCTCTCTCTCTCTCTCTCTCTCTCTCTCTCTCTCTCTCCTTTGATAACACTCTCTCAATTACCTTCAATTTCTTTCTGTGTGGCTTCCAGGATCTTCTGCTGTTCTATTTCTTTCTCTGCTTGTAAGCGTTGAACTTCTTGTAGCATGTCTATTGGATTTCTCCATAGAGATTTGTCAATGGCTTTCAAGTGTAGTTCATCAGTTTGCATTTTGGTATTAAAGAGTGGAAGCTACAGTGCACAACGAGGTGACAAGCTTCAGCCTTTATGGAATGTCTCTCAACAAGCCACAAGAAATGGCCATCCAAAATCCATTTCAGCCAAAAAAACAGGAAAAAAAAAAAAAGGGTTTTAGTGTTTTCCTCTCTTTCATTATATAACAATGTCTTCTGAACAAGAGCAAGTTCAAGTTCGCTTCACCACTCAACAACCAGAGTATGCAGTCAATGATGCTGCCATCTTGCTGCCTTCCAACATCAAGAAGGAGGGTCTCTCTGAGATTGTCAACAGTCTATTAAACAATGGTAAATTTTTTTAAAGCATATATGGAAGTTTAGAGAGATACTTATGCTCCTGCAGATAAACCTATTCCCTTTGATTTTCTGATCGATGGCCAATTACTTAGGACCAGCATTGTCGAGTACTTGAATGCTGCTCAACTCTCTACTGTATGTGTATTTTGATTTAATGTAAAGTTCATCAAGATCTGACCTGTCAAATGTAGGAAAATCTCGTCACTATCGAATATGTTGAATCAATGCTCCCTCCCATCCCTCTCACTGCCTATCAACACGACGATTGGGTCAGTTCAGTCAAAGGCTTCAATGGATTATTCGCTACAGGTTCATACGACAATATGGTCAGATTATGGAACACCACCGGCGAATGTATCAGCACCTTGATCGGTCATAGCGACGCTGTCAAGAGTGTCGCATTTGGACAAAACAACACACTCTTCTCAGGCTCTCTTGATCATACTGTTTTGGGCTGGGAATACACTGAAGGAGAGGATTCACATCGCATCATGTATGAGTGCAAAGGACACAAGGGGCCCGTTGAATCAGTCGCAGTGGATTATACCGGCAAGCATGTTGCTAGTGCCTCTGCTGATGGCTTGATCAAGATCTGGTCTACTCAAGAACCCACTGAAGATGAGCCAACTGAAGAAGTTTCACACAAAAAGAGAAAGAAGAATAGCGAGAAATCAGACAGAAAGATCAAGACAAAGGCCGTGTCTTTGGAGGGACATGTGGGCGGCGTCAATGCTGTTGATTTTGATGGAGCAGATGCTAATATTGTATATACCGGTGGCTGGGATCACTCTATTCGTTCTTGGGATGTTGAACAACAAGTGAACTTGACTACAAAGAACTGCGAAAAGGTCGTTCTTGATGTCGATTACTCTAAGCATTCTAAATTACTTGCTACTGGTCATTCGGATAACACAGTTAGATTATGGGATCCCAGATCAGAAGGTACGACACCATGTCTGACGAGCAAGTGTTGATTCACATAACTAAACTTCCTTGTTTAGATGGCACAAATGTAAAGATGAGTCTTCGTGGACATACTGCTTGGGTATCATCTGTTTCTTGGTCAAGAACATCTGAATACGCATTATGTACAGGTTCATATGATTCCACCGTCCGTGTTTGGGATATCCGTAGTAGAGAGCCTTTGTATACTGTTGACAACGAAGGAGACGAAAAGACAAAGGACAAGGTTTTGAGCGTCTTTTGGGATGATAACAAGATTCTTAGCGGTGGTGAAGACAAGAAATTAAGAATATATCAAGCAAAGGTTTAGATTTATATATTTAAAAATAAAGTTTACTCCTTGGAGGAGTTTTCATATTGGAATCAGTACCTGGGCAGTAATGCTTGATGCATTTTTGCCATAATTTGGTATTGTCTGTTACATCAGTACAGAAGCCAAACACAGTGTCTACCGTACAAGCTTGAGTGGATAGGTCTTTTATCGTTGCGACATGATCACTTACCCGTATATGATCGACATTTACTTGTATCATTGGTCGTTCCATCGCTGCGATTAAAGCACATGCACATGGTGGAATCTGTATTCTGTTTTGTTGGAGCCGTCATTATACATTTACAGCCAATGTCATTCGCGTCAATGCCATTATTTGACAGTCTATCAAAAATATTGTATCTTGTAGGTAAAATAGAAGATGCCATAGCCATAGAGATGATTGTTGTCAATGCAACTATAGTGTTCAGCAACATGTTGCTTGGAATAATGAAAGAAAAGAAAGCAAGTAGTTTAGCTAGAGTATTTTATATACGAAAGATGCTTCTCCTTTTTGGTATGTAAATTGATTTTATTATTCATTTTTATCATCACCGCCATCATTGTATTGAGAATCCCAAATCCATGAGTTATTTTCCAAGCTAAGACCATGTTTAGCGGCTTTTCTATACAATTTAGCAGCTTGTTGATCGTCTTTTGTAACACCATGCCCATATCGAAAGCAAAACGCCAGATCATTCATGGCATTAGGATTATCCATATCAGAAGCTAATTGAAAATACCAAGTTGCCATAGCAACGCTTTTTGGTACCTGAGAAAAAATTAATTCGACGTCTCCCTGTAAATGAAAAGCAATTACGAACCTCCCAACCATGCCAAAAGAACTCTCCCAATTCATATATAGAACAAGCTAATGATTCTATTTTTGCAGCGTCTACTAGCCGAGATAGAGCCGTTTGTAGTTCGTTTGGAGTAAATTCATTAGTTGTCTTTTGAAGGTATCTCAATGCAATTGCAGGGCTCTTTCTACATCCCTAAATGTGTATATAGCATAAGTATCTATTTATATATCATTGCTGCACTGTTTACAGCATTTACCCAGCCATGTCTCAGCGCTAACCCGTAAAAGAAGATGGCCATTATTTCATTTTCTTCTGTCGCTAACCGCCAATAATGAGTTGCATTTTCAAGTTCTCCTTTTTCATAAAATTGTATTCCAAGTTGCAAATGACTATTTTGGTGCATATTGATGTTGCCACCATTGATTAAAAATAGCTTAATATTATCGTTGTTGATGGTATTGTATGCAGAAGAAATAGAGACTGCCGCTGTATGTAATACATCGCTTTCTGGTGCATGATTGAAATAGTCTTGGAATACACTCTCTGCGATAAGACTGCTTCTGTTTGTTGTTGCAGCTGCTGCTTCTGTTTCCACATTACCAAGAGGTTTGTTGAATGATGCGAGCTGACCAAACATGGATCGACTCTTTTTAAAAGCGCCATTGTTATTTCTAAATGACTGCAATTGTAAAAATGATGTAGATTTTGAAGTGTGCTTGCTGGTAGGCCGATTCTTTTTTTCTTGTTGCTGCGATGATTGCTTGTGATTGGGATCAATGGCAGATTTCAGTAGAACTAGAGAGAACCGCTTTCTTTTTGTTGCCTGTGGTACAATTACAGTTTGATCTGATTTGCTCTTGTGATGACGATGCTGGCTATGCGAGCTGTTGAACAGTTTCTTGATTTTCTCCATCGTGAAATAAAGATGACAAAAGAGAGATATGTTTCTTCAAAAAGCAATTAGAAGAGACTCCTGCTTTATTTTATTGCTTTCACCGCAAATAGAGAGAGAGAAAAAAAGGGGATGCAATGGTTTACATGGTAGATGCTTCCATCATCACGTGAATCACAACCTTTGGTAACGGTGTGTGTTGAATGGCATGGATGCCTCTCGAGTAAGTTGCGCTATGATTTTTCAAGTTAACAAAGCCTGTTTTCATAGAGAGAAATTCAAGGCCATTTTCTAGAGACTCCTCCCGACATCTCATACAAGCACATGATGGCATTCTTTACAGATCAAGCAATTGTCTTTATGGTATACTTTGTGTGCGTGACACAAGATCAGCTACGGTCAAGATTTTATTAAATTTTTAGTGTCAATATTATAAGCAAAGTCCATGATGAGTATCTTTTGATCTTGACTCGTACTAACACTAAAGAGTCAACAACTTGGAAATTAAACTTTGTGTGCAATTACTCTTCTTACCTAATAATTTTGGTTTCGTCAAACATGACATCAAACACCCAACTGGTATGACATCGAGCGAATGTATGTAAACATTCTCCAGTGTGAATATCCCACACGCGAATGCTCTGATCATAGCTTCCACTGACAATCTTGTCCTTGTCAAAATGAAGTGACCTTACAAGGCCAGTATGTCCTTCGCATGTCAGCACACATTCCCCAGTATCTGTGCAGTATACCATGTCAATAGTGTATTTTGGAGATGTATTCATTCACTCCGAATTTACCTGCATTCCACACTTTGATCTTGTTGTCATTACTTCCGCTGACAACCCGTTTACCGTCAAATCGTATGCAAGCCAAACCGTGAGCATGGCCTACAAAATCACGCAGACATTGTCCAGTTTCCACATCCCATAACTTGATGACAGTATCCCCTGAGGCCGAGACCAACCGGTTATTTTTAAATTGGATTGCATTGACTGGACCACGATGGCCTATGAGTGTTTGTAGTAATTGACCTGAAGACCGACTCCATATCCGAATAGTAGCATCTTTTGAGCAGCTAGCAATGGTACGCTCGTCAAAGCATACATCCAACACGCCTGAATGATGGCCCCTTAAACAATGAATTGACTGATAGGTCTTCATGGACCACACCAGTAATGTGTGATCAGAGGACCCTGATACTAAAATAAAATCATCGTATTGTAAACAGAGCACAGAGGCCTGGTGCCCCTTCAATGTTTTGTAGCAATGTTGGCTGGCAATGTTCCAGAATTTGATGGTACGGTCTCTACTGCCTGTAATAATCTTGTTGGTATCAAACTGCACACAGTAGATACTATCTGAATGGCCCATGATGGTCTGCATTTGCTGATGGCCATGCTTCCATCTACTGAGTAACTGTGTTTTTCTTTCGTATAAATGCTTGTAATCGACAACAATGGTGGACGGTGAGGGATATACAACGCCATGATGCTGCTGATACAGTTGAAGCCATAGATGATTGTCTTTACATAACAGGTACCACCGTTTTGATACAAGTGTTGACTCGAATACAGCTCGTTCATCGCAATGTGATAGAATCAAGTAAGCTAATTCTACAGGCAATTCTTGTAAAAAATCTGGGTTTTGTAGTAGTGGAAGATTAATGGTCTTATTTTTCATGCAAAAATTCCTTGTCCTACCTATTTTCTGTATCTGATCTGTGGTTGATGATGAGGACAGTGTCGCTGACAAGTCGGTGGATGTAGTAATCAATGATGGACATGATGTATTGTTGGTTTTCTGCTGGTGAAAACCTTCGTCTATTCGAGAATCTTGTGTGTACGATTGACGTTGATGGCTACTGTTTTTTTTAAAATACTTGAGCAGTTTGTATTTAAGTGTTGTGTGTTCTGATTCTAATGAAAATTTCATGATTTTTTTTTATATATGCAGAAGAGAAGAAAAACCAACAATGATAATTTCAGCAAGAAAAACAAAATAATATGTACAGAGAAGTGGGCTTAAGGGGGGAGAGAGAAGGGAAGGGGGAGAGGGAAAGGGAAAGGGAAATATGTCGAGTCAGATGTATTTCATTATACACGATTTACTGTGTGTGCTCATACCTGATACATAGTGGTACCTGCGAAGGGAGCTTGAAGAGAAAACGATCCCCTTGGTTGAAAAGGCGTTCTCCTTACGCAATAAATTCAATCAATTTGCGAATATACTGTTTACTTGGATTATGAAGTTTATTTATATAGATATGAGAAATAGGAAAAAAAAAAAAGAGTGTAATTAATGTATTTGTATCTTATAGAAGTGAAAGAGAACGATTTAAATGTGATGGTGAGAAATATACTATATATCCTTTGAAACGGGTTAAAATGATATTATGTTACAAGTAGGCTTTTTTTTCTTCTGGTTTTCATTTGCAAAAAAAAAAAGAAAAGAAAAGAAAAGAAGGGGTCAGAGTAGAGGAGTCGTCAGAGAGGGAGGCAAACAGCTAGATCCAACAAATATTTAGAAAGTGCATGTAGTGGATGTTAAGTTTAGTCAGAATCAGAGCTTGAAGAGTCAGAGGAACTACCGCCATCATCATCGCCAGAATCACTCTCACTAGAAGATGAATCTAATCGCAATATATCAGCCTACTGATATCTCATCCATACCCATATCAAAGATACTTACTGTAATTGGGATCTACCTGATTAAACTTTTCCAATGTCTTTTCGAGTTCTTGGATTCGTCTTTCCTTGGCAGAATAATTTGATTTGCGCTTTTTGGTTTTGATTGTAGGCTTTGGTGAGACGAAATCTCTCAATTTGCGTAGAGTGTCCTTGTTCAGAGCATCAATATCAAGTACAATCTCTCCTTGGTCATCCTACATGTCAAGAATGTTGAGTCAATCAATAATAAATCAAACTAATTTCATGCTACTTACATCGCCGAGATGAGGCATGGAAGTCTGGATTATTTCAACTACTGTATTCAAGGCATCACCTGTCAACTCGTTGATTTGCTCACTTAATCTCTTCTTGTCCTCGAATGTAAATACTTCGTATTCATCACCGGAATCAGCATGTCTGGCAGCAGCAGCAGCTTCTTCGGCTCTTCTCTTCTTTGTGGGGTTCTTGTTAGGTCCACGGCCACGACGCTTTGGTGCTGGTGTTGTTGTGCTGGATGAAGATCCCTTCTTTGAAGATTTGATGGATTTGATTTGCTCTGCAATGTTCTTGATGGTGCGCTCCAATTCCGCAATTTTATCATCACTGTTATCCATCTCTTCTTCTTCTTCTTCTTCCTCGCGGTCATGATCCACATCCACAGAGTGTCTCTTTTGTGATCCGGATGGTTGCGGTTGTGAGGGTCTCTTTTGAGCTACCTTTCGATGCTCTGCTGGTTTTTGTGTCCATTTATCTCTGAATACCTTCTCAAGATCTTTGGCCATGGTGTAGATGGGCAAAGAGGGTGGATTATAGAGATAGCAGTTGTTGAACATGAGTGTCATGTCGCTTTCAAATCCTTCTGGATCGTCGTATTCATCGTTCATTAATTTCTTCTCGATAGTCGATAAATCCATGGGATGCTTAACAATCGTGGTGTAGTCTGGCAAATTCATTGCAACGGGATCGACAGGTTCAAGAAATGGATAAGCAATTTGTCGATACTTGACCTTTTTCAACTCTTTCAAGGTCTGAAGACAGTATTTCATGGGTGAATTGTTGCTAAGCTTTTTCTGTGTTGTAAACGTTTCTGGATAATCTTTTGATGGGCAATGGATTTCTCGTTTAGGTCTGGTTGACTCTTCTGATACTTTGCTAGCAAGAGGTGGAGGGGGAGGTGAGTTGTGTTGGCTAAGAGGAGGCGATGGTTCCTTCTTGACAGGTGGTGATGATTTAGGTGTAGATAACTTGGGTGTGTTAGGTGCGCTTGATGGTGGCATTTGTCGTAAACTCTTCTCAAAGGCAGATTCTACATTTTGACACAAAACAGAGATCATTGCCTCAGGACCGTTGTACTTGAGGCAATTGTGGAAGATCAACCTCACATCAGAGATGAAATCGTCAACGGTTGTATACTCTGAGTCAGCCAGCTTCTTTTCTACCAACTGAAGATCCATGGGCTGCGTAATGATGGTTGGATAATCTGGTACATTGAGTTTTATATAGTCTACTGGTTTCAAAAAAGGTGCGGCATCTCTGTGTCGCTTTAGATTCCGGATGATGGCTGTGCAGTATTTTTGTTGTTCTGTTGTCATAGTGTGTTGATGAGTAGGTGGTGAAGGCAAAGTATTTTGTTGTTGTTTACTATAGAACATGGTTCAAAAAATAAAGAAAAAAGAAAAAGAGACTAGGTTAGCAAAATGGAAATCCTTGTGCTACATCTCTCCCTCTCTATTTAGTAAGAACGCGTGTCTGTAACTCAGAAAGAACACATCCAACCCAATTGCAAGAAAAACGGCAAGCTGATATTGCTACGCGCCTTTTCTCATGGGCTCTGAGCCATTTTCCTTTTTTTTTTTTTTTTTTTTTTTTTTTTTTTTTTTTTTTTCAATCCAATCTCACCCCCTTTTTTGCACTGATCCTTTTCCACTTGAAATGTATAAATGATATTTACCTCGAGTAAACACCAGTCTTGGCAGAGAGCATTTTGAAATGTATTGTTGTGTTTATACGATGGAGAGCTATAAAATGAGATGGCAAATGTTAGCCCAAATGAGTGCCTTGGGTTTCTGATGGTCCATTACGGTTAAAATAAAAAAAATAAAATAAAAAAAAAAAGTACCGTCAGTTTTCGGAAAATAGTTCTAGCAGATGGAGTTCAAGACACGTATGGATCCAAGAAGAGATTGGAAATTGAAAAAAAAAAAAAAAAGAGGAATGAAATGAAAATGTGAAAAAAATTTTGTTCGCGCGTTTATAAGCCACGTTTCGGTGACTATTTCATCGCAAATCATATAATGCAAATTGGATTGATTGGCTAGGTTTATTGCCTCTTGTGTTTACCCAAGGTCAATTTAGCATAGCACATGAAACTGTCTGCCTTCTCTGTTTTGGTTAAAATGCATAAATCACTGCACAAAAGCAGCATCACTGGTAGAGGTCAAATTATTACATTTCATAAGTGATATGTCTGTAGTTTGCCCAAGAAATTCGCATTTCACATTAGGCTTGACATTTGGGATCGCATTTAAACTCGTAGCTTGCCATGATTAAATTACATATAAATAAATATGTAGCAAGCTAAAGAGCATAGCAAAACTAAAGTATGGTGCCTTCAGCTCGTAATCCTCGTCTTATTATAAGCTGTTAAAACATCGATTGCCTTTACAATATGAAGGGCATCTCATCATTCTTGTCATCAGCTAAATCAATTAAAATGCCGAATATGCTTCTGCTTGAGATTGGCCAAATCTGATCAAATTTGACTCCAAATCTATCTATTTGCTAGATTCGACTATATAAATGGTGATAATTATCCCATACTTTCTAATGCATTTCTAGAGTACTTTTCAAGGCGCTTCCAATGGTGCTAACTGTAATAGGTGTTCTGAGTGAAACTATTGAGCAATTTGGTAAAATATGAAATGAGGTTTTTAGCGAAAATAGGTATATTTTGCATATGAAAGCCTCATAACAGTGGTTTCAGAGGTTGCTTTGGATCGAGAGAAACATTTTGATTTGATATATACCATAGTAGAAGTCTTCATTTTCAAGGTGAAAAATGCGGTCGTTTGATTTTCGATGAAAACCATGAGGGGTACCTCATGGCTTTTGATCGATTTTTGGTCATGTTTTTTTTTGGTCCTAAAAAGTTGAGCAAAGGTGTCAGAAAATCAGTGCTAAAACAGAGCAATAGACTGGCGTTATTCTGGCGGTCCGGAATGGCTTCTAACGCGAGAAATTACTGCTCAGGCGTATCTGAGGTTAGCTGTGTTTTGCAGCTTTTGGAGTAGTAAAAGGTATTACGAGGATGCTATCTGCCCGCACCTGCCTTTTTCATTAACGAGCTAGATTCACAGTTGCAAATTACTCATAAAAGTGAAATGCCAGCATTTATTTATCATTTGAATTATTGAGCAAGGCTTTGGTTACCATAAAATGCACACAGCTATACTGGGATTTGGTTTGCTGGCTAGCAATTTATCCATCAGTCTCTTCCTCCTGTTCCTCGTCGTCGCTTTCAAAGTCGCCATCGTCAGGACGAAAGATACGTGGCCCCTTTGATTTTCTGATAGGGTTTCGTGGTATAAAAATTACCATAGTATCAGGCCTTTCCTCTTCTTTGGTCCAATTGTCTTCTGTTCCATCAGTCTCGACTGAAATACAATCATCACAAATACAAGTGTTGGAGTCAATCAAACAGAAAGTATGTTTGTTGTTGGTCACTGATTTGCCTTGAGGTAATGTTTCTGTCTCATTTTTGGCCTGCTCTTTTTCCCAATCCGCTATCTCAATGTCAATTCCTCGTTTCCACTTGGTGTCAGTTGAGCTAGCAAAGAGCTCCCAAGAAGCAGCTCCACTACTGTTATTTACCCATCCAAGTATTCCTCGTGGACTTGCCAATACGCCTCGATTCAGCAAGTCGTCGAAAACCTTCGTTTTACAAGGCTTGCCTTCAAAACCGGTAGCAGCATTTTTAACAATGACTGGTGTGCTGTTTTCTGAGGAGGATAATGAGCCTGTTTCTATTAAAAATGTGTTATATGTTGCTTGATATATATATACACAGAGATAAAAAGCATAATTACATGTTGCTATATAACCATTACCACGAGGCGTGAATTTAACAGCCTGTGGTAAATGTTGTTGCTGATATCGACGCTGCCGCTTTTGCTGCTGCTTTGCTTGCTGTCGGTAATGTTGCAGAGGCTGGTATGACAGCTGGTTCTGGATATTTGATATTTGTGTTGCGTTATATTGAGGCTGGGTGATATTGATCATTGTCTGCTCTTGTGCATGCAAAGCTGTCGATACATTGTGTCTGACAGGAATAGGAACAGACACTGTGGGAAACACCAAATCAGCACGCAGTGATTCAGAAGGCTCTGGTTGGGGTTTATTAACTATGTTGTCGACTTTATCGCCATTTGCAGTGTATGATTTCAATGTAGCTAGGCGAGGGTACGAGAGTGGCTCATTACTCTCAAAGAGAGGGTCGAAACTGCTCCAATTTGAATGGCTAACTCCATAAGTAGATATTTTTACCAAGCCTTCTTGCTCGAGAGTCGCGTTGGATGTAATTTCCCCATTATTACGCTGCTCGTTCGTAACTGAAAAGCCATCTCTTTGAACAGGAGTACCAGCACCATCATGTGCCTCCGTGCCATGTGCTTTGTTCTTTTTGACTTTGTCCTCAAGAGATAACTCGATTGCCATCTTCATATCCTTCGCAAATTGGCGTTCATTATAATCACACTCGGCATCATTGAAGTCCCAATCTCCTGAGGTGTGCCTATTTTGTGGTTTGCCTTTGTACAAATTATTGAGCATTATTGATTCATGGTTGCTGTGTCTTTTGTTTAACAATACCTGCATCTGATGTTTTCATCTCAGAATTGTGTTGATTGATATAATAGTCTTTGATAAAAAGCTCTATAGCCTTTTGCAGACATCGCGTAAATTGGGCTTCAAAAGCATCAATCTCATTGATAGTGTCATATGGCTTCACTGTACGATTGTTGGTTTCTTGCCTTGGCTCTTGAGGACGCTCTTTCGCTTTATCAAAATCATCCCCTATAGCTAGGAGTTTACAAAGAGAATCAATGGCTATATCTATTTCTCTGATGTGCCGTCCATCAAATGCCGAGAGCATGCTTAATGCAGCATCAACTGATTGCAATGTTGATTTCCAGTAATTGTTTTCAGATAATCCAAATTCCTTCATACGTGCAGAGATGTTCTGTTGCTGAGGCATTGATTGAAAAAAGAACAAAAAGAAATGCGAGTTTTATAATCAAAAAGTGATATACACTTGTATAATGCGAGGATGTCATATGCTTCCCATTTATTCAGGTAATCAAAAACAGACACAGTGATTAATTGAACAGATATTAGTTTTGGAAGAAAGCCAGAGTTAATCAAATCCGAGTTTATATGCATGAGCAATGGAAATAGATTAGAATCGCTGATGCTCATTTTCTGAAAACATGATAATAAATTGTAGATCAGATGTCTTTTTGAATTGAATTTTATTCAGATTAAAAAAATTTTAAAAATGGACGATATAAAGTGTAAATTATGAAAAAGAAGCGGATAATAGAGGACGATATATACACAAGAGCGAATATAAATATGAGTGGCAAAAGGGGTTGATCATGAAGCTGATTAGGTACAAGAACTTAAAAGAACCTTCTCTTGACCCATTTGTAAGTTTCAGCGACAGCAATGTACAAAAAGACAGAAGCAACTGTCATTCCCCACTCCCAGGAGATGGGCTTATGTCTAAAGACTTCAGTATTCAAAACGGGAACGTAGAGTGCAATGATCAGCAAGATGATACCGAACAAAGTGGACCAAAAAAGATACTTGTTCTGGGGACCTCTTAAAGCAGAGATAGACCAGGTAGAGTTACGAAGATCACGACAGGTAAAACCATGGAGCAAGACAATGACAGTCAGTGTAGCAAAGAGAGCACCGCGGGCACGGAAGACTTCATCACAAGTCTCGTTATAGTGGCCGTTACAATCTACACCAAGATTGCCAGTACCATAACAATAGAGCACGATAATGAAATTGGCCAAACAAATGACACCAATGGAGAAACCGTAAAAGATGATGTCAACTAAATTAGACCTGCTAAAAAGCCCATCTTTTTCAGAGCGAGGAGGTTGAAGCATTTGGTCCTTGTGAACAGGCTCAAGACCCAGACTCATGGCAGGAGGAGAACTAGTCAAGATGTTGTTGAACAAAATTTGGATAGGTGCCATGGGGAAGACAGAGCCACCAGATTGATCAATAAAGACCAAACCCAAAAGCAGAGGAGTCAGCTCAGCAACATTACCAGAAACCATGTGAACAACGAAACGAGCAATGTTACCAAAGACACGACGACCTTCTTCAACAGCCTTCACAATGGTAGCAAAGTTATCATCGACGAGAACAATGTCAGCAGCTTGCTTAGCTACATCAGAACCATTTTGACCCATAGCAATACCAATATCAGATTCCTTGAGAGAAGGGCTATCATTCACGCCATCACCAGTCATACCAGCAATTCTCTTACGACGATGAAGGGCTTCAATCATCTTCACCTTGGTATCAGGACTACAACGAGCAATAACGAGAGGAAGCTCAGGGAGAGCATCGATTTCTTCTTCGGTCATCTTATCGAAACGTTGAGCTGTCATGACCAAATTGTCTTTACCATCGCCAATATGAGGTTTGGCAGCAGCCTTGGCACGTTCATACAATTCCTCATCTTCTTCGGTGAGACCGTAGGTAGAGGGCACAATATTGACTTCGCGGGCAATAGCAGTGGCAGTGGCAATATGGTCGCCAGTCAACATGTGAACAGTAATACCAGCTTTATGACATTCATCAACAGCATCCTTGGATTCCTTTCTTGGGGGATCGTAGATACCAACCAGCCCTAAAAAGATCATTTCATGTTCAACAGCTTCACGGACAAAGGTATCAGAAGAAATAGGACCATGATGCTTAATACGGCGAGTAGCCAAAGACAAGACGCGAAGACCACCATGAGCAAGAGATTCGACCTTGGGAAGGATAACTTCTTGGAGTTCACCGGGAGTCATCAGCTTGACATCACCAGCTTCGGACATTTGCATACCTACACATCTTTCAAGAACACGCTCAGTAGCACCCTTCAAAAAAGCAACATGAGAGCCATCAGGCGCACGGCAGAGGACAGTCATACGCTTAATGGAAGAATCAAAGGGATACTCAGAGATCAATTTCCAGCCCTCATCAGGGGTTTCCTTGTTGACCAAAGAGGGCTTTCCATTGTGAAGCTTGTGAGCAAAGACTTGAAGGGCGATCTCAGTTG
This sequence comes from Mucor velutinosus, assembly GCF_035048745.1. Classification (NCBI taxonomy): domain Eukaryota; kingdom Fungi; phylum Mucoromycota; class Mucoromycetes; order Mucorales; family Mucoraceae; genus Mucor; species Mucor velutinosus. The sequence goes on from NW_027041913.1 coordinate 1,127,214, forward strand.
GATCACCAATACCAGACCATTCACCAGTTGTCTTGTCCTTACGGATCTCACTCATGTTACAGAGAGCAGAAGCATTGGCCATAGTTTGGAAGCCATAATCCATGTTTTCTTTGGTTACAACAGAATTGTCAGCCTCAGATGTCACTTCACCTTCAGTATCAAAACCAAGACCACTAACAGAGTAGAAGCCAGTGCTAGGTCTCCAGAGACGAGTTAAGACCATCTTGGATTGAGTGAGAGTACCAGTCTTATCGGAGCAAATGTTGGTAACAGCACCAAGAAGCTCGAGAGCAACGAGACGACGCACAAGAGCCTTACTCTTTGCCATGCCATGAACACCAAAAGCTTGGGTGAGAGTAACTACAGCAACAAGACCTTCGGGAATAACAGAGATAGAAGTAGAAATGGCGTAAAGAATAACATCGTTTGTGATATTGAATTTGGCAGCAGCGAATACAATGATAACTGCAACAATAGCAACAGCGAGCAATACCAAAGCCATGCGATCCAAAGACTTTTGAAGAGGAGTTTTTGTACTGTCACCCGAGTCCAACAAACGCTTAGCAATTTTACCAATTTCGGTTTGCATACCAGTTGATGTAACAATGGCCTTACCACGGCCCTTTGTCAGCACGGTACTTGAGTAACACATATTTACGCGATCACCGAGAGGAACATCTTCACCTTGAATGACATCAGAGACCTTGTTAACAGGCATAGATTCACCGGTTAAAAGAGCTTCATCGACATCCATGTTGAAAGATCTGCAAAAGAAGTTAGCACACTGGATTCACATATTTCTTGGTTGCTGAATATACACTTACTCTATAATTCTACAATCTGCACCAACAACATCACCGCTCTTCAAAATAACAACATCGCCAGGAACTAGCTCACGGGTAGGGATAGTCATTTGATGGCCATTGCGGATAACCTGACTGGTAGGAGAGGCCATTTGACGGAGGGATTCCATGGTTTTTTCAGCTTTGAACTCTTGCATAAAACCAACGAAGGCATTAAGCAGCATGATAGCAGCGATAACAGCCCCTTCAATATAATCCTTAAACACAAAGGAGACGATCTATGACAAACAGTTAGTGATATGGATGCCATGGCAATCTAGTAGCCAGCAAAACTTACCATTGCAATCAGTAAAATAAGCACCATAATATTGGTGAATTGCTTGATCAACAATTTCACTGGGCTAACACCGCCTTCACCTTCCATTTCGTTATATCTCGATTGAGATCTTCTCTCTTCAATTTCAGATTCATGCAAACCATCTTCCAAATCAGATTTGAGCAGTTGCTGAACTGTATCCAAGTCCATTATATGGTAGGGGGGGCCCTCGACTCTTTCAGATTCATCTATGCTCTTTCTTCTTCTCTTAACCAAGTTCATCTTGTGGATCATAAGACTTCTAACTGATTTGGTATCGAAATCCATGGAGCTTGCACCAGTGGATTGCCTTGTTAATGGCTTCTGAGAGTATTTTTCATTGTGTTGAACATGGTGTTCTTTCATCTCTTTGTTCTGTGATTCATCAAACTTGATGGTTGTTTGGGGTTGAGGTTGTTGTTGTAATTCCTCATTGTTGAGAACTTGAGATTGAGTGCCATCTTGATATGTGTTTGTGTTTGAACTAGAATTCATATAACTATTTTTTTATGATTGATAGTAAGAAAAAAACCTCTGTAAGAATGATCTAATCGACATTTTGCTTTATATATACTTTTTTTTCTTAGGAGAAAAAAAACCAGAAAATGTTTCTGATTTCAGAATTTTTGACAGAAACTTGAGAAAGCATTATTTTCTATTTGAAATGTCACATGTACACCCAAATCCAACACATTTATTGGCTGAATGTCTCCCCTCAAAATTCATTTTTTCTATCTAACAACCTAATGCTTCTAACGTTTCCACAATGATATTGACGGAAAAAAGGCACTTTTCCATCTAAATCAATTATATACCACCTGGTTCTGTTTTTACTTGATTTGGTAAATGTGATTGTAATCGGTTCCTAGTGCCCTGTCTTAATATCGTATATAATCTGTGAAGTGGGGGCATGTATCTCACATGACCCGTTTAATGGATGGCTAGCAGGCATTTCCCATTTTTAGGATGATAAATTGCCATGTTTCATACATCATTTATCCGGTCTGTGTGTTGTGAAAAACTTAAGCTACAGCACAAAATAAGCGCTGTAAATCGAAAACTATGCTTTTGCCTTGCTCATCTTTTTTTTTTTCTATTCAAATGTAATAACAAGTACACCTTGGAATGTTGAGATGGCATATGAAATCTGATAATTCAAGACATTCACTGCTTTGCGTTATCAAATTGCTAGAAAATAGAAAACAGAGCATGGGATATTTTTACTTTCTTACTCGCAAACAGAAGCATTTGTAATCATTAATTTGATCTATTCTGAGACAATGCTGAATGCAACCGTTGTTTACATGTACTGCTCAGCACTTGATTTATGACGGTTGCCATGTTGATATCAAGCTGAGTTGACTAATGCTTGACCTGATTTCAGATGGTTGCTATGATACCTGAAAAGTGCAATGCATGTCTACAAATGGCTCCAAATGAAGCGACATTTAATGCAAATCCAAGGTGCAATGATCAACAATGAAAGCAGTGACTCCTTTTACTTGATTCAGACCCTCTAGCAACAGTTTCACTGTCTACTGCGGTTATTTAATGTACCCATTTCGAAAAAAAAAAACAATTGTTTACATTCAACATCAAGTGAATTGTTCATCTTGTCGCGTTTTGTACTTGTTTTCTAGATAAAAATCATGTATAAACCTACTGGTATGTTGTATACATGCTCATTCTGGCTGCTAGAACTACTGCTAATGTGTTTTAAAGGTACAAATGTCACTCCTTTGGGAGCAAAGAGACGTTTTAGAGATGGTTCAAATGAGCGACCTGTGAAAAATGAGCCAGATTATCATTCAAGAGGTACGCAGCCGAACAGACCCACTGAAATATGCTTCTTTGTTAACAGTTTGGTATTTAGATTATCGCTCATCCAGCTCATCAGCACCACCACCTCCATCCAATCCAACATCTGATGGTTCAGCACCAAAGAGAAAGCGTAAGAGTCGTTGGGGAGATGAGCAACAAAAGGTCATTATCCCCGGTTTACCTACTACCATCTCAAAGGCAAACAGAGATCAATCCGAAAAGTATCTTTGTAAGTATACATCTATCTGCACTAAACGGAGCACGATGTTGATATGAATTCCTAGTGCAAATTAGATTGGAAGAAGTAAACAGAAAGATTCGTACAAATGATTTTACGCCAGGAGAGCGTGAGAGGTGAGAACAAGATAAATTGACTAAAAGCGCATGCTGACATGTTTGATAGATCACCTTCTCCTGAGCCCATTTACAATGCTGATGGTAAACGTGTGAATACCAGAGAAGCCAGATACAAAAAGAAATTGGAAGATGAACGTCATAGATTGATCGAAACTGCCATAAGAACGATTCCCAACTTTAGACCTCCCCTTGATTACAAGCGTCCTACAAAGACTCAAGAAAAGGTCTATATTCCTGCTAAAGAATTTCCTGAAATCAACTTTATCGGTCAACTCATTGGTCCTCGTGGAAATACGTTAAAGAACATGGAATCAGAATCTGGCGCAAAAATCAGCATTCGTGGTCGTGGATCAGTGAAAGAGGGTAAATCAAGAACTGACGCAGCTGCTGGTGCTGGTCAAGAGGAAGATTTGCATTGTTTGGTTACGGCAGATACGGAAGAAAAAGTCAGAAAGGCTGTCAAATTGATTGAAAAGGTCATTGAGACCTCGGCCTCTGTACCTGAAGGTCAAAATGAATTGAAGAGAAATCAATTGCGTGAGTTGGCTGCTTTGAACGGTACATTGCGTGATGATGAAAATCAAACTTGTCTGAATTGTGGTGCGCCTGGTCATAGAAGATATGAATGTCCTGAAAGACAGAACGTTACTTCCAGCTTAACTTGTCATGTCTGTGGTGGTTTGGGCCATATTGCTCGTGATTGTAATCAGAGAAACAACCCAGAGATGGCAAATCAAGCTCGCGAGCGTGATTCTCAACTCGACAGTGAATATATGAATTTGATGGCTGAATTGGGCGAGTCTGTTCCTGGAAGCGATGCTAACCGCTCTGTAAGTATTGTGTATCATTTTGATTGTTGGTAGATACTAATGATGTTACTCCAGTATGGTGGATCTGCTCCTCCTGGCGGTAATGCTGCTCCATGGCAACAATCAAGATCTGGTGGATCTGCCGCCCCACCATGGCAACAACCTAAAACTGGCGGTGCCGCTCCTCCACCATGGTCTACACCCAGCGCTAGCAGTTATGGATCACCTGCTGGTAGAGATGCAGTACCTGGTGGTCAGAGTGCTCCCTGGCAATCAGGCGGATACAACGCATATCAGGCACAAGGATATTACAATGGTTATGGATCTTATGGATATTACGACCCATCTCAAGCACCACCACCTCCGCCTTCATCATCGGGTCAGGGCGTAGATCAATGGGTACGTTTGATTTGAGTAAATGTTGATTCGCGATACTAACAAGCATAATAGGGTATGGCTCCACCTCCACCTCCACCATCATCGGATGATAGTCTTCCTCCTCCTCCACCTCCACCACCATCTTCTGATTCAACACAACCACCTCCACCTCCACCTCCTAGCTCCTAGCTCCTAACTCCTAGTTCTGCTCAATTAGTCTCTTTTTTCATATTTTTTCCATATTTACAATAAAAAAATCATTATCGTATTTTTAATTACGGGCGGGTTTCTTTTGACAAAAATCAAGAAGTTTCTGTATGACGCACTTGTTCCTAAGGTTGCGAGAATGCCCTGTTAATCACGACATTTGAATCTTTTTTGGAAAGTTTTCTGCAAGTGTTGGATCACACAGATGGAAGCTTGAGGTTGATTCATTGATCAAGTCCAAAAAGGAAATATGTGATTGTATAGGAGCAGACACTCCAGATCAGATAACCGATTGAATGGACCTGTATTACGCTGTCCCCGCCTCTTCATCATATACGCAGAGCAACGGGATCATTATAAACATTTATACCAATACTGGGAACGAACTGACACCATTTTATTGAAAAATTCTCAATTCTCTTGCTTCTATAGAGGCAGGTTTGGTTTTCCTTGTGTATCAGTTTGTACATAAACAACGTCTTGGTGTTACAAGCAACTCAAACAGCAATGTACATCTTTCTTCGAATTCTTTGTGCTAAGCGCCATCATGGACCCTATTACATGATCAAGTTCTAGAATGCTATCATTTATTAGATTGATTTGATACAATTGGATACAGCTTGTCAAAAAGATGGAACTCTTAGTTGAATCAGAAATTAACGTAATAATCAATACGCCTGTCAAATATTGCATACAATACTCTTCGGAAGCACATATCTTCTTGCAAAGCTTCCGGTTTTTCCTAACGCTAAAAGGTTAATGTGCATCAGGGAATGAGAACATCATGCATTCATCCAATGATGTGCTAAACTCGTCTTCGAGTTGCACACAGCAGTCTCTAGATCAATGGACATGTAATGATGGAAGCGCATGTCTGTCTACACGCTCATGATATGATATCATTAGCTATTAACATAACTGAGCAATACGATCGATAGAGCAAAATCAATGCTTTTTTTTTCTTTTGTTTACATGTTATTTAGCCTTATTTATTAAAAAAAAAATCAAGTTACGCTTCCAATGCTTCTTCAAATTCTTCTTAAACACCGTGTTTTTCGGTCTATATGACTTAATCATCATCATTAGTAGTTGTAACTACTTGGTCTAAATATTGAATTGGGGAACGCGGCTAGATAAATACTCGTATAAATGAAACTTTTATCCATGCCTGATATTATCGTCATCATCATCATTCCAAGAAATACTTGAGGACCTAATGTGTACGATGCAAATCACCCAATATCCTGCTTCTTGGTGCTCTGATTGATTACATCTGCCGCCAAAAAGTCTAACCCTAAATCTTAAATTTGCAGGCTTGATACGGATCATCTCCTGTTGACTTTATACGTATGGCACTTGTGTCTAATATTAGGTATTTGATTCGTATAAGACAGAATGTTTTACAGTACACCTGTCTCTCTCCATGACGACACACATGATTGAGGCCTAACTTGTCATTGCCTTGCATTGTTTATATGTATATACGGAGATGTCGTTTGCCTATATTAGGCAGCTATTCAACATTGGATACCGGACAAAGCTCAAATGGTTTTTGTTTGCATTTATAAGCATGCTGATGAGATCCTGAAAGAAGAGGAAGAATGACAAGCCTGAACTCATATCACGAAAATGCTTACATTTGACTGAACCCTTAAATAAGATTGGAGCTAATTGCTGGTGAAGATAGGCGCACTCAGAATCTACCAGCTGTCAACGAGGTAGCAGCCATCATTCCGAATGAATATTCTGATGCAACTTTTAAAGATATCCGTATCACATACCGAAGTAGCTTTTCAGCCAGTGGTAATTGTCTCTTTTTTTTGAACGAATCAATCAAACACATACTGTCTACATGTCATGTTGAAATGCCACAAATCATGATTAGGATGCTGGGATTACATACATTTTACTGGCGAGCCAGGCTGACTGGCGCTGTCAGATAATAGAATGCCCAACAAAAGCAAAAAAAAAAAGTGTGTTTGGGCTAAGCTATTGTCCTTTCAAATCCATGATCCTCTTTTAATCAGCATCACAATCATCATTGTCATCATCGGAAAGGTATTTGGGCCAGCCAGCAGCAATGCCATCGCTAAAATTGATTCAAACTCAGTTTATTCTTTCTGTTCGAGATTGGACAGATTTCGTCTTCTTTTCGACTTCTTTAATTTATTTTATGATATTCGACTATAGAGACTGTGATGATCACCCTGTGCTTCCTAATACATTCCTGAAGTACTTTTCAAGGCGCTTCCAATGGTGCTAACTGTAACAAGTGTTTTGACTGAAACTATTGAGCAATTTGGTAAAATATGAAATGAGGTTTTTAGCGAAAATAGGCATATTTTACATCTGAAAACCTCATAAAAGTGATTTCATAGGTTGCTTTGGATCGAGATAAATATTTTGGCTCAATATACTCTATAGTAAAAGTCTCCATTTCCAAGGTAAAAAAATACGATCGTTTGATTTTCGATGAAAACCATGAGGTACCCCTCATGCTTTTTGGCCGATTTTTGGCCATGTTTTTTTGGTTCCCAAAAAGTTGAGCAACGGTGTCAGGAAGTTACTACTACTCAAGTACAATTGTTTGGCGTTATCCCGGTGGCTCAGAAAGGTCTACATGTCAAGATATGAAGGCTTGAAAGCTGTCAAATTTGTTAGTGTTTATACATTTGCTTGCCAATAGGCGCGTTCTTGTTATAATTCAAGGGCGCAAAGACATTGTATGCTTTAATTTAGATTCAGAGTATGCTATTAGATCCAAATATTCAGCTGGAAACAGTAAGTTGAATGGCACTAATGTATCGCTGGATTATAGCACAATGATGCAGCTTGCTAGTGAGACGAAGGCGGTTGTAAGGCATTCTGGAAATTGTAGAAGCAATAGAGAGTCTGCATCTAATAAAGACTATACGGTAGTCCATTGCTTGGTAGTTCAAATCACTAGGTTATCTGTATCATATTCGCGAAGTTGGCGTTAACACTACCACAAGCAAGACGATAAGCCAAGGAACACTTGTTTACCGTCCATCAAGCCCAAAGCCTATACGTATATCGTCATATAGGGGCATATCAGTTTTTAACGTTTTACTTATATATCTTCACTATATATACTGTAAAACATTCAAAAAAAAAAGTAGACAAGCTAAATCATATCCTTTCAAAATTTTAAAAAATTGTGTGTCGTACAAGGTGAATAAAACCATCGGCAAAGCCGGCAATGGGGAGGGGGTGTCACCGTAGCGAAGCAAAGATGTAAAATCATGGTATTAAGGCGTCTAATCCAACACTTGGTAATATTGATCTATATGAGGCTTGATCGCAGCGAAGCGAAGGTACAAAACCATAGTGTTCAAGCAGCGAATTCGGTTACTCATTTCCATTACTATCAAGCTTACCAACAACATAACGTATCAAAATTTGCATGAATTAGTCTTACCAAAATCAATATGTCTCCTACTCGAATTAGAAGTTGCACAGGCTGCAGAACTGCGCTTCTAGAAGATTTCAATTACTAAAGATGTGATTCATGCCGTGTAAATAAAAGCCATAAAGCAAAACGTAACCAAATTGGACAGCTTTCAAGCCTTCATATCTTGACATGTAGACCTTTCTGAGCCACCGGGATAACGCCAAACAATTGTACTTGAGTAGTAGTAACTTCCTGACACCGTTGCTCAACTTTTTGGGAACCAAAAAAACATGGCCAAAAATCGGCCAAAAAGCATGAGGGGTACCTCATGGTTTTCATCGAAAATCAAACGATCGTATTTTTTTACCTTGGAAATGGAGACTTTTACTATAGAGTATATTGAGCCAAAATATTTATCTCGATCCAAAGCAACCTATGAAATCACTTTTATGAGGTTTTCAGATGTAAAATATGCCTATTTTCGCTAAAAACCTCATTTCATATTTTACCAAATTGCTCAATAGTTTCAGTCAAAACACTTGTTACAGTTAGCACCATTGGAAGCGCCTTGAAAAGTACTTCAGGAATGTATTAGGAAGCACAGGGTGATCATCACAGTCTCTATAGTCGAATATCATAAAATAAATTAAAGAAGTCGAAAAGAAGACGAAATCTGTCCAATCTCGAACAGAAAGAATAAACTGAGTTTTAATGTATGGCATGTTACGAACGATAGTAATATATTACTTTTATCATTGTGACAAGCTAGCCATTATTCAAAATGTGGCCAAACAGTTGTCGAATTTATCAATTTTCTTCAAAAACTCTTGCCTGCGTTTATGCCTGCGTTTATGGTTGCGTTTACACAATGTCATGCCAGGCAAATCTGGTTCAGATACTTTTAAGCGAATATGAGCTTTATTCAATCATGTGCGAGGGATATAGTGGGTAATGCTCATTTGGATGCTGTTGATGAGAATTTTGTTAAAGATAATATTTAATAGACTAGTTTTGAGCAAGTTTACATTTCTTGCGAGGACGTTTGACCACCAGCTTGGATTCGTAGACATTACGAGACAAACAGTACTTGTATCCAGTGACAATGGAATCATTCTCTTGGAATGGCTTCAAATCGCCTTGGCTTGGTACGATCAGGTAGTTGCAATTGAATGGATGCTGAATGACTTGATAATCATAGTCGTCATCATCATTGTCATATCGTTCAAGTAAGTCGTTTACTTCCCGTACTAAGTCTTGAATGTCGAAGTAATCAGCTTCATGTCTCAGCTTTCTCAATCCTTCTTCAGTCTTAGAATAGATCTTTTGTGATCTCCAGTATTCCAAAATGTCTTGAAATATCTCGCCATTCCTATCAATGAAGATCTCCAATACTGGGGGCTTGTTTTCGTTAATTACACTAATACCGGCATTGCTGTGATGAGTCTGTGCTTGCTTCTTTTTGTACTTGTCTAACAAGACGCTCGACTTCTTTATTGTATCGTAATTGATGAGAAAGAGCTTTCCGCCTACGTTTAGCTTGAGTAATTGCACTTCGCTGGCCATGTTGTGAAAATGGGAGAACAAAGAAAAACGAAAGAGAAGGCGATGGTGCATGATTTTATCATTTGAATGGTTTATAGTGCCGATACTATCAATAAGGTCCTGATTAAATTTGATTCCACAGCTTGACAACTTTTCAGAAGCACATCTACAGTCAAGACCCCATAATACTGTACGAGAATTAAACAGCATGATACTTTTAGATCAATTCAGATTATGCTATTGCTCATAACTCATCCAGCATATAAATGTAACCGACAAAACTTATTAATCAATCGAGTAGATCAAGGCCCAAAGATCTGATACTTGCAGAATATTGCTATTTTATAACAAGAATAGATGATATGCTTTTTCTTGGAGCATTTTGCGTAATTGCTTCTTGAATATAAACCTGCTGCTGAGAGGCCAGTGATCTAACATTACTGGCAGTGAGATAGCAGAACCATTGAGGTTGACGACATTAGAGGAATAAGCACGACTGTGCTAACCTTTAGTGAGTCAAGTGAAATATCCTCAGGTGATTATCCATAAATCCAATTATCAATCATTTCATGGGCAATTACAATACCTATCTTGCTTGAAGAAGCAATGCATTTTCAGGTACATTTTATGCAGAAAGGAATACCTTACTACTACAAAAATATCTCAAATTGCAGCGTACTTGGCCATATCTAATCTTTAGGCTCTCTACTGATTTGCACTATTAAAATAGTCCAATAGCATGAAGAAACTCTATCATTCACAATGTTACAGCCGTTGACCAATTGTAAGATCGAAAGGTTCAAGCTTTTTTCGAGACATAATCATTGGATAAACTACATATTTTGCCCACGGTACCATCAAAGTTTTATTTAGCAACGAGATTCACAACTGATGGCTAGAAAAACACAAGACTGAATCTCTTTCGGTACCTTGCAATGTCTACTTTGCAACGCGATGGTCATCCGCTAGTTTGAAAAGACCAGCAATGAAGAATCGACAAACCAAGCATTTGATCCAATGAATTGACAATCTCGACTTCATTACGCTGCATTGCGTTGCTGTTGTCGCTTCAATTGGTACTCCGTATTCAGCTGTGTCATCAGATTTTGTGTGGTTCTTTCTATAAATCCTTCTTGTTTATCTATATTCTCATTATTTCATCCATAAATTTCAATGCTATATAACAAAGAAAAATTAGTCCGAGGCCATCGTCGAGAGTCAGCATTATTTACGCTTGTGGAATTGCAAGATCTCAGAGGTTAGAAAGTATATACAACACAAACGATTGAAACTATGTATAAACCAGATTGTTCATCATCATGTAGCTCATCAAAGAACATTTGAAGGTGCATACTGGAGAACTGCTTTGGCTGCTTTTTCTTCAGGCCTGCTCATTTTGAAAGTATTTACTCGAGAGTTTTACAAGATTGGCATCACATTTTTTGTGTTTGGATTAGCCATGTTAGCTATAGCGCTGTGGCGTAGAAGAACTTCGTTTGATGTATTTGATTCAACCATTCCCTATAAAACCAGTGGTGATTGGGTCATCTTGACGACTGTAGTAACCATGGCAACGTACATTGTGCTGCTTGTTTTACTTTGGAACCTTTAGCATGTAATCAAGAACAGAAACAATTCAAAATCATACCCCCCCCCATAACAATAGTTCTCGCTCAACATTGCGCTTAGAAAATAGGAATGAGAGATAAAGTCTATTCCAAGCTAGCCCTACATCTTTCTTATATATACACATCAAATAAACATAACGGAGATATTCTCCAACATATAGCACAATGATTTGGTTGTACAAATTGCAGAATCGTCCTTCTCACGTGTGCATGCTTGTATGGGTAGAATGAGGCCAAACAAGTGTGCGAAAAAATCATTAATGTTACAAAATCATATAGAAAATCAAGTAAAATTAAAGAAGGTTGCCATGAATTGACAGGTCGCAACACGTGCGATTCTATAGGATATAAAATGAATCTACCAATGGAATTGACCATGAAGTAATTGTCTTGCCTTTGATTCATCAACATTAGCATTGGCATCTGGGAATATAAATTGAGAAATTTAAGTGTTTTTTCTTCTCTCTTCCTTTCTATTCTTTCTTTCTCTCTCTCTCTCTCTCTCTCTCTCTCACACACACACACACACACACACACACTTTCTCTTTTCTACTTGTCTCTATTTATTCCCTGAATTTGTTCATCAAACACCATGTCCATCATGCAAACCAAAGAATGCCACATCTCAGACTGCGAGGATAACGACGATGAAAGCGAATGGGATTTATCCAACACGTATGAAAGCAGTTCGGAAAATGATGAAGCATCCAGCGACGAACACAAGGATCATTATTTCGACCCTACAAAGATCACGACCTCTTTACCGTTGTTACCCTTCAACAATCAAGTAGGCGGGCACGCGTCCTTTTTCCGTTTCTCAAAACGAGCCATCTGCAAGCCTGTGTCTAGCAGAGAACAAGAATTTTACGAACACATTGATGCCAAACATCACGAATTGCTTCCTTTCACCTCCCAATACATGGGTGTCCTCAACGTCACTTATCGCTCTACTGGAACAGCTGAACCTCCAGTGCCTGAGGTGCTGTTTGAAAAGAATAAGCATTTATTGCGCGATTGGCATGCTTGTGCAAACAATCTGGGTAGGCGCCATTCATCCTCATGCTCCCCAGGCTCGCATCCTTCGCAGGACTATCTGAGGCCCTCCATCTGTCGTGCTCGATCCAAAAAGTTTCAAGAGCAAGTGCTTCGAGAGGTGTTTTCTCCAGAGGCTCTCAAGGAGAGGTTGGTCCTGGCTGAGGATTGGAAACGTCGGAATAGACTTCCCAGTAATGCAAGCAGTGGCAATTTGGAGGAACTCAAATCTTGTTGGGACTCCACTCAACCTGAACTTGCACACAGTTACTCTGATCGCTTCCCTGTTAGAAAATTATGGAGGGACGAGAATCCAATTGCGGAAGGTGGCCGATCCGTGCCTATCATGAGCACTTGTCAGCACCATCAGCCAGCCGAAGATGACTTTGATGAAGATGACGACAGTAGCACACTCACAGATTCAATTGATACCATGACACTAGAACCAAGACGACCTTCTTTTATCAGCTCAACAGCCTCTTCACCCAGCATCAAGAAGGAATCGCCCGGAGAATCAGTTGATGACGATAATATATTTACAATGGACGACTTTGATGTTGGAAAGCGGCCTCACCTGGATACAATGAAACGAGCACCACCCAATATTCCACTCTTGCAAGTTGATTCCACATGCCTCAAGAAACAGAATAACAAACAAAGAGATTGTGCGACATCAGATACCAATGCGAAGCGACTCAACAATCCTTGGTCTCTGCAGATTTACAACCGTGATTTACAGAAGATACGGAACAGAAAGCAGACAAACGCTGCAGACGAGCCACAACAGACTATGCAAAAGTACATCCTTATTGAAGACTTGACCGACGATGTGAAATATCCTTGTGTACTGGATCTCAAAATGGGAACTCGTCAATACGGCGTCTATGCCACACGTGAAAAAATGAGAAGCCAGACGATCAAATGCGAGAAATCCACTAGCAAAGTGCTGGGTGTGCGAGTGTGCGGCATGCAGGTAAACTTGATTCTGGGTCGTGTTTATTGCGTATTAATCCGCGTTTATTGTAGGTGTACAAGACCAACCTGAGAGAGTTTCTGTTCCAAGACAAATATTATGGTAGGACTTTGACGCCAATATCATTCTGTCATACATTAGAGGCATATCTTGATAATGGAAATGGTTGTCAAATAAAACATATACCCGTTATCGTTAGAAAATTGCGTAGATTAGCAAGAATTGTAAAAACTATGAACGATTATAGGTTTTATTCTTCTAGTTTACTGATGATTTATGATGGTAATGCTAGCAGTGATCGCAAAATCGATGTTCGTATCATTGATTTTGCAAACTGCGTTACGTCTGAGGATGTCCAATGTCAATACCAGAACTTTACATATCCACCAAGAAACAAGGGGCCTGACAATGGTTACTTGCTCGGTCTGAAATCACTGGTTTTATGCTTTGAACGCATCTTTGCAAAACATGGCGGCTCTGCTCAAGACCTGTTTACGGAAGGTGATGATGTTTTTCAAGACATTTACGAAACTGCCAATGACGAAGCTATCGCAAGCATAATGCAACAGTAATTACCATGTATATATATATATTCATCCACATCGTATAGTTACCCTTCTTCCCGCAACGCTGTAATAATCCAAAAATCATAGCTTCCTTGTATTATACTCTCTTAATCAATAAAAAATTATAACATTTAAAACAAACCAAACTTGATGGCAATAGTATATTTATTATACTAGTTGGTTTTTTACATATTTTATAGCATTATTATTAGATGAGAGAGGGGGATTCGGCTTTTGGTGATTCTTTTTCTTGTACTGTGCTGTCTTCTTCTTCTACCACTTCTTCGCTAGCATCCACAAGAGGCTCCTCTTCGATTTCTTGCTCTGCCTTACTAACAACATCGACAAGAGGCGATGATTCCTCAGTAGTAGTTTGTCTGTTTAAAATTTCAGGGAAGAGATTAGGGTACTCTGATGGATCTGCTAAGCTCTCGGCTGTCTTTTTGCGGTTTTTGCTCTCGAGTCCAGACTTCCATAAACCAACGATTCTAGAGATTTGATCAGGAGCGTAAGTTCTAGCCAGCATGGCAGCTTCAGGGATACGGTCTGTCTTGATTAGCAAATCAATTGCTTCTTCCATTGCACCCAATTCGAAGAGGCAAGTAAATGCGATGTTGTTCTTGCCTTGTTCAACTAATAACACGTTAATAAGAGTGCTTCGTGGTATAATCTATGCAACTTACTGGCTGTATCGGCAATTTGTCTGATACCAGCACGGTTACCATTGGCTGTGTAGAAGAGCAATAACCCACTAAGATCCTTTGCCTTGATTAGACATTCTTCAGCCAACTTGAACTTCCAAGAGGACATGGCGACATCACCCAGTGTTCTCCACTTGGGCTCAGAATCGACTTGATGTGCAATTTCGGAGGCAATGTCGAGCTTACCGAGTTGAATAGATAGATCAAATCGTTGGTCGATATCAGTAGTTACTTCGAGCGCCAATTCTTTGAGGTCTTGGGATTCAAGGAATCTGGCGACACGGCCACGCTGATCAGTAGGAATAGACTCGAGTAAACCAGCAGCGGAATCGAGATCACCACGGAGAATGGCGGTTTGGTATTGAATGACGGTCAAAGATAATCCATAGCTGTAAACATTGACGTCTCTATCTGCCATGTAAATTCTATTATCTCTAGGAGCGTAGCCCAACAGGTACATGGGCTTGTCAAAATGACTGATAGTGTATGTCTCTGTACCAACAAGGTAATTCATGCGGTTGGAAGTGTTGGTGTAAATGAAACAATCGCCAGCCCAAGTACCAGTCTTGACACCTTCAGGAATTTCAGTGATAAACTCGAAAGCATCCTCAACACCCTCCTCTCCTGGATCGCCGCCATTTTCAAGGAATTGGGCATAAGCTTGAGCATTGTATCTCAACACGTAGAATGAGTCTTCACAAGCAATAGCAATCAAATCGCCAGCATCAGACCAGTACACACTTCTAGAATCGACATCGATACGACGAACAACTTCTCCATTTTCCCAATCATAAAAGTTCAAGAAGCCGTTACCACGAACACCAAGCAAAGCACCACCATAAATTCCTTCGGCACTGTAGTTCAGCTTAGGGAGTAAACCAGCTCTTTCCTTGAAGTTCTTAAAGACCTTGACCTTTGTAGAGGACTCACGGACAGCATACACATTTGAATCGTCAGCCCAAACAAAATCCAGACCGCTGCCAAAACTCTTGTTTCTCCAAGCCAAAGCAGTGTAAATGATATACTCGCCATCGCCACATACGACAACAAAACGACCGTTGGGAGAGTGTTGCAGGGTTTGAGGGTAGACTTCGCAGCTTCCAAGATCCTTGATGGGCAGAGCCAAACGCTCGCCGTCCTTGACATTATCATCAATACCTGTTTTGATGTTGGTTGTTTGAATTTCAGAGTGCTTGGCCCAGATAATCTTTCCAGACAAATCCATAGAGACGGCAGGCTCCTCTCTGCCAAGTTTGATAACAACAGCACCTTCATCGTAGCCCAAAGCTACATTGTTGCCGTTCTTTTGAGTGGCCATGCACCAAGAGCGCTCCAAGCCATAGTTTAATGTGTTTTCGAGGCGGTAGGTATCAGAATTCCAGAGACGCACAGTGCCATCCTCAGAGCCTGACAAAATGATGGGTAAATTGGGGTGGAAAGCAGCGAAATTGACATTTTGGTTGTGTCCTTCGAGTGTTTGAACGCAGTTTTTGTTCTGGTAATCCCAAATCTTGACAAGATTATCATCAGCGCAAGAGATCAAATAAGGCTTGTCACCACCTTGATAGTAATCGACAAAATTAACACCCTTTTCATGGCCATCCAAGGTGAAGTTGGGGACGTTGGATCCAAGTGACCAGACCTTGATCATGCCATCAAGACCTGCAGATGCAAATGTGTTGGAATCTTTGGGGTTGAATGTCAAGTGCATGACAAAGTGAGCATGGCCTTCAAAGACCTATTTCAAGTACAGTAGCGTTAATCTTCATCCTTGGCATATAGCGCATTAGGTTCCTACCTGAGCACACTTCCATCCCTTCTCCCAATCCCAAAGACGAATGGTCATATCATCAGAACCAGACAATAAAAGAGGTTGAGTAGGGTGAACTGCAAGACAACGAATGTAATCGGGATGAGCTTCAAAATGGGTCACCTTCTCAAGTGTGTTGTAGTTGAATACACGAATTTGAGAATCATCAGCACCAGTAATAATCCAATTTTTACGAGCAACAAACTTTGCAGCACGAACTATAGTATAACACACGATCAGTATTCATCCACAATGTGCTGTCTGTGTATGTCTGTACCGGGTGTTTCTGAAACTTCGATGGTTTTGACCAAGGCCTATTCAAACATGCACTGAGTGAGTTGTTTAAGCACTCAGACAGCAATATTTACCTGTGTTTCGTAGTTGTAGATTTGAACGATGCCGCTGTATAAACTGGTCAATAGCCAAGGCTCAGTTGGGTGCAAGTCGACGCATTTAACACGTTCTGAACGCGATAACAATTTACGCTGCAAGTCAAAAATTCCATGTTAGCGTCTCGAAGATACAGGTTACTGGGAATATTGCTGTTGCTTATACTTGCCTTAATATCAATGCGCATGCCCTAGAAAATGAGGAAAGAGATTAGCAAAGGGTTTTATATGTACGCGTAAGCAACTTCAAAGAATCAAATGGCATTTATGTTCAAGTGCTTCCTCATCTTGACCCTTCGTCGAATAGTGCCCTTTATTTAATTTAGCTGAAATAAAGAGGCCCACATCCAATGTGACAAAAAAGACAAGATGAAGCACCCACTCGATATGTAAAATATCCACAAAGAAACAGCATAATTTACCATTTTTAATAGTTGACAAAGTGTCTTGTGGTGAGTCTTGTAGAAAAAAACGGTAAAGCAAAAGAAGTTGTTTTAAAAAGAAACAGGATGTATAAACTTGAGCTATTTGGAACACCTCACTGGAGTGCAGCCAATCCAATAAGAAGTGGAAACGAAGATGTAAGTGGCACGTATCGCGGTTATTTAAAGTAGCATTCTATCATCTGCTCAACAAAAACGTTGACCACTTTGCTTGAGTCATATTCGCCTGTAGGCAACATAATTTTGACTCTTTCGGTACACATTATAGTAGACATAATATGAGGCACGCATTTGCAGTATGTCTTTTTCAGCAGGTCCAGGGTTCATCTTGCTCGTATGACAGACATTTATGGCATGAAAGGTGATAACGCAAACCTTGCTCATTGGATATCTATAATTATGGGTGATGTTGATTAGAAGCATCTATGAAAGCTCAATTAAAATGACATTTTGCATCGTATATTAAAATAAACCAGCCTTCATATGGCATCTGTTGTATTAAACCCTTAATTATCTCAAGAGATTTCATCAGCTCTTTCATTATACTATTCGTTTCAGAAGCATAAGGAATAACAATTGTTTATCCTAAACACATGTAAAATACGTAGAGGGCGCAATAAGGAAGCGATCTGCCATCTGACGTTTCGTTTTCATCATGCGGTGATCGTATAGCAACTCTATACAAAGTTTATCATTACAATCCTGTCAGAAAATATATTAAAACTTATTTGCACTACTGATCTACTTGAATTCGTTAAAGATACTTGCATTATCCGACCTTTTCACGCCAAAAACAATGCCCTGAACCATCAAAACGAACACTGCGCTACATACACTGCATTTTGAAGATTTGACAAAAAGAAATGCTGGTAGCAGGAATCGAACCTGCGTCGACACGGCCACAACGTGATGTACTGCCACTATACTATACCAGCTTCCATATTTAGTAATTTTAAAGCAAAAATATATTCAAATAATTAACAAAATAACAAAACGTGATTTTTCATAGCTCTCTTCACAAACTTGATCGCTCTAATTACTATTTAGTGCTTGGAATAACTTCTTAAATGGCTGAAAGGCTGTTACGCTACCCCCCTTGCATGAGACTTAACGTTGCACTTCTACATCGAGTAACAATAATATGCAAAATATAACTTATTTAACTCAACAACACAACAAACCTTCTCGCGTTGTATATTACATAAGAGGATCTGAGAATGGGCAGAGATGCATAGTAGAAGTGAGAGGTCTTTATTCAAGCAGCACGAAGGAACATGAGCGGTGCCATCAAATGGCTAATCTATATCCTGGTTCCTAGAGAGTGGTAGCCTATGGCCTTTCGTCCCTGGAAGTGGGTTTCAATTCCGACAAATGTTCTTCTGTCAAAGCTATTAGGAAGAACATTCTATCCTGGATCATCTTTGTTGTTTATCCTTGACTGGTGGTTCATGAGTTCTTATGCAGCACATTCTCGTTAACTGGTTCAAGGCTTATACAATTATTCCGCATTCAAGATCAAGGTCCTATTGCTGCGGCACTGTCAAATAACTATAAATACTTTGATATCTACACTAGTTTTGATCCCCATTCAATCTTCGAATAACTCAATAAATATATTATTCAGTTTTAATTGTAGTTCCTCTGTCTATATTTCATTATTCTAAACAGCTGCAAATGGAAATGCACACTTCATGAGATAATCAACATTGGAGATGCTATTTTTAAGCGGGAGAATATACATACTTTAAATTGGAAACGTTATTATTCTTGAATAAAGCAAGCTACAGTTGTCTAGTCTTGACAACAAGGTTCTTCAACATGTCAGGTATCTATTGATAACTTAAAACTAGCATGTTATTATGGCCCTTTTCGTACGCTCCAATTTTTAAAATGCTTGGTCAAATGCACACTTGTGTGGTGTACACATGCGGAAGGTCAACGGAGCTTCAATTTATAATATTCTAAATGAGGATCCATAGGATTCCAAAATCTATCGACCTTAACATTACGCGTTTCTTGATAGTAAACACCCCTTCAAACTTATAAACTTGTAGAGAATTTAAAGGAGAATACAATGGTGTTTGTTTCAAGTCTCTGGTGTACATTGTTCACCTGATATTTGGTACGATTGATTTTGCAATTTTTTGACTCTTTTCTAAAGATTAATTAGTATCTGTCATCAAAACATTTTGTTAAGCAATACTAAACATTGTAGACCAAAAAACTTCCTGTCGAATGAGCTATTGCTTGAAGCTCTAGCATAACTCTATCATGAAATATTGAAAATATTGTCCTGACCGAAAAATCGTCACCAGATTTTTTGCTTGCTATCACAGGCAGATTTTAAAGAAAAATCCATGATTTTGCATGATACTCTTTTTTGACCATATCTCAACAAATACTCACTGGATTTGCACAAAACAAAGACCGTTTGATAGCTCTACGTTAGTCCTATTATAATATAAGGGTTTCAAGTACCAGATGTACGCTCCCTTCATAAACTTGCTCAAAATTATATATTTTATGAGCTACAAGCAGGGAATATTCAACTTTTTATTTATCTATCTATAGTAACCATACCATCGTATAGAAAATTGAAAAAGAAACAGAAGTTATTAAGCTTGAGCTTTCGTTCACTTAGTAAGATCTGTTGTATTCACACATCTAAATGTTCCTGAATCACAATATCGTAGATTGAATTCAGTAATAAACTATGCACATATGGAGCATATGTAAATAAACTGTATCAACATGTAAACGATAACCATGATATTCACATAAGCTAAGTTTCAGTAAGCTATTCTCTATATGTCAAAAGATAGCAGATAAGGAATGTAAGTAATTAACGTTGCCAAGAGCAACGAAAGATATTTAGACTAATCATCATCTATATCTGAAATAATTACCATCTAGCATAAGTGAGGATTGACACTAAAACTTAGCATGAGTACACCATTCTAGACGGGTGTGTAAGCAATCCATAAATCATACATATAAATAGCAGTAGACATTCACTCTTCCCTCTCCTCTTCATCTGATTTTACGAAAATAAACTTATATCCATTCTCACGTACTTTCAGATTTACAACAAGATCCAGCGGTATGGCCCTTTGAAAATCGGTCATTTTGAACATTTTCCGTCATTACTCATTGACATCGCCCTCAATAACCCCACATCAAACATGCCCTACTCAATCAAAGTACCCTCTACAACTTTCACTACACATACATCCCACATTCATATAGTAATCTAAAAAGTTTTACTAGCAGCATCTATTCAAAATGAACTACTATTTTCTAAAATCTCCCTTTTCTCAACGACCATGCTACCTACGCAAATTTCAATTACACTATCGTTTAGAGGGCAATAGCGGGGTCTAAAATTAAACAAAAACTCCGAAATAGGAGTACGAAATTTCTTTAAACGATTTTGATTGGCTTGTTCGTTGAGCTTTGTATCTGCTCTACCATGTTAATTATATAATGATGCTATGCTGTTTGATGATAATAATCCTTTATGAAGTGTAATATATGCTTTTAAATGGTTATTAAGGGCAGTCTAGGTGTACTAAAGTGCCTTATGCTATATTGAATATGTAGTAGGCATATTATATAGTTCTATTTTCTTTTGGGCTTTCAACTGTTTGATTCATTTTTTATGAAGAAACAGTATAATATTATATAGTATTGTTGGCAGTAGTGGCGAAGACCTTTTTGAGAAGCTTCATTCGTTTATAAATGCCCACAGAAGATTTGGTCCATTCGCAGAAATGAAAATATGTATGAAACATAAAAGTGAATGCTCGTCAGAACGACAGGTGTATGTTATATCGTCAATATATGAAGGATTATTGTAGTTTTGACCTGTTTTTTTATATCATATGCATATGTATATGTATAGACTTTGAATTAATGCTATCCTAATAAGTGAGATGCAAAAGTATATGGGTCTCACCAAGCTAGATAGTGAAATTCATGAGCATTAACCGTGTTGTTGTCGTATTGTGATTGATAGGATGATGGATGATATAGCCACTCAGTGCCATTCAAATTCTTCAATTGCATGTATATAAATCATTCATATTCAGTAAAAGCGATCAGCAATAAAAACACTATTGTGTGTACATGACATGTTTATTTTTATACGAAAAAAAGAAGCGAGCATCTGTGTGTGTATATGAGAGTGAGTGAAGATGAGTATATAAAAGAAAACGGAAGCATAGTTTCATAAGATGACAACAGATTGAATGAATTAAGATATAAAATTATTGAACGAAATGAAGAGGATTTTGATGGCACTATAAGGACAACGACATTTCCTTACGACAGCAGATTTCTTGCCTCATTTTCCATGGATTGTTTTGTTGATTCATCCAATCCCTTTGACCAGCCTGTGGTCGATGACTCCACCCAATCTTCCCATTTGCCTGTTGTTGACGGCGATTCCTTGTTGCCTCGTTGCTTGTTGTTTGCATCGTGAGGACGAACGAATATATCTTCTGAACCAACAATGTAGTACATGTGATAGGTATCTTGATCAATCTTGTATTGAAGTTTGGAGCGAACAAATATCTTGTTCAAATGCTCATCTTGAGGTCGCAGATTACTATCAAGTGCCGTGTTAGAGTTGAGTAATAGCTCAGCTAGAATAGCAATGCTTACCGAGTTAAAAAGGTGGGCTTCATACTTGCTGCATCGATACCTTCAGTTGTGTTCACCCAATCCATATAGCTTGCAACGTAGTCTTCGTATTTATCAGCTGCTGTAGGCTCCAACATGTAGTCGTCTTTGCCAATGAGCTGGATTGTCATGTTTCTAGCATCATTATCCTAAATCAATCTTGTCAGTGTACTTGTGCAAAGCAGCACACACACAAAAAAAAAGACACTTACGAAATTCAATTTGTAAAGATTCTCTTCCGATCCAACAATATCTTCAGCCCTTAATCGATACACAGACAAGATTCTAGGCGACATGGATTCCAGTCCCTTGTCACTGCGGAATAGTCGAATAAGTTCAACTGATTTAGGGTCGACTGTGATGGCTTGAATCTAATGGCAGTGTTTATAAGTGTCATGTCGTGTATGTAAATGAACTATCCACCTTACCTGTTTCACCATGGAATGCACAAGTTTATCAATTGTAAATATGAGGTATGCATCCGTTGTGAAGATATAACGCGTGTGCTCCTCAAAGACTTGCTGGTCAATGTCACCATCAAAGAAACGGTCAATCATTTCGAGGATAGCACTGTAATAGCCCTTGGAGACATCAACATCTAATGAAGCCAGTAAGTCTACTTTCTTCCCCTCGAAATAAAAGCCATATCCATCTTACCATCAAAGCGACTACTGTACAATCCAAGATCACGAGCCACCTTATTGACACGTTTGCCCATGTTGGGGTGCTTCTTCATTTCTTCATCCAATGCGTGCAACTTTGATAGTCTTTCATACAACATTTCATAGAGTCTAAAGAAACAATAAAATGTAGTATTGCAAAAGAAGCTATACAGAATTCTCTTCTTGACACCAGGTGCAATGGCAGCAGCAGCAGCAGCAAACAGTTTATCTCCAGAAGGCTCCTCGTTAGTTTGCAATGGGGAATCAGCAATAGTAGCAGCAGCGGTGTTAACAGCTTCATCGGTTAGGGTAGAAACGACAGTGGTATCAAGCTCAGTTTTGACATCAGCGACTTCTTCTAAAGGTGCAAATGGAGATGGCGAGCGAGAACGCAGCGTCAAGCTGCTTTCATCAAGCGCATTTTGATTCTTTGTAAGCACATCACGCAGAAGGTCCATGGTATGTTCATCTTCGTGGTGATTACGACTTCTACCAGATCTGCGACGTGAAGGAGACTGACTTCTCTTGCGAGGAGAGCGGGCCACATCGGATTCTGATTCCTCCGTGTTGGTTGAATTGTTGTCATCGTCGTCTTCAGCTAAATCATCTTCCTCCACCTCATCTGCATAGTGTGACATACCCTCAGGCACAACATCATCCAGTTGAAAACAGAGTGGTATAAAGGTTTGGATGAACGTACGAATCTTTTCGCGGTCGCTGCTAGTATAGCCGGTTTGTCTGTCAATAAACGAGTAAATAACACGCGTGACATCCTTGAAGATGCCATTGTCGTTGAATGCGAATTTGAATTGATAGCTTTCTTTGCTGTGCATTGCTTTATCGGATCCTCCTTCTTTCATCTTTTTATCGTGTTGCAAATTCTCAATCTCACTGACAAGTGCCTTGGGTGCCATGGCTTTACGATCGTTGCTCTTGAAGGTGATGCCTTGGTAATCCAAAGCTCTGTAAAAGTTCTTTGCGTCCAACTCTCTCCAGATCTTGTTCCATTCACGTTGAGCTCGCTTCCATTCCTCGTCCTTTTGCTTGAGACGTTTCAAGAGGATAGGTATCACTTGAGCAGGGTTTGAGTACAATAACTCGATAATCTCCATACCACGTTCCTTATCGTACACCTTCTTGATGATACGCTCGTAGATGGTGACGGATTGACCGCCTAAACCAGGGCGCAGCTTGAAGTTGGCACGCTCCTCCATGGACATGGCTTCGATACGATGGGCAATAGGCTCCAGCAAGGCAATAACATTCAAATTAGCCTCGATGTTCATATTGTAGTCGTAGCGCTCCTCTTCACAGCGATGCATAGCTTCCTCGTACTGACTCTTCTTGGAAGCGACGAAACCGTCGTCTTCGCTAGCCCAGATAGGATGCGACACATATTCATCATTCAACACTTCCCAAGCAATTTGATCTCTGCCAGAACAAGGTTGATTTTGCCACTACAAGTAACACATGAGTCAATCTGATAACGCATTCAATCATCCCAGACACACTTACATTCTTTGGCACACAACGATAACTTGGACTGTCAGCAGTCGTCTTGCAGTGAGCAAGATCAGGCTTAGGTATAGGATTGGTAGGCTTCTCAATGGGATGATCTTTGGGTTCATAGCCAACAATACTCTTGAACCAATCAAACAGCTCCTTGTTGTTGCCAATAAAAATGCCCACTTGTTCCACCAAGGTGTTCAGATCCAAGATTTGCTGAGTGTACAGATTCAGTGTCTTGAGGAACTCTTCATAGGATGGTTTGTTGCCAATATGCTTGCGGATGCGATCAAACAGCTCAATTTCTTCAGTGGACACAGAGGGTCGAACGGGGTCAAATGGAGAATTGGGGTAGCTGTAAGGATCACGCATGTTGTTTGACAGGATATCACCATTCTCCTTGTAGAGCTTGTTCTTTTTGGATTGTGTATTGTTGACTCGCTTCTTCTTTCCAGGTGGAAGCATGCTGTTGTTGGAAGCATTGTCGATAGCGCTGCGCTTGGAACCGCTGTAGTACGATGGCGAGATGGAATCAAACAGTACACTGGCAGGCTGGCCAGTGATATCAGGCAGGAATTGCTTAAATTCATCCAATAAATCAGGTGCGCCATTGAACAAGAACTGGACATGTGCATAAACCTGGGCAACATATAAAAGTCAGCATCACATCTCGTCTGTGGGCGTGTTGTATTTTACCTCCTGAATAGGTTTTTGATCTTTTTGATAGGTCTGAAGAATCTCTAGGAACTGCTTGTACACTTCAGGATCACCAGAAAATCGGTTCTAGTCATACAACATTCGGTAAACAACATGAACACGCATACACACAGACTCTGTGCACTTACCTTGATCTTGTTGACATAGTTGATCGCATGATTGAACTCAACAGGGGAACGTTTCTCGGTGGGAGCAGAGGGCTGAGTTGGACTATGATGAAGAGGAGGAGGCACAGGCGCACGATTATGCTGACTAGGTGGTGGAGGAGGCGGTTGGTAAATGGACTGACTCATCATGGATTGTGGGTGTGATTGTTGAGGCGGTGGTGGTGGGATAGAATGCATCGCATGGGCTGAAGACGCGCCTTGATGTGGTGGGTGATGCATAGAGCTGGATGGAGGTGGAGGTGGCTGATGCATGTGACCATATGGATAGTAAGACTGAGGTGGAGGTGGTGGAGGTGGTTGATGGTGGTGATGCTGCTGTGGATGTCCATGCATGGAGGCAGAATTTTCCGCTTCCATCTGCATTTTGCTGGCAGAACCACCTGTTGTAGTTGTAACACCACTAGGCGTGGTGACAGTAATCAAATCAGGCTCACGAGGATCTGTAGAACATTCAATACGATAGCCTGGAGGCAGAAATGTATTAAATCCCGAAATCAAGGTAGGATGGCCTTTGAACAAAGTGGATACGCGTTCAATCACACCAGGTGTATCAATGCTAGTAGAAGAGAGATGAGTGTTTGCTGCTTGATACGGGTCATCGCACACACTTACGCTTGACTCTTAAAGTCTTTCATTATGTCCAGGAATTGATTATAGACATCAGGATCATCAGAAAAGCGTACTTTGACTTGATCAAGATAGGTCAAAGCGTCTCTGACATTCAAAGGTCGATAGCCACCACCCTGTGATGATGAAGGAGAGGTGGTGGCGGCAGCCGATGAAGCGTTGTTCGTAGTCTGTTGTGGGTGCTGAGATGATGGTTGTGAATGTGGTTGACGATGCTGCTGTATAGGAGATGACTGGATAGATTGTCTCACAATACTTGGTCTACGCTCATTGAAAGGTGGGGTCGCTGTACGAGATGGAATAGGCGGTAATACAGTGCTTGGGCCATTGGCATGATCATTGCTGCTGCTGGAGAGCGAGCTAGCAGGAGGCAGAGTATGGTGGTTGGTGAATGAAGGCGAGGCACTGGTACGAGAAGGAGATAATATGGATGGTAATTCAGTAACTCGTGATGGCGGTGGAGGCAATGGATTGCTCATAGATTGGGCTGCTGATGGTGATGGTTGGCGTTGCTGTTGCTGTTGAGAGCCTCCACTTTGAGCAAGATTGGGTGGTAGAGGAAGATGATGAGAATAAGGTGAAGGCACTGATGGAGTTGTTGCTGCTGCTGGTGGAACAGCACCAGACGTAGGTTGAGAAGATGACTGTGAGCCAACAGATGGCGACCTAGAGTAAGATAAGAAGGATTGATGAGTATGTCTGTGTCTCTTTGAATGATTGCATATATTTACCGTATATTAGGTGGCGGTTGAATAGGGGATGACATAGCTGGATTAAACGTAAGGTAAAGCGGAAAGGAAGGAAGAGGGAGAGGGAAAGGGAGAGGGAGAGGGAAGGTGTGAGGTGAACTTTGAGTTGCTTCTTTTCCTAGGGCCCAGAGGAGTGTAAATGATGACCAATAAGCCACACACAAACGAGCATGGAAGTGTGTGTATCTTGATGTTTGAGAATCCATCATTTGGTTCACATCAAGCACGAGGAGGACATAGATCGTTACAAAGCATTGCTTTTTATCATGCTATTTTACCAGGCAGTTTTTTAGTTTGAAAATGGGGATTTTTCAAGCCATTGGGACAATGCGAATGCTGCTTTAAAATGTGATGGATGTACATTTGGTACATGGCCAACGATAGGGGGGGTGGCAGATGCGTTCAATCATGCAAACAAGCCTTGACGATGTTGAGTCGATAGTGCAGTAGGGCAGTATTCGTTGATTTTATGCTTGAATTAGATGATGAAATGTTGGTATCCGGCTTAATCAGATTATCCAGCATCAAATTAGATTTTCTGATGAAATCTTGTGTAGCACAGCCATACCACCATTGTGTGCAAGTTTATAAATGATCAGAAGATTGGCTGTTCAGTTGGACTAGCAGGAAAGACATTGGCCCTTTGTAGCGCTGTTTTCAAGGCGTTGCATTCGCTCATCTGATAGATCAAAGCAACGACGTGCAGAAGAGTAACCATGAGCTAGAGGAGACGCCGATTTTCATTCTGCTCCATCTGACAGCAAACATCGTGTAAGTATTTAAATTGGCCACCCAAATTTCAAGTGTTCCGAGCAATACAAAAGATCAGCCTGATTTGCAATTCTGCATTTACACATGGCAGAGGATTTAAAGCATTGCCGGATCCACTCTGGGATGGTGATATACTCAAATGCACGGCATGAGCATCTGCTAGGTGCTGATGAGCAGAGGTGGTAGTTGAGAGACAGCTCATTTCCATCTAAATGACCTTGCCATTGAGCAGCACATGTCTCAAATCAATGCGTCTAGTCACGAAGCCAATGCAGATACGCAAAATGTTAAATGTCTCATTCTTTCTTCTCTTCTTCTTTTTCCCTCACTTCTGCACTTTATACTATGTCTTCACAGCCTTTACTAGAACCCGCAGGCAAACGAATCGCACTGCCAGTTCGAGTTGAGCCCAAGGTGTTCTTTGCCAACGAACGAACATTTTTATCATGGTTGAATTTCACAGTGGTGCTGGGTGGATTAGCCATTGGATTACTGAATTTTGGAGATCGCATCAGCCGTCTATCCGCCATGCTGTTTACAGTTACTGCCATGTTTGTGATGCTTTATGCATTATATACCTTTCATTGGAGAGCCACCAAAATTAGAAATAGAGAGGCAGCACCGTACGACGATCGAGTTGGTCCTACCGTTTTATGTATATTTTTGATCATTGCTGTGGCATTTAATTTCTATCGTAAGTTTACATAATAACAGAGTGTGATCTGGCTGGCTAACCTCATCTCACAGTACGCCTGAGGAATCCATCAGAGCCATAAATCCCCGTGCTCAGTGTGTGTGTGTGTATGTGAGTGCTTGATTGTAATACCATGATGAGCAGCAGTGAGAGGGGCTATGAAGCAAAATGACTCACCTTTCATCCACCTCTCGTGTGTTTCTCCGCCTCCCAACCAAATGTTCATATAAGCACATCCCTTCTCTCCCCTTTTTGCGATTATCTAAAATTTTTTTTACTGCTTCTTTCTGCTCTTTGATTTTTTTTTTAATTTAAATAAAACTTTGTCATCGTATGAAAAACACTATCAAGAAGCTGGTTCATGAGCCCGCCCAATTCACACCTCAGGATGCTGAACATGCCATCAACGAAATCATGAAGGGATCTGCTACACCCAGTCAAATATCGGCATTCTTAGTATCACTTAAACTGCAAGGCATGGACAATGATCCTCGTATTGTGGCAGCTTGTGCCACTGCCATGCGTAGTCATGCCAGATTAGTGCCTTACACAGACTATGAGCATTTGACTGGCAATGTCGTCGATATTGTAGGCACAGGCGGCGATGGACATGACACATACAACGTATCCACTACAGCATCCGTAGTTGCAGCAGGAGCAGGTGCCAAAGTAGCCAAGGTAAGCACTGAATCAGCGGCGAGCGATACAAGCAGGGCTGTTGACACATTGTCGGATAGCATGGCAACAGAGCAGCTTCGTCCAAATCAGGCTCTGCTGATCTCATGGAAGCTCACGGATGTCAAATTGCACTCGTCGAACCAAACCAAGTGGCTGGTATCTTGGACAGAACCAACTTTTGCTTTTTATTCTCACAGACATATCACCCTGCCATGAAGCATGTGGCATCATTAAGAAAAGAGATTGCCGTGCCAACCGTGTTCAATATGCTGGGCCCAATGTCAAATCCTGCTCATCCTACTCGTGTGGTGGTTGGCGTCCATTCACCTGAAATCGGAGAACTGATGGCAAATGCGCTCAAATTGACTGGTGTCAAGGAAGCGTTGGTTGTGTGTGGATCAGAGAAATTAGACGAGATCAGTCCAGCAGGCGAGACAAATGTAAGTAACTGAGAGAGTGCTGGATTCTAGTCATCTCATGCCTCTGTCATAGTACTGGAGAATTCATGGCTGTGGAGACATTACAGTGGGATCATTGCATCCTACCCGTGATTTCGGATTACAAACACATCCCTTGTCAGAGGTGAAAGGTGGTGATTGTTTTGAAAATGCAGCAACATTGACTAAATTATTAAACGACGAACTGGAGGAAAACCATCCCATCTTGGATTTTGTGCTGTTGAATGCAGCTGCTTTGTTAGTGGTGTCTGGTGTGGCTACCGACTTCAAGGATGGCGTATCTAAAGCACGTGAATCCGTCAAGAGTGGTGAAGCAAAGAGAGTGTTGGACGCATTCAGACAAGAGACTTTAAATAGTGTTTAATTGGCTTGTCATTAAAGAAACTTTTGCACGAGTTTTGTAATTTGGTGACACATAATATTCGCTTGTGGACACGACTAAATCTCGAGTAGCGTCTTTGGTAGTTGATGTCATTTCAGCATGGCTGCCCAGCAAGCTTACAATAAAAGATAGAGATGTATAGTTTAGAGTGTAAATAGTAACACATGTGTTGGTCCTAATGTGAATCAGTGCACAGTGGTCTTGAATGAAGGCATGTTGGTCGTCGAGAGGCTATAAAGGTGTTGAATAGCTTGCCATGAAAGAAGTTTGCAATATATACTAGGCAAGTTACCTGGCTGTGTTTCATCAGTTGATTGAAATGATAAGCATCTACATTTTTCACGCTAATTTGGCACGGGAAATAAGCTTGAAGGATCACTTGGCTGGATGAGATCGACAGCGAGTCTTTTTCCAGAGTTATTTTTAGTAACATTACCCAAATATTTAACAGCCCGTTTCACACACAAATGAAGAACATACCAAACCATGATAATTTTTTTTCATCAAGCCATTCAATCGAGCACGTTTCTGTGGAGAGGGTTTGTGTTCCCTGCTGGTAGTTGCAGTACACTCTCAATGTCGACTGGATATCATCCATCGTGGTGTCTGGCAGTAAATCAAAGCAGAGAAACAGGCGCTGATACTCGTCATTGCTGCATTTGTTGAGACATGTCGTTTCAGGCAGGAATCTGTTGGGTAAGCAGCAGAGATGTGCGTGCTGTATGCTGGTTTGTCTGTGTAGAGGTACAGGAATTTAGGTTAAATGCAGTCTATTTACATAAAGAGACACACTTACAATGCATGGCATGTTGCTTGAAGCCACACTCGTCTGTTCATGATCCATCCACGGCACTGCGTTACTTCATAGCCCTGCTGCTGCTGCTGCTGCTGCTGCTGCTGCTGCTGCTGCTGCTTTGGTACGGTGGTGGGCGATTGGACTTGACTACTAAAGGTAGCGGCAGGGGAGGCCAAGATGGGTATCAGAGCATCTTGCTGATTGTTCAGCGAGATGCGCTGCTTTCTGGGCATGTTCTCAGTCAGTGCATGAACAAGATGGTATTGTAATACCTGCTGTGATTCTTGCAGCAACGTTCTTTTTACTGTTTTCTACATCAAGCAAAGAAACGCGTGTCAATTGTGTGTCTTGTGTACGCTTGTGCTATTACCTTTTGCACAATCAGACGCTTCTGCTTTTGACATGCGACTAGTTTATCCTGTATGATACGGTACGCGTGCTTGAGCTCTTGTGCAGCAGTCGGGTCCATGGCTAGGAAGGGAAGCAAGTGATCTGCAAGGCTGCTGTGTGTTTTGGGAGAGAGGATGCTCAATAAAGAGAGAATTGTGACACTATGTACTTGGGTGATATTAGTTTCTTTCTGAGCTTGGTTTCTATTTCATTTGATTAAAAGGGTCTGTGCTACAGAATTGGTATAAAATAGATCCATTTTCCAAAATTTCCCTTTCTTTCTCCTTTCTTTTCTCTTTTCCTCTTTTCTTTGATTCATCTTTGTTTCTTGTCATATCTCTTATAAAATGAAGGCTCTTATTCTCGTTGGTGGTAAGTGGTAGCCATGTCCTTTGATGCTGTTCTTGTTGACTTACATTCCTCACGACAGGCTTTGGTACTCGTCTCAGACCTCTTACCCTCACTCTCCCTAAACCCCTCGTTGAGTTTGCCAACAGACCCATGATTCTTCATCAAATCGAAAGTCTTGCAAAGGTATTTTCAGACCAAAGACGCTGCCATTGTCTGTAAATAGTAACGTCATTTTAGGCTGGTGTCACCGATATTGTCTTGGCTGTAAACTACAGACCTGAAATCATGGTTGCTGCTTTGAAAGAGTATGAAAAGGAATATGGCGTCAACATCACCTTTTCTGTCGAGACTGAACCTCTTGGTACCGCTGGTCCTTTGGCTTTGGCTAGAGAGATCCTTGGTAAGGACGACTCTCCCTTCTTTGTCTTGAACAGTGATGTTATCTGTGATTATCCATTTGAGCAAATCAGGGATTTCCATCAATCTCATGGTAATGAGGGTACAATCATTGTAAGTGCATTTTGCCTGGAAGTTTAGTTTATATCAACTAAACACGTGCTATACTTGTCTAGGTTACCAAAGTCGATGATCCCTCCAAGTATGGTGTCGTTGTTAACCACGCTGAATCATCAAAGATTGAGCGATTCGTTGAGAAGCCCCAACAATTCATCAGCAACAAGATTAATGCTGGTATTTACATTTTCAACCCTTCTGTTTTGGAACGTATTGAGGTAAGATTTACAGCATTCTTTTTATTTTTGGAACCGCGTGATTTTAATCTTGTTTTTATATTTAGTTGAAACCCACTTCAATCGAAAAGGAAATCTTTCCCAATATTGCTAGAGATGGTGAACTTCATACATTTGATTTGGATGGTTTCTGGATGGATGTGGGTCAGCCCAAGGATTATTTGACTGGTACCTGTCTCTACCTCTCTCATTTAGCAAAGAGCAAGCCTCAAGAGCTCGCTAATCCCACTCTGGATTATGTGTATAAGGGCAATGTGATTGTGCATCCCTCTGCAAAGATCGGTAAGGATTGTCGCATTGGTCCCAATGTGGTTATTGGCCCTAATGCTGTCATTGGTGATGGTGTTCGTCTTCAACGCTGTGTTATCATGGAGGGTGCCAAGGTCAAGGATTTCGCCTGGGTTCAATCTAGCATTGTTGGATGGCATTCCTCCATTGGCCGCTGGTCCAGATTAGAAGGTTGCTCGGTCTTGGGCGATGATGTTACCATTAGCGATGAAATCTATGTCAATGGCGGATCCATCTTGCCTCACAAGACCATTTCAGCAAACATCACTGAACCTCAAATTATCATGTAAATATCCCTTTCGTCCTTTTTATTTCTCTATCATTTTTATTTTTTGGTTCTTTTTTTTTTTTTTTATATTTCAATCGCATATATATCTTTCTTTCTCTCTTAAAAACCCTCCCTACTTAATAAACAAACACCCAAGCCTACATTAAACATCCATCATATGAAACGATTTCACCCAAGGGTCTGATTCTATATCCGACATCTTCATACGCAATGACGGATCCTTTTGAAGCAGTTTGGAGATAAAGTTTTGAGCATGCACACTGATATCAATGGGGAATTCCAATGGAGCTTCGGCGATTCGTCTGTAGGCTTTTTCTAGATCTCGAGAGGCAACCTTGTCTGTTTCAAAGGGTGGTCTACCTACCAACAATTCATAGCAGAGGATACCCAAAGCCCAGGCATCCACAGATTCGTTGTGCGTGTCTCTCTTGATCATCTCTGGTGGTAGGTAGTCCAATGTACCACAAAATGTAGTGCGTCTATTGGGCTCATCTATTAGCTTGATATTAATGCTACCTTTTTGAGTTTTACCGTGGTTTTGGATCATAAACTGCCCAGCCAAAGTCTGCTATTTTTAGGCCACCTTCTTTGCTAATTAATACTGCCAAGATTCAATATCTTTAATTCATTTGTATGCTTATATCGCGGGTGCCTTACTGTTTTCCAACTTGATGTCACGATGGAACACGCCAAGCCTATGCATATAAGCCAAAGCATCTGCAATCTCTAGCACATACTATTTTTTTAAAAAAAAAAAAGAAAAAGAAAGCGCGAGATCAGCCATACATTTGTTAGATCAAACTCTATGAGGGCTATATTTACATTTACAGTTTCGGCTTCGCTGAATCTTTTAAATGTTTCTAGGCATGTATACAAATCGCTATCACCGGCATATTCGAGAACAAGATAGACATTGTCTTGGTTATGAAAGTAGCCGTAGAGTCGAGTTATATTTGGATGACTATCCGAGAATTCATGTTTAAAATAGACCCCCTCCCATTTGAATCAGCTATGTCATATCTTACTTGAGATGTCCTTGGATTTCGATCTCTCGCTTCAAGAAGGGAATCACTTCAGCTTCTTCTAGCTCCTGTTTCCTAAGGATTTTGAGTGCTACCAACTGTCCAGATCGTTTTTCTTTGGCAAGATACACTGAACCGAACCTTCCCATGCCTAGATTACGTCCCACTACAAAATCATTGATAGTCCAATTGGATCGTCTTTGCAGCAGAATAGAATGTTTGTTATTTTAGAAACGACTAATTGTTTGCTTCTTCATCAACTTACTGTGTAAATGACGGTAGTGGCGGTCTTGATTGATTTGATGCATAAAAAGCTGGATCCTCTTCCACGTTGACCACTTGCTCGTTGATAGAAAAGATTCGTCTCACGGCCGGCGAGTCCATGTAGTCTGACTTCTCATCAAAGCCCTCATCCGCCTCTAATGCAATTTGATAGTAAAAATTGGATCGTCTCTGTTTGGCATAATTGATATTGCTTGGCACATCTTTTATTGCGTTGTGATTGATAGATGATGCCTGTATGCGTCTTGGGGTATAATCTACGTAATTTGACAATGATGCAGTTGTTTGAGAGGTTGGGCGAGTGGGTGATTTGAATGCTTCCATGATGACAAAAGAATTCAGACTGATGCAAACGCGCAACACTCAAAACAAGAGAGCAATAACCTTAAAATCCCATTGTCCCTCTCTTTTCTGTGACGTTTTTGAAGTCAAGGTCCAAATCCAAGCATCAAACAAAGTCTATATGTAATGTGAAATATCATCATTAAAGAACCATTTCAGTTGTAATGCCAATTCATAAACCAAGGCCGAAAGCATTGGCATAAACATTGGGGAGGCTTCTTATTTCTTATTGGAACCAATTTGTTTCTTTCCATCATTAATCAAGTCTCTCTTTTTGTTGTGATCTAAAAGCAAAAGATATACCACAACAGCAGTAATATATAAAGCGCTTCATCTGTTTCCATTTCTCTTTTATTTTTCTCTATCTCTTTATCACGCATCGTTTCAACCATGATTTGTAACAGAAACAAGCTCTTCCTATTCATGCTTTTATTGTATAGTTTGATTTCAACATCGAATGCTGCAGGTAGGCTCAACATTGGATTTCGATCTCTCAAGCTCAACCATTTTTTTTTTTTGAAAGGCAGAGCATGTATAGTTGGACTAGACGATTGTCCTGATGGTGAGACTTGTATTGTACAAGAAGGAGACTACGGCCATTGTGGATGATTCTACCATGTTCTATAGCAAAATACCTACTAGCTTGACAAGTGACACTATATTTTGTATAGAATAAACTCGGACAATTCTTTTCATGCATGATGACACAAATATATCATTTTCTCAAAGCTTTCATATAGACAAAGATCTTGTTTGGCTTTGGTTTCAATGTTGAAGCACTCTATACTCAAATCAGCGATGCTGATAATCTTTCCAAAGTAAGGCTTAAATGCAGTCGTTTTGAAAATGATCTGCTCAATTGAGGTTATCTCTGATGAAATGCTCAACATATATGCTCTCCATGAGTTGTGATTGTAATATGCGTTTCTTGTGCATTGCATTTCCCGCTAAAATTCTATCCTGATTATTTGGGAGAGCATTGTATTGGGAAAAAATTTACAAGTGCCTACCCTCTTCCTGTACCCCAATGCTGCCATTAAAAGCATGGATGTCTCATTTCAACAACGAGGCTAGCATGCCAAAGGACAGATATGATGATCCAAAGACACGATTTAAAGGGCTAGCCAATGGTATATATTACTTTTATGCTTAAAGCACATGGCCGCGTACTTGCAATTCATTACATCTACAGCTGAATATACTGCATTTTAGGAATAGGCTGTGCTTTCCTAGCCATCTTTGTACTAATAGCAATGATAATCGAGGCTTATGCTATGCATTTATCATAGCAATATGAAAAAGGCCATCATGTAGTATTCTTCATAACCAAGAGCGAACAAATCATTCCGTGATTGCCAAATAACTGGCCCTCCAATGCATGAACTCAATATGACAAGCTTCATCTTAAATTCATGTATAGTTCTCTGAAAATCTGATAATGAATAAACATGATTGCTATGTTTTCCAAATACTCATTTTGAGCGGATAGCAAACAGAGCAAAAGCATCTGGAAATCATTACCAAGGAGCACTCCATTGAACAATTCAAAAATCGAGGAGTTTTCCTTCTCCAAACGCTCTAAAAATTTCAAGTATTCTTTAAGATAGCTCATTATTTTGCTTTCCCTGATGCAGCAAGCTCCTCCAAATCACACTTTGTTTGTGACATTTGCATATGCTAAATCTCGAGAGCGCTTTATAATCAACGGGACATCTAGTATTAGGCTCTCCTGGCACCTACGGTAGTGTACTACTGTACCTACCATATGACTTTCCTCCCCCAACATCATAATATCAAGTTTAAAGGACATCCTTTACGTGCCGCTGTTTAATGCATGCTAGATCAAATGATTGCACCTTAATTTATGCTTAAATAAAGAAGGTCTTAAATCGTATTCACTTGGCTATTATACCCTTTTATTGCATAAACAAAATCATGGTAATGAATGACAGATCAATAGGAAATCAACTAGCTGTAGACCTTTGCCGTTTCAACCCCTGAGCCAATCAGATTGCTAGAAAACTCCGCTGACCTAAAAAAAATTTTGCGAGGGTTTCCCCCTGTTTTGATGTGAGGCAAAAATTTAAGCGCCGCTATAATGGCAATATAGCCGCTGCTGTCATCAAATTTCCCCCAGGTGCTAGGGAATGCCTTACTTACACCACCTAGCTTTAGATTCTGGCATTGAGACCCTCAATCATCACTAAAGTAAGTAACGATAACCAAGTGGAGGCGGCCTATCTACCTCCTAGCCTCGGATAAAGTCTTGTTGAGCTTCAGGGATAGGCACATCCACACAACGTAAAAAAGGTATGCTTTAAAAGAAACATAATAATAATAAACGAAAGAAGAAAAGAACATATTACTATAAGAGTATAGTAGTATGTAGGCAAAAAAGGGATGCTCACACAAAATGAGTCAAAGAAAAGTATAACAAACACAACATCAAAGATGTTCAGAACAGCTCGCTGTTGTTGCAACGAAAATGCATACATGAGCAACGTGCATGATAATAGTCAGATGTCAAGCAACACAAACACGCACAATTGCAGGAGCAACAGCAGTATTATAAGTGCGCAATACAACATAATGACTAATGTTGTTTCATGTGAAGCGACAGTGGCAACACAAACAACAATTCACAACCATATAACAAAGTAGTATTACGACGGCAATACAGATATATAGTAGCATATCATGCTTGTTGTTCATACAACATAAGAAGCAACAACATTGCAAGCATCCGTTGAGCTGATCATATCACAGTCAACAAAAGAAAAAAACAGCGCAACAAAGCAAACATTACGAATGCATTACCACAAAAAAGGAAGCAATAATACAAACGTTCAGAGAAGCTTTATATCATTGCGATCACAAGAAAAAAAAGATTCTTACCACTTACCACACCCACGGATAGACCAAAAGAGAATAGGCAATCACCAGAGATAGAACAAAGAACAACCATACAACAGAGACAGCAGCAACACCAGTATTAACAACACCAGCAGCAAAACCAGTAGCAAAACCAGTAGCAACAACAGCAGTAGCGAAACCAGAAGCAGCACCAGAAGCAACACCAGTAGCAACACCAGTAGCAACACCAGTAGCAACACTAGTAGCAACGACACCAACACCATAGAAAAACCGAAGAACGAGCGACACCAGAGACCAGACAGAGACTAAAGAAGCAATTGCCAGAGACAGAGACCAAAGAAGCAACTACCAGACATAATAAACCAAAGAAGCAGACAGCAGAGATAGCAGGGAAGTAATGGCAGTAGCACCCACATCAAACAGGCAAGGAATTATCGAAACTTAATAAACAAATTCGATTAGTGTTTATTCTGCGTCTTTCTGTGCTCGTTGTCGAACGGTACCTGCTATGTTCCACTTCAAAGAAGTAGTATCAAGTACTTCTAACAGTACAAGACCGTGCTGTCAGAAGCTAGAGTGTTATTTTCAATCAAAAGGTTTTCAAAACCAACATGGTTTGATACTAAACGCGTTTTGCAAAAAAAAGCAAAAAAGCGAGGCCATGGAAAAATGAGAGGGCGTCCTATCCGACGTCACGGCCAGTATACTTGGTGGCAGCTGCAGCTGCTGCACTTTAATTTGAAAATGTGCAGTGGGTATTTTCGTATTCAAATTTGACTTGATCTGACATTCTTTAAACGTTTTTGCGAAATTTGACCAAAAATAATGAGCAATTTGCAAAAATATGGAAACAAGGTTTCTGTGAATATGTCAAGACTGACCCTATACTAGCCTCATAGAAAGAGCTTTTAGTGTTGCACTGCATCTTTATGATTAATTTGATCTTATATGTATCATAGAAAAAGTTTTCATTTTTGGGGTAAAAAACGCGATCGTTTGATTTTCAAGAATTTTCCTTAATTAATACACATAAAAAAATGAGGATCTTTATGGATTTGCGATGATCCAAAAAAAATTGAGATAAAGCATCGGTAAGTAAAGCGTGGACAAGAAGAGACGTTTGGCCCTATTCTAAGCGTCCATTAGGCTTTGTAGCATGAGTTATTCGTGCTTGAAAATGACTAAATTTGTACAGAGTTCGACCAAAAATAAGATGTAGTAAGTTGCGTTGCCCAAGAAGTAAGTAAATTAAAGTTCTGTCTGATGTCTCTGATGTTGTGCATTGTACAGAATTCAATCATCCCTAAGTTATTGACGCTTTTATTCTAACTTCGAGACACAGGTCTTTCATTTTGAGATGCGCGAATACGGTGATTTTATAACTGGAGCGTCAGTGGTATTATGCAAATTTAAGTCGAACAGCTTGCTCAAATTGAACGAGATGTTTATCAAATTAGTAGGACACTTGGGATGGTTGTCTACAACAAAGATGCTGTTTCTAGCCGAGAAACTATACCTGAAATCTAGCCACGATGTTAAACAATCCTAATTAAGGAGAAATGGCTGAAGCCGGACAGGCTGTCAATGTCAGCATAATTGAGGAAGCAAACAACCAAATTCTGTATCAAAGTCGAGCGTGTTCAGAATAACGATATATAGACAGAGAAAATACAATTAGAACTGAATGTATCTATTATGTTATTCCAAGATTAAATGACACTTAAAACTAGGGTACATTTCGAAGGTATTTATATTTATTTGACAGAGCCGCAGCAATAGGATCTTGATCTTGAATGTTGGATAATTGTATAAGCCTTGAACCAGTTAACGAAGATTTGCTATGTGAAAGCTCATACACCACCAGTCAGGAACAGACAACAGAGATGATCCAGGATGAAATGTTCTTCATAGTAGATTTAAGGGAAAAACATTTGTCAGAATTAAAACTCGCTTCCAGAGACGAAAAATTATAGGCTTCGGTACTTTAGGAATAACCAAAATATAGATTAGCCATTTGATTGCACTCTTGTGCCAGAAGGGCTACAACTATCTATAAAGATTAAAGTATTCTTGATGGGTAGATATGTCTGTGTTGTGCAACAACATGGACAAGCTATGATAATTGAAGCGCATCTCAGCTATCTAAATACTGAGGTTCACCAGATGTGATAAGCGTTGTACAAGATAAATTGCTACTTTGGCATTCAGAACTTAGTATAAATAGAATGACTCTTGTCTTCATCAATAAATCTTTAGTTTTTGTGTCTGATCTTATTCAAATAAGTCTTTTCTTGTTTTTATAAGCTACAAATAATAATCCTTTTATTCTTTGTGCTTGACAAGAAATATATACTTTTTTTTATGCTTGTTCGCGTATTTTTTTCATACTTCTATATGACATTCATAAACTATAAGAGCCAAGCAATTATTTTATACCTTTTTTGAGATTATTTTTTTAAGCAGTACTATTGTTTACATTCAATTCAATATTAACAAAATTTCAAATTTCAAATTATATATTATGCCTCCAGCCAACACCAATCTCGATGTTAACGTACTTGTTTCTGTCAACAAACGTTTTATCAACAGGGCAGACCTAAAAACTATTTTGCAAGCAAAGCATGACTGGAACACACCTGGATTGTGCTTTAAAGAGAAAACCGTCGGCCGTTCAACAGTCAATGAAAAGGTCAAGTACCATGTTATTTTGGATGAAGCACCTGGTATCACATTGTCCCTTTCCTGCGGTTGCCTCAAATACATTCGACGACTTGAGTCTAGCACTTCCAGCAGCACCAGCACTCAAAGCATCCCTGATATGGCAACAACCGAGGATATGCTAGAAGATACTATCGAAGGGGACAACGGAGAGGAAGAAGAAATTGATTTGACTTCTGGCGGGTGGACCGAAGGTCAAGTATTTGTCGACAGTCGTTTACGACAATCTGGCTCTGACTTTTGCTCCAAGTCCACACTTAGCATGAACTATGCATCAGTTTCTTCCCCTCTGGACTATTTCTTGTTCTTCTTGCCTTTAGATCACTTTCATTTGATCATAGGAAACA
The DNA here is from genome assembly GCF_035048745.1 of Mucor velutinosus. NCBI lineage: Eukaryota > Fungi > Mucoromycota > Mucoromycetes > Mucorales > Mucoraceae > Mucor > Mucor velutinosus. Next base: position 1,166,979 of record NW_027041913.1, read on the forward strand.
CTAATGTTCATGCAAGAAATATGCTTGATTCTTGGACCGATATCACTTTTGCCGAGTACTTGATGTGGATTGCTCTGTTGACCGTTATGACAGTGGTCAAGCATGGTGACCGCAAAGCTTACTGGAAGCAAGGATCTAGCCACTTCACGATGACAATAGATTTCAGCGAATATATGCCATTCAAAAGATTCAACGATATCATGAGAATGCATGTTTTTGAAGTTCCCAGCAAAGAAAACCAGCTAATCGACCCACTTTATCAAATCCGATCTACGATTAGCGCTTTTAACTGCCATATGCCCATGTGCATCTCACCAGGGAAATATTTGGTGATAGCTGAATCAATGAATCAATGGCTTGGCATAGGTATGCCAAATATAAAAAAGGTCCCTCGCAAGCCTCATCCTATCGGCCAAGAACTCAAAACGCTGGCTGATTGCCATACGAGCTGCATCCTCAGAATGGACACAGTCAGCGACCCAGTATCCAAGGAGTTTAACTATGAGCCTGGCATAAAGAAGTTGACCGCCACCGTTAAGCGTTTTGTGCAGCCCTGGTTTGGTCGTGGAAGAACGGTAATTGCTGACTCTTGGTTTGGGTCTCCAGATATGGTCAAAATGCTTTTCAAACTTGGCTTGTTTACCATGCAAGTGTGCAAGCGCCGCTACTGGCCTCGTGAAATGCCTCAGACATTGTGGAAAAGTTTGAAGAAGCCTATGGTAGCTGCTACACCATGAGCAAATGTCTAGGTAATGGCAGTAATCTATTCACTTGTGCCTATCGCGATCAAAAAGTCAAAACGTTTGTCTCATCATGTAGCACAACAATACTTACTGGCAAGAAGGTGCTCGAAGGAACTCACGGTAGAATAATTACTATTCAAAGGCCCGAGGTTGCAGAGGAATACGAGACACACAAAAGTAAGTAGATAGTAGCAGTATATAGAGGCATGCAAATTTACATTTTAATTTTAGGCTCTGTCGATGCTGCAAATAATTTGAGAGATAATATGGCCTCGTATCACGATATCATCTCAACTGAGAGGTGGGAAATGTGCTTTTTTGGCTTTTTCTTGGGAATATGCGAAGCAAATGCCTTTAGTTCATTTCGGGTCTTTGCCAATGATGGAAAAAAGGGCATATCACATGCTTCTTTCAAGGATATATTGGCATGGAATATGCTGAAGCACTGCCAAAAGCTGGATAATAGCGACGCCGAAGAAGCAGAAGAAAGTCCAAGACCACTCAGAAGATGCATGACTCATACGCTTGTGCCAATGAGTCGAAATAATGGAAGCAAGCGTGTTCGATTAGCTTGTAAGACTTGCCGCATGTCAGGTAACAGTGGCACCAGAGTCGAGAAATCGTGCAGCTGCAACCCCGACACACCAATTTTTGAGGCTTGCTATAAACAACATTTGCATGATATTTGGAAGCTCCAAGCACAACTAAATAATTCTATATAGTTGTTGAAATGCTTCTCTAATTTTTTTAATAAAGTTGCTTAAAGTTGTACACAAGTTATAGTTGGTAAAATGATGACCATAAAGTCAGTCTTTGACTTTTTTCAAGAAAAACAAAACTTACTGTATGCAGAAAGGTTTAGAGCTTATCTAGTTAAATTTAAATTTTACTGAGAGCAATATTCATAGATGAAGCAGTTTTTAACGAATCGGCCCAAATGGGCCGATTGGGGTAATCTGTACTTGTTAATAAATCCAAATAGCATGAATTTGAATGAGTGCTATTTGATGAATTTCGGTTTTCAATCAAGTTGCGTTTGGGTAACTATTTCATTACATTACTAACCTGCATCTCGTTCAATCCGAGCAATTCGTTAGATTCAAGTTTGCATAGTATAATTGTCGCTCAAGTCTTTAAACCACTGTAATCGCGCATTTCAAAAAGCAAGGCCTGAGCCTCAGAGTTAGAATAAAAGCACCTACTACTTTGAAAATGAGTTTCGTACAATGCAGAACATCTGTTCCATCAGACAGAGCGGTAACTTACTCGTATGGCAATAAAAATCACTACACCTTTGTTTTCGGTCGAATTTTGTCCAAATCTGGCCATTTTCAAGCACGAATAACTCATGCCACAAAGCGTTTTAAGGGTTTCGAATAGCATCAAACGACTCCTCTTGGATACGCTTTATTTACTCATGCTTAATCTCAATTTTTTTTGGGTCATTGCAAATTCATGAAAACCCTCATTTTTTCATGAGTATTAGCAAGGGAAAATTCTCGAAAATCAAACGATCGCGTGTTTCACCCCAAAAACGAAGACTTCTCCTATAATACATATTAAACCAAATTGATCGTAGAGATCCAATGCAACGCTGGAAGTTTTTTCTATGAAACTTGTATATGCTAAATTATGACATATTCGCAGAAAAACGGTTTTGAAACTTTCCCAAATTGCTCATTATTTTCAGTCTAAAAGCTAAATGTAACCAGCATCATTCGATGCGCCTTTATTGACTCTTCATAAATACATTAGAAAGCAAAGTATAACAACGATAATTTTTATAGTCAAACTTAGCAAAAACATTTAAAGAATGTAACATCAAGTCAAATTTGAACACGAAAATACCTACTGCGCAGTTTCAAATTAAAGTGCAGCAGTGCAGCTACCACCGAAGAAGACTGAGACCAAATTTACTGGCCGTGACGTCGGGTATGGTGCCCTCTCATTTTCCCGTACTCCCTTTTTTTACTATTTTTTGCAAAACGCGTTTAGTATAGAACCACGTTGATTTTGGATCACTTTTGATTGAAAATAACACTCTCGCTTCTGATAACACGGTCTTGCAGTGTTAAAAGGACTTGAAACTACTTCTTTGAAGCGGAATACGGTAGGTACCATTCGATAACGAGCACTGGCATACGTAAAATCAGCACCAATTGAATTTTTTTATTAGGTTTTGATAATTTTTTTTGCCTGTTTGACGTCGGTGCTGTTGCTATTACTTCTCTGGTGCTATCTGTGTTGTTTGCATCTTTGGTTTATTATGCCTGGTAGGTGCTTCCTTGGTTGGTGCCTCTTTCTGGCGGTTGCTTCTTTAGCCTTTGTCGGATCTCCGGTATCGCTCGTGCTTCGGGTTTTTCTATGGTGTTGCTGTTGTTGCTGCTGGCATTGCTTCTGTTGTTGCTTCTGGTTTCGCTACTGGTGTTGTTGCTACTGGTTTTGCTGCTGGTGTTGTTGCTACTGGTGTTGCTGCTGCTAGTCTGGTCTTTCTTGGTCTGGTCTCTCTGTTGTATGCTTCTTCTTTGGTCTATCTCTGGTAATTGCCTATTCTTTGGTCTATCTGTGATTGTGGTAAGCGGTAAGTACCGTTTTTTCTTGTGGTCGCAATGATATGAAGCTTCTCTAAACGTTTGTATTATTGCTTCCTTTCTCGTGATGATGCATTCGTAGCGTTTGCTTTGTTACGCTTTTTTTTTCTTTTGTTGACTGTGATATGATCAGCTCAACGGATGCTTGCAATGTTGTTGCTTCTTATGTTGTATGAACAACAAGCATGATATGCTACTATATATCTGTATTGCCGTCGTAATAGTACTTTGTTATATGGTCGTGAATTGTTGTTTGTGTTGCCACTGTCGCTTCACATGAAACAACATTAGTCATTATGTTGTATTGCGCACTTATAATACTGCTGTTGCTCCTGCAATTGTGCGTGTTTGTGTTGCTTGACATCTGACTATTATCATGCACGTTGCTCATGTATGCATTTTCGTTGCAACAACAGCGAGCTGTTCTGAACATCTTTGATGTTGTGTTTGTTATACTTTTCTTTGACTCATTTTGTGTGAGCATCCCTTTTTTGCCTACATACTACTATACTCTTATAGTAATATGTTCTTTTCTTCTTTCGTTTATTATTATTATGTTTCTTTTAAAGCATACCTTTTTTACGTTGTGTGGATGTGCCTATCCCTGAAGCTCAACAAGACTTTATCCGAGGCTAGGAGGTAGATAGGCCGCCTCCACTTGGTTATCGCTACTTACTTTAGTGATGATTAAGGGTCTCAATGCCAGAATCTAAAGCAAGGTGGTGTAAGTAAGGCATGCTCTAGCACCTGAGGGAAGTTTGATGATAGTAACGGCTATATTGCTATATATAGCGGAGCTTAAAATTTTGCCTCACATCAAAACAGAGGGAAACCCTCGCAAATTTTTTTTTAGGTCAGCGGAGTTTTCTAGCAATCTGATTGGCTAAGAGGTTGAAACAACGAAGGTCTACAACTAGTTGATCTCCTATTAATTTGTCATTTAAAACTGTTTCGTTTTTGTAATAAAAGGGTATCCAAACAAACTATTTTGTATTAAATGATAAAATAAGATGCAGTTATTTGATTTGGCATCCATTACACATTCTTATGAGATAGATATTTATTAACTTTACTATGTGGAAATGCTTAATATTAAGTATTACTTGAATACAATGTTATTTACGTTGTTATTACAACAGTATTTATTAAGAATGATTGCAGAGTATTTATACGTTTGCAACTAGCTTGTAGGATTAGTGATGATAGAGAGCAATAGATGCTGCTATTGCGATATCTGGCAAATGTTGTTGACGTTTGGTTTAAAGTGGTAATCAATGCAAGAGCACTGGCCATAAGGGTCGATTTGAGTAACCTTGATGGGCTTGGGTGAGCTATCGTCATGGCATGATTTAATGTAACCTTGATGGTTTAAAGTGTGATGTTTGCTATTGGAGTATGGAACCCTTTATCTGGGATACTGTGCAACTATGGCAGCAGGGCATAGTTGTCATATTTGCATATGCTTGTTATTGATTTGATTTTATTTGGATAAAGATAACATCTCTTATTACGACCATCATGGGTGTGATTGAATACACTGTGATCAGGAGTGATTCATTCACACGATGTGCGATATAAGCGTGTATCTTTACTTTAGTATGTTTAAATGGTTGTTGATGTACATTTGAGCGCTTTTACTAATAGATCCAAATAGCATGAATTTGAATGAGTGCTATTTGGTGAATTTCGGTTTTCAATCAAGTTGCGTTTGGGTGGCTATTTCATTATATAAATAAGTTATTTCTAATAACTCATAGAGTGCCACTCATTCATGCTACCTTACTATTACAACTGCCGTCATGATTTAACATTTGACTCGATATCATCAACTCAGGGCGTCCCTGACGTTTGGTTTCGTAAATTGGATGTTTTTTACAATCTTCTTCAGTTAATGATGCATGAATCTATTGCCGATGCACGCAAGTAGTGTCACTTTTGAATGATAAGACATTTAGATACAGTAGTGTTTCTCTTTTACGAGAAGATGGCAGGCACAACCGTGAAGACAGATACCTGCAGAACTACTACATTGATTCCTCAGTGTATTGCAAAACATCAATGATTCGAATTCATACTACTGTTGCAAAAGCGTCAAATATTTCTAGGAGTTAAAGGAGAATTTCACTCTACATCACATTGCTTATATCTGAGTAGTATCCGGCAGTGTTTTCTTACCCTGCTGAAGAAAATTTGCCAACTACTAGCATGGGTTACGGTGTTTTTGATACATATAAACGTTTGTCAAACAAAAGTCGTGAACGACATTGAAACGCAGCATCCATTTTGAGTAATCTTTGAAAGTCTCTCACGCATGAGTTTTCTTTCTCTTCTGTACTAATTCGTATTCTAGAACATGAGTGAAGACACCTTTTCATCGGCTATTCACTATTGGAAAGGTATCCAACTCTCCAATCTACAAAAAGAGCTCGATCAGCAAGGTCTGGCTATAGTCGAAAAGCAAAAAGATGGTCTTGTGTCTCGAAAAAAGCTGGCAGAACAAACCAGAGGTACATGAAAGCGTGTTTAGATGAGGGTAACTGTAGCTTACATATCTGCAGAGTTCAAGAAGATTCCAGATGAAGAAAAGCTGCAAAAGTTCAAGCCTCTATTGAAAGGTGTGTTGATAAACAGATTTCTATGAACTGTAGATTAACCAGGACAACCAAACAACAACAAAGGGTACCAGGCTGAAATTGACAATATCACCAAACGTACAAAGTATGCAGAAAATGCATTTTTGACAGTGTATAAACTGCTTGCCGATGCTCCCGATCCAGCACCACTTTTTGAGATAGCTGTGGTAAATAGAGAGAGTGTTTGGTTAAGCCAGTGCGCATTGTATTGATAAGAAGTGATAGGATCAAAGTGCGAAGATGGTAGATAGCACTTCACTGCAGAATGAAAACAGCTATTTGAAAGAGCAATTACAGAAAGCAAATGATAATATCAAGCGTCTCGAAACAACAGAAAAGACAAATTTGGAGTTGGTGCAAAAAGTATCAGCCTTGGAAGAATCTGTAAAGTCTACACATTTGAGAGCTTTATCGCTTGCACTAATCATATTGGTTTTCATAGTTGGCAGAACGAAAGTCGAAAGATACCAGTGAGATGGAGCAAGAGATGAAGGATCAGTATAGTGACAAGATCAAACAACTGAAAGAACGGTAGGTGACAGGGTAGAGATAATATGAAATGCATACACTCATACTGCAGAAAAATCAGGGAATATGATCTTCAGAAGCAGCTTAATCTGGCATTGGATCAGCTAACAGATTTAAGACAATCTCATGATGATACACAGGCCGAGCTTATAGGCCACGGCCAAAAATATGGTGGGTATAAGAGGATTAGGTCGAGTTTAAGGGTTGCACTAACGGACACTGTAGATGAGGAAGTGGTCGGCAAATTGGCAGAGTTAGACATAGTTACAATGGATCTGGAACGTGCCAATGGAAGAATTATTCAATTGGAAAAGAAGAATGATGACTTGAAAGAAGAGATGGCTAAACTGCATGGATCCAAAGATAGCACTGAAGGGTGAGTTACTAGTATGTGGCTAATGATGAGCCCCAATCACTGATGGACGACAATAGAAACGAATCAACACAACATGAAGCCGAGGTGACTAAACTCATCAACGATGTTGAAACCTACAAAGACATGTTCCAAAAGACAGAAATAAGATTATCGAAAAAGGTCAAAGAGTTAACCACGGAGAACAACGCACTGGTAAGCATGCTTTGTCACTTATTACGAAAAGAAAGAAGCAAGCTTATATGACGAATCCCATAGACTGAAGAAAGAGAGAATCTGAAGAAAAAGATGAAGCATTTTGAGGATTATGACGAAATTAAGCGAGAGTTGCAAATCATGAAGGTAAGGCAATTGAATGCATGTAAGCAGAGAATAACTCCAACCCACGTATCGTAGTATGTTGAGTTCTCAACAGGTGAAGATGAGGACGACTTTATTGCAGACGATGTATTAAAGAAGGATGGCACCATTGAAAACAGCCTCGAAGTGCGATTGATGGAGAAAAACAAGAAATTGGAGAGTGAATATACACAAATCAAGGTCTCTTTTGCAGATCTTCAAAAAGCATTTGATAAGAACGCTAGCAGCATACAGTCATTAGAGAAAAAATTGCAAGAGAAATCAGCACTTGTCCAACGCTTGGAGGAAGATTTACTTCGCATGGGCCATAAATCCAATTCGGATCCCACTATCCTGGACGCACTGAGCAGAAGTGCCTCAGGCACACCTATGCCTCGAACACCTGATGGCGCACTTACTCCTCTTTTGGATGGACCGAGCGGCGTCAAGAAGGAAGATAAGAGTATCTTGCCCATTGTGATCAGTCAACGGGATCGTTTCAGACAGAGAAACAACGAGTTGGAGGAACGTGTGCGATCTCTAGAGACATCGTTGCAGGATGCAAGAACTGAAGTGCAAAAGCTTAAAACAGATAATTTGAATCTGTATGAACGACTCAAGTTTGTTCATGTGTGGAAGGAAGGACAGCAACAGGAAAAGGGCATAACGGTAAGGCAAGCTGATGCCTCCATGCTGGTTTGATGCTGACATTTAAGCTATCTATAGAACCGCTCAGTTGCTGTCACTATGGATGAGCCCAGTACATCCATGAGAAGCTTCAGAAGAAGTTCCATCAACAAGCAAGTAGATGATCCATCTGACAAGTACGGCAAACTATACGAAGAAAGCATGAATCCATTTACACAATTCCATAAAAAGGTAAAACGGCGATAGACTAGTGTATACCGAGTCGACCAACACTTTACAAATAGGAGGAGACCCGTCGATACAATGCACTGAATCCAGCAGAGAAACTCACTCTAAACTTAACCCGCCTCTTGTTCTCTCATAAATGGTCTCGTTACTTTTTCATCATTTACTCTCTATTACTGCATCTATTGGTGGTTGCCACTCTCTATCAATTGAGCTTATGGGAATGCCGACATGACCATGAAGCCATCAATTTTCCTACTAACAATGATGATGCGACAAAAATACTCAATGACATTTAATAAAAGACTTTATTCAAATGTACCTGAAAGAAACAGGGCTTCACGTGAGGTTACCATCACAGTAAATGGAGTCTCAAAAAGGGGATCCGCTTGGCTCAACATGACATAATGTTAAATTCGTGTTCCATTCGCATAAAAATAGGGCCCCAAAATGGCCTATTCGTTATTTTTTCTCTTTTATATTTTGTACATTTTTTTTTCCAGTTCATCATTAAAAGCATAGTATAAACATGTTGGAGTCTGTTGTCTCCACGCTACTAAACAGAGTGTTGGGCGCGTATGTCTCGAACTTGAATTATAGTCAACTCAAAGTAGGTATTTGGTCAGGTAAGTTGTGCTATTGAGAGGGGTTTCCGAGCTGTTATATTCATGTGTCTGTGTGTTGCGTAGGTGAGGTTACATTGCGTGACCTAAAGCTTAGACGTGAAGCCTTGGACAAGTTTAATTTACCTGTAGATGTCCTCGAAGGTAAGGCAAGCTAGATGTTGATAGAGGCAAAAGTCACTTATAAACCTACAACAGGTTATCTGGGTGAACTCACATTAACGATCCCTTGGAACAACTTGAGAGGCAAACCTGTCGTCATTCATGTCAAAGATGCTTATGTGTTGGCAGTGCCCAGAAATGAGTCCACTGTAAATGATAAAAACGATTAAACCTTCAGCCCCTTATTTAATCCCCCTTATTTTGTATTGTAGATGACAGCTGAGGAATTGGCGCAACGAGATCAAGATGCCAAAATGAGAAAGCTGGAGAATGCTGAATTAATGGTGGATGCCAATGAACATGACGCTGCCGAGGACGCTAAAAACGACACGTTTGCCAACCAGTTGCTCACCAAAATCTTGAACAATTTACAATTCTCCATCACCAATATCCATATTCGATACGAGGATGATATCTCCACAGATCATCGATTTGCTGCTGGTGTCACTTTGAGCGAATTATCAGCTATTACTACGGATGAGAATTGGATTGCAAACACCATCAGTGAGACTGTAAACACGATTCATAAGGTAGGTGTTGAAGGGTTGTATAGATGAATGATTGACTGACTAGAATGCTTTGCTAGCTGGCGACATTGGAGTCACTTTCAGTGTATTGGGATACCAATGCACCTACTCTATCACAGCATCAAGACTACACTGCATTCCAAGATTTGGTAAGCTGGTCTACATTGTGTCAGTGCTCATTTGCTGATAATGTTCCTTTAGATTGCCACCAAGCACTATGTCCCTGATGCACATCAATACGTACTGAAACCCGTGTCTGGCACAGGCAGAGTCAAGCTGTTCAAGAACTTTGGTGGAGAAACGCCCAAAATTGACGCCAATCTCTTGTTTGACGAGCTCTCTTTTGCTGTGGATAACGAGCAGTACAGAGACACTATATTGATGATTGATCTATTCCACTCGTACCTCAAAAAGCAAAAATACAAGAAATTGCACCCTCCCAACGACATGACGCCCAAATCCAACCCCCTGGATTATTTCCGATTTGCAGGCAATGCAGTGTTATCAGAGATCCATGAACGCAATGAACGTTGGACTTGGAAGCGTATCAAAAAGAGAAGCGAGGACCGTAAATTATACCTGGAGTGCTATGTGCAACACAAGCTGGACAGAGCATCACCAGAACAACTGGAGAAATTGCATGCGTTGGAACGAGAGTTGAGCTATGAGGATCTCAGATTCTATCGTAGTCTTGCCAAGCCTAAATTACGTAGTGAAAAGGCACGTCTTGCAGCGATTGAAAAGAGACGCAAAGAAGAAGCTGCTGCCAACAGGGCAAAGCAGGGCTGGGGCATCAGTAAATGGTGGTATGGTACAGGTGGTAATCCAAACAACAATGCTGCTCATGATGAAGCGTTGAATGAAGATCTTGTTATCACTGAAGAGCAGAAGCTCGAGTTTTATGATGTCATTGACTACGATGCTGATAAAGCAGCTATTGCTGCATCCATCGATTTACCCAAAGATGTAAGTTATGCTGTGTGTGTGTGTGTGTGTGTGTGTCTGTGTGTGTGTGTGTGTGTGTGTGTGTGTGTGTGTGTGTGTGTGTGTGTGTGTGTGTGTGTGTGTGTGTGTGTGTGTGTGTGTGGATCGTGTTGCCATGATACTCACAGTTAGTCATAGACCATGCTATTGTCGTTGACGACATCACTGAACAAGGGCTCTTTTACCGTGCGCAAATATCCTCATGACAAGCCATCCGATCTCGTCTCGCTCATCTTTGACAATGTCAGTCTGGGCATGATCCAATACGTTGAATCCTTTACAGCTACTGCTGCTTTGGGTGACCTCTGCCTCTACGATGGTATCCGTGTGGACTCTCCTTATTACAAGCTCATGGGAGCCAAGGACAAGGACAATGCAACAGACGAGGAAAAGCTCAAAAAGCGCAGAAAATCGTCCTCAGCAGCTGAAATACTGTCTCAAGCAACAATCCAAGATCCCTTCTTTACGGCCAAGTTCGAGCACAAACCACTGGATAACCGAGCCGACAATGCGGTTGCCCTGTTTATGCGCAACATTGATATTGTCTACAATCCGCTTGTGATTCATGAGATTGTGGATTTCTTTAAGCCGCCTGAAACCAGTGCCGACAGTATCAATGCTTTGATTGAAGTAGCGGGTGATACGTTGGAAGACATCAAGAACCAGACCAGAGCCAGTCTTGAGTTCGCCCTGGATCAGCATACCACCTTTGACTTGCAGATTGATATGGATGCGCCTGTCATCATTATTCCTGAGGACTGCACGTCTATTACATCGCGTGGTATCGTCATGGATGCTGGCCATATCAATGTCGAAAGCAAATTGGCACCTCCTGATGCCTTGAACATGTTGAAATCCAAAGCAGCTGCCGACATGACGATTGACGACAATATGAAGCTGCGTGAGCTCATGTACGACAAATTTACGGTTCAGTTGACACAGACCAAAATTCTGGTGGGCTCCATTGAGACGTGTTTGGTGCAAGTGCGTACACCGCGCGAGGAACTGCGCTACCTCCATCTGGTGGATCGCATTGATATGACGTTTTTGGCAGAGCTATGCATCATTCGCAAGTCGGTTGAAATGCCTCGATTCAAGGTATCCGGTCATTTGCCTTTGCTCAAGGTCAACTTTTCAGACACCAAATACCGTGGCATCATGCAACTCCCTCGCTTGATTGACGCATCCGGACTTTTGGGCGATAAGAAGGCTGATCAAGACGATATGCTGATTGGCAGTGATTATGCCAGCATGAACAAGAAGAACCAGGTGGATCAACGATGGTTCAATCTGATGAATACGCCTCTGTGGAGCAAGAGTAAAGATGATGTGTTTGTGGATACAGACAGTGAACACAGCAACGACGACAAGGAAGAAGATGCGTCTCTTGCGGACACAGTCGAAACGGAAGCTACAGAGATCACTGGTTCCAACAAGACAAGCAAGCGTACTGGCAGCAAAGACATGGTCAATATGGAGGAGCGTATGTTTGAATTGAATTTCAAGGTGGACCGTGTGCTGGCCAATGTTTTAGAAGCAACACAGCACGACGACAAGACCGATGTGCCAGAGACACTTTTATGTGAGGTGGATTTGCAAAACCTGGTACTGGGCTACAGTATGCGCCCTATGGATATGACGGTGCATCTCACCTTGCAATCACTGGATGTCACAGACCGCATGAAGCATGGCAATGAGTTCAAGTATTTGGTGACATCAGATCAATATGCACTGCAGCCAGGCCAAAGCCATGGTCATGACGAGCAGCTCAAAAACTTGGTCAACGTGGAATACGTGCGTTGCGACAAGACTAGCCCTGAGTATGTAACCAAGTACAAGGGCATTGATCAGACGGTGCAAGTGACCCTGTCTACATTGAATTTTGTAGTTACAAGAAGCTCTGTTTTGCAGTTGCACAACTTTATCTTGCACACATTTGTGGATGAAGAGGTATCTAGCACATCTACTGCTCCTACTCCTCGCAGACAGTCAGTCTCTACACCAACAGCAGCACCCTCTATTGCACCTGTCGCCACTACCAAGGACAGCAGCAGCATCTATGTGCGTCTCTTGTTGGACAGTGTCAATTTTGTCCTAAACAACGATGGTGTTCGTCTAGCCACAGGTGAACTGTCATTAGGTGACTTATCTACTATCATTCTGGATGGCCAGGTGAATGTCGCTGCCAAGTTTGCCAACTTTACATTGACAGACAACTTGACATCCACCCACAACAGCCCACAGCATTCCACCAGCAACCAATTATTGACCATTCAAGGCGACGAGCTGATTGATTTGCGCTACAATTCATACGTCAATGATGGTCGCGAGGGCTATCCTGGCTATGATCATGCGCTGTACGTTCGTATGGGCTCAGCGCAGTTTAACTTTTTGGAGCAGCCTATCCATCAATTCATGGACTACCTTAGTAAATTTGCAGAGATGAAGTCTACTTATGACATGGCGCGTCAAGCAGCACTCGAGTCAGCACAGCAATTGGGCCAAGCAGCGACCAAGATGCATTTCGACGTGGTGATTGAGACACCTGTTGTCCTGTTCCCCGAGAACCATCAGCATGCGTCTGATGTGGTGGTGGCTCATTTGGGTGAAATCTGGGCTTCCAACTCGTTTGTGGATGAATCTGATGGCTGTATTAATACCATCCAGGCTGGCTTGCGTGCCATCAATTTGACCTCCAAGTTCAACATTGCTCAACAACTGCAAACACTGCCAATTGTTGATGACATTGATTTGAATTTGGATATCAAGATTCCTCAAGAAACGAGCAAGACGCGTCCCCATGTTGATATTTGTGGTAGTATCGAGGACGTTACCATGCGTTTGACAGAGAGACAGTACGTGTTCCTGATGGATGCGATCAATATGTTTTCTCGCGTCTTTTCCAGTCCTGCTGCTGAAGAAGAGGAAAATGCCGAGACATCTGTACCTGAGAAAACTACTGACACGATCAAGTCGATCAAGGAGAGCTCTACTAGCAGCAACAAGAAGGCCATTGAGATGTTTACAGAGACCAATAAATCGCACGATTTGCCTCGCATTCAAATTACCCTGGACGCCAAGACCATTGGATTGGAGATCTACAAGAACAATAACACGGATACAGAGACCAAGCATATCCAGAAACCCGACAGTCTGGCTCGCATTGCACTGAACAATACGCACGTCAACTTCCACATGTACAACGACGACTCCATGGACGTTCATTTGGTGGTTCATGCGCTCACTGTGGATGATACACGACCTGGCATCAACAGCAAGTTCAAGCATATTGTACCTGTGATTGAAGACGGCCATCAATTTGAGCTTCAGTTGGACCTCAAGGAACCTGATCCTGTGCGTTCTGGTATTGTTGTCATGACGGTAAAGGATCCCAAGGTCATCTTATCACTGGATCACGCCTTTTTGTTACGCGATTTCTTTACACTGCCCTTTAATGAAAAAGCAGAAGAGCACAGAAGTCCATCCACCACCAACCAAGATCAACAGCAGCAAGGCATAGAATTGTCGTATTTGTTGACCATTGTCAATGCGGAATTTATCTTGCTGGCCAACCCCGATCATGCTGATTCAGAGGCTGTGGTGCTCTCTACCAAAGAGCTGTTGATCACGCAACAAGCAAAGACAGCACTCGTAGTCAAGCAGATGGGCATGTTCTTGTGCCGTATGGATATGCGCAAAAAGTCGACACTGCGATTCATTCAGCCCTTTGACGTCAACCTGTCCATGAATGGCAACCCCAAGAACGATCAAGGTGGCCTACTGACGGACCTTGTCATGAATATTGACCCACTGGTACTACGTCTCTCTTACCGTGATGCCATGTTGGTGACAGACATCTTCAACAAGGCGTACGAGCTCTACAGTGTCAGCATGCACAATGATGACACCCAGCAAACCACAGCTGAATACGCTCAAAGCCTAATCTCGTCTGCCAATCAACAAGATGTGGAGCGTTTGAACGAAATTGCACTGGCACAAGAGTCCTTGCGTATCTCTTTTCACGGGGCTCAGATTGTGCTCATCGAAGAGCTGCATGAAACGCCCATGGTGGATATGAACTTGAAGCCATTTAATGTAGAGGTAGCCAATTGGTCAAAGGCCCTGTCTGCTACAGTGGAATTCCAGGCATATATCAATTATTTCAACATCAAAAACTCGCACTGGGAACCACTGATGGAGCCATGGAGCTTTAGATTGGAACTGGCTCGCAATGCCTCCACGAAAAAAGATCCTCTTCACGTCAAACTGATATCCAATTCCATCCTGAATGTCAATATCACGCATACCTTTTTGGAGAGTGCCTACAATACCATGCATTTGATGGACAAGCAAAAGAATGTAAGTGTGGAGAGAGCCTCGCGTATTGACAACAAAAGATACTAATATAAACACATAGACTATCTATAGTGGCGAACGAGGCAGAGTGGCACCCTACGAATTGCGCAATAGAACAGGCTACAATATCATGGTCTGGAATTCCACCAACTCCAAGGAAGGGCCTGTGATCCAAGAGATCAAGGACGGCAGTAACAAGCCATGGTGGTTTGAAGACTGGAAGACGCGTCGAGAAACTACTTCTTTTGCTAGTAACAACTTGAACGTTCAGATTGACGGTGCCATGTGGGAGAGCTTGCGGGATATCCAGCTGGATACAGAAGGAGAACACATGCATGCGCTTCGGCCCATGATCAAGAACGTCCAACATCGCATTGTGTTTGATGTCAAACTGGTGGACAATATCAAGATTGTCACGATTCGTTCTTCACTGGTCGTTGAGAACAGAACACTGCTGTCCGTCGATGTGGCCTCCATTGATCCCAGTGGTAAAATGGACGGTGCTGTCAAGAAGGTGGCACCCGGAGAGGATTATGCAATTCCTATTGAAAAGGCGTATACCAATCGATTCTGCATTCGCCCGGATGCTGGATTTGGTTATCGTTGGACTGAAAAGGCATTCCACTGGAAGGACTTTGCAAGCCCTGCTAAACCTCAAAGCACATTTAGCTGTCTAGCAGAAGACGCTGACAACAACATGCCGCCATTTATCTTCCAGATCAACGCTCGCTTGGACAAGAAGAGTATCCTGTTTGGCCAATATCCAGTCATGGGCATCCGACTCAGCGCTCCCATCGAAATTGAAAACTTGCTGCCGTTTGACTTCAACTTTCGCATTGTCGACAAGACCTCTGGACAGGACTTCAGTTCATATCTGCGTAAGGGAGGTGTTACGCCTATCCACGTGATTGAAAATGGCCATTTGGTGCTGTTGAACGTTGAAATGCCTGACACAGAGTACAAACGCAGTGAATACGCCATCATTAGCACCAAACGCACTGATGATTTGGACATTGATCATTCAATTGAGTTGGTGAACCGCAAGGACAAGAGCAAACTCAACATTCGTATCAATACACTGGACATTCCAGATTCGGGTGGTGCTAAAAAGTACAGCATCTTTAGTCCTTACATCATCATCAATAAGACTGGGCTACCCATTAGTTTCAAAGAGAAGCCTGCCTGGGCTGAAGCTCTGTATTCTGCCGGAGAGACGGTGACCATGTGCAAGCCTGGACCCAAACCGGAGCCCTTTATGTACTCGTACCCTCATGTCGACAACCGCAACAGAACGTTGATTCAGGTGGATAAATCAGACTGGAGTCAGCCTCTCAGTTTTGAAGCCATTGGCAGTGTTTATGATGTGGCTTTACCTAACGCCGGTCGCTCTGAAGAGATCCATGTTGGTATCAATGTACAAGAGGGACAAGGCAAATTCAAGTTGACAAAGACCATCACCATCACCCCTCGTTTCGTACTGAGCAATCAAACAGACGAAAATATCCGCTACCGTGTACCTGAGACCAAGAACGACTACATCCTGGAAGCAAACCAACGTATCCCGCTGTACAATATCCGTGTTCAAAACGAAAAGCAATTGACCATCAAGTTGGAAGGGTACAGTAACTCTTGGTCTGCTCCATTTAATATCCAAGATATCGGCGATGTGCACATTCGATTGGCCAACGACTATGGTAACCAGGACACACTGATCAAGGTCTCTACACTCATCCAAGACGCTACTATTTTTATTGTGTTGCGCAAGGAAGCCGATAACAACTGGCCTTACCTTTTGGTCAACAAGACCAATGAGGACATGATCTTTTACCAAGAGGATCCTGTTGTCTTGCGTGATGATTACAGCGCTGCACCTGTTCGCAATCCTCGCATCAAGCGCTACCGACTGCTGGCCAATTCCTCTGTTCCTTATTCGTGGGATTTACCTGCTTACAAGGACAAGAAGATCATCTTGAATATTAACGGAAGAGAGCGAAGTATCAATCTGCAAGAAATTGGCAACATGCTGCCATTTAGACACACGACACGCGAAGGGACACCTACCATCACTTCTATTGATGTCAAAATTCGTGGCTCACGTCGTATCTTGGAACTGAAGCCGTTCAGTCAAAGCGAGAGTCTATTTAAGCCTGTGTCTCATAGCAGCAGCCAGAGTAACTTGACACGCGTGGATTCTTCTGTCTCGGTCTCTTCTGCAGACTCCATTGCCAAGGAAGGGTTCGAAGCAGCTGATATGGACATGTCTGTCAATGCTGTGTTCCAAATTCAACTCAAAGAAGTGGGCATCTCCATGATCAATAGACAACTGCACGAACTAGCGTACGCTACACTCAAGGGCATTGATTTGAAACTGACAGATTCAGCCATGTATCATTCCCTGCGATGGAACATTGATTGGGTACAGATTGATAACCAAATGTACGGCTCTGTGTTCCCAATTCTACTGTATCCCACCAACCTGACAGACAACGGCAATCGCAAAGACAATAAGATACTGCCTACCGTCCAAATGGCTTTGGATCGTGTCAAGGACGACTCTCATGGCGTCGTCTATTTCAAGTACTTTTCCATCTTGCTGCAAGAAATGAGCATCGAACTGGACGAGTCATTTGTCTATGCTGTCATGGATTTCGTTCATATTGATGATGGTGCCACGGCAGGTAACGACCCCACCAATGATGCCAAGCTATGGGAGTACACAACGGACATTCCAGATGTCAAGCCGCACGACAGTATTGCCCAAATCTACTTTGAGGTATTTAGTATCCAGCCCATTCGCTTCGACCTCTCCTTTTTACGATCTGGTCAAGAAGACGACAAGAACAAGATGCAGCAAACAAACACGCCTCTCATGTATCTGGTGAATGCATTGACCATGGCTATTGGCAACATCAATCAAGCACCTCTGCGGTTCAATGCGTTGGCTATCGAGAACATTATGGCCAGTGGTCCTGATTTGGCCAACCGAATCTCGATTCATTACAGCGATCAATTGGTCTATCAAGTGCATCGCATTCTTGGCTCTGCAGATTTCTTGGGCAATCCTGTAGGTCTGTTCAATAACCTGAGTTCTGGTGTCGCTGAATTGTTCTATGAGCCATGGCAAGGGTTGATCATGAGTGACAGACCACAAGATTTGGGTTATGGTATAGCAAAGGTAGTGTATATCCAGCATGTATCTCAACAAAATTGTGTGGGCTGACTGAAATTTGCTTAGGGATTCGGTGGATTTGTCAAAAAGAGTGTATTTGGTGTATCCGATAGTTTTACCAAATTTACTGGCAGTATTGGTAAAGGCTTATCTGCTGCTACCATGGATAGAGAATATCAAGATAGACGCAGAATGAACATGGCGAGAAATAGGCCTAAGCATGCGCTGGTCGGTGTGGCTCAAGGTGCTACATCCTTTGCTAATAGTGTTACTAGCGGCTTCTCTGGCCTTGTGGTAAGTGTAATTTAGCCAAAGATGCCTCCAACAAGTTAACAAACAATTCAAATTAGACTCGTCCTATGGAAGGTGCTACAAAAGATGGTGTTGGTGGATTCTTCAAGGGCTTTGGTAAAGGCTTGGTCGGTGCAGTAACTAAACCAGTGGTCGGCGTGTTTGATTTCACTAACAATATCACTGAAGGCATCCGCAACACCGCTACGCCTACAGACACCAACATGATTGAACGTGTGCGCTATCCTCGTTACATTGGCACAGATGGTTTACTGAAACCCTATTCCTTACGAGAGGCTATTGGACAACATTGGCTCAAAGATGTGGATGGAGGCAAATACATGGATGATACGTACATTGCTCATTGCCATGTCCAAAACGATGAACGGGTAGCCATGTTGACTACCACACGTGTCATGCTGATTCGTACGCGTAAATTGTCTGTAGAATGGCAAGAACCCTTTACAGAGATTCAAACCATCAAACGTGAACCTACGGGTATCGCCATTTATCTCAGAAGTATGAGCTGGGAGCCCTTCCTCATCATCTCGGATAAACATAGCAGAGAAGACTTTTTCAAAAAGATTGAAGAGGCAGTAATCAAGTACAACTCTACTCGTCGTCCAAATCAATAAAAGAACTGTCAATGTTTTATGCTATATACCAACAGCATGAATCCTGTGTTTCGAGGGTGATGGTTTCTTGTAAATTTCTTGCTGGTGTTATCAGATACATCTTAAAATATGTAACAAGAGCAAAGAAAGTGTGTCTAAGCTAAGCAACAGTACTTTTGAATTGAGAGTTGCCCTTCTATGAGCTCTTGAAGCACTTATAACCTTCGAAGGTTCAGGATGGGCATGGAATTGATTTTGCCCCCAGCCAAAAAAACTCATTAAATTCCGCCAAAAGCTCTGCTCTAGATTGGTCAAATTTTGAACAAATTCGACTTAAGGGATCTATTTTGCCAGATTCAACTATGTAAGTTGTGATGATCGTCCTATACTTCATAATACATTTCTAATGTACTTTTCAAGGCGCATCGAATGATGCCAACTTTTGAGAGTGTTGTAACTGAACTTTCCGAAAAATGTCTGAAAATACGAAATAAGGTTTTCTGCCAAAATGTCGAGATGTTACATACAAAGGTTTCACAAATACAGTTTCAGAGGTTGCTTGGGATCGAGAGAAACATTTTGATTTAGTGTATGCTATAGTAAAAGTCTTCATTTTTGGGGTCAAAAACGCGATCGTTTGGTTTTCAATGAAAATTATGAGGGGTACCTCATGCTTTTTGGCCGATTTTGGGCCATGTTTTTTTTGGTCCACAAAAAGTTGAGCAAAGGTGTCAGAAAGTGCATGCTAGATGAATGTAATTGTTTGATACTATTCTTCTGGTCCAAAACGCCTTTTGACGCGAGAAAAACGGCTCAAACGCAACCAGATTACACTGAAATTTGTATACGTACGAGTAGTTGGGAGTCTTGCAGCTATGCATTCGCTGAGTAAATACGACGCAGACGTGAAGCTTCGTAGAAGAGCTATATCTACTGTAACAAGTTGTTCAGGGAGAGCTCTCATGTTATAGGGTCCAAGTCAAGAGGCCCATATTAGTCTGATATTCTATCAAGCCTACAGTATCTTGATGGTATGGGCGAAGAAGGCCGGCAGCTCAAGGCCTAGAGATACTAGTAGTATTCGATAATATGATCGAAGCAACAAGCATAGGAAAAATATCTGACGAGGATACCGAATTGAACGGTACTCGTATTATGGGATAGATACCACAACTATATAAGATGTTTGTATATATGGAGCTTCTGAAATACAAGAAGTTCGCATACAATGAGTAACCACTCTCATGGCGGCATATTAGCTAGAGAACAATAGATCACTCACGTACCTTTGACAGCATCGGCTACTCAAATCAGTCCACAATGCTTCAGCAGGAGCAAGACAGTACCACAGGTTTTTGAGTTTCAGCCTGTCGCCATGTTTGCAAGAAAAAATTTGTATGGAGAAAAGGGGTTTCTTTAATACATCATATCATGGCACTTGAAGTCAGAGCAACACAACAACAGAATGCAGCACCTACACGATGTTTTATTTCGTTAGAATTTATGCAAAGGAACCAAATTGCTACTGGCGATCTCATTAGAATCACACAAAATGAAAAGGTAGAAGTAAACTGCAAACTTCAAACTGGATAACACTGACATTACAACAAAAAAAAAGACGATTATAGGCATCGCTTGGCCTTCGCTTACGGTGCCAGTAGAAGGTTTGGTATAAACTGCTTTTGGATCTGCAACACACTAACTCATGGCAATGTTAGGAATTGAATTGAGCACAGTAATGAGATTAAGTAGTGCACTGGAATTAGGAGCATTGGTCAGTGTGGAAAAGACAGCATCATCTCACTCGACAGAAGCGAGCCATATCCAAATCAACTTTATGTCTACCCCCACATTTGCAGTTAATTCGAGTTTTCAGACATATTTGAAGCAATTCTTGGGTATGTATCAAAAATTTGCTATGTATATACCATTATTCACCGCTCAATGGCATTAGTGGAGCAGAAATATGCGATGCAATCTCAAATCATCGATTTTGACTACCTTGGAAGTACGTCAAGAGTCCAGATTACAGATATCGCATCTAACACTCCAAGTGACATCTATACAATCACTGAAAAGACAAAAATCAGTTATGAAAATGCAGCACAGTCCACCAAACAACCAAAACCAGAACAACCAAATCAGACATTGAGCTATGATCAAATTGGAGGATTATCAAAGCAGATCGAGATTGTTCGAGAAATGATTGAAACGCCCTTAAACAACCCTGGATTATTTCTGAAATACGGTTTAAAACCGCCTCGAGGCGTGTTGTTGTTTGGTCCTCCAGGCACAGGCAAAACATTGATCGCCCGTGCTGTAGCGCAAGAAACTGGGGCACACGCTATTATTGTCAATGGCCCTGAAGTGGTGAGTAAATTCTACGGCGAGACCGAGCAAAAGCTACGAGGCCTATTTGAGCAAGCTGTGCAAAACGCGCCTGCTGTCATCTTTATTGACGAAATTGACGCACTCTGCCCCAAACGAGACGAAGCACCCAGTGAATTAGAGAAGCGAGTGGTGACAACCTTGCTGACCTTGATGGATGGAGCTAACACTGAGCACCAACGCGTTGTTGTTATTGGCGCTACAAATCGGCCCAACTCTTTGGACGAGGCATTGCGTAGGCCAGGCAGATTTGATAGAGAGGTAGAGATTGGCATTCCAACAACAGAGGCACGACAATCCATTATACAAACCATCATGAAAAAAATACCCCACACACTCGAGCCATCCCAGTTAGACATGCTGGCCAGTAAATCGCATGGTTATGTAGGCGCTGATTTGGCAGCTGTATGCAGAGAGGCTGGACTGAAATGCATCAAACGATGTGCAACGGCACCCAATGTAGATTTGCGAGTGAATATGCAAGACATGACAGAGGCCATGTCAGAGATCAGACCCAGTGCTATGCGAGAGATTTTACTGGAGGTGCCTAAAGTTTATTGGTCTGATGTAGGCGGTCAAGCAGATATCAAGCAGAGATTGAAGGAGTCCGTAGAGTGGCCATTACAACATCCAGAGGCGTTTACTCGATTAGGCATTCGACCACCCAAAGGCATTTTGTTGTACGGACCACCTGGATGTAGTAAAACATTGATGGCAAAAGCACTCGCAACTGAAGCTGGATCTAATTTCATTGCAGTTAAGGGGCCCGAGTTGTTCAGCAAATGGGTTGGTGAATCGGAAAAGGCAGTGCATGAAGTGTTCCGCAAAGCAAGAGCAGCATCGCCCTCGATTGTCTTCTTTGTAAGTCGCTGTTTGGTCTATCTTGGCGGTCATATGGGCTATTTATAAATTATTTATTGGTTTTAAATTAGGATGAAATTGATGCGCTCACAGTAAAGAGAGGTTCATCTGGCGATGGCGGTACCTCGGTGGCTGACAGAGTCTTGTCACAGCTGCTGAATGAATTGGACGGTGTAGAGGCCTTGGTCAATGTTACAGTGGTGGCAGCAACAAATCGACCTGACATCATCGATGATGCTCTATTACGTCCCGGCAGAATTGATCGCATCTTGTACGTTGGACCGCCTAATCTCGAATCCAGAAAGGAGATCTTTCGAATTCAATTAAAAAAGATGACAGTTGATCGAGATATTGATATTGACGAAATAGCGGAGAAGAGCCAAGGATGTTCGGGTGCAGAGGCAGTAGCTATTTGCCAAGAAGCAGCTCTATTTGCCATGGAAGAGGACCTCCATATTGATTCAGTCAAGATGCGACATTTCAGAAAATCGTTGGCAACATTCACAAGACGTATTACACCAGAAATGATTCAATTTTACAAAGACTTTCAAGAGAGGTCTGGATTGCAGAGCATTTGATAGAGTCCTTTTTTTTTTTTCTTTTTTTTTTTTGCTTGTGCTACTGGCCACTCCCAATTAAAAATAGCAAGGGGTTTATTGTCATTTAGCTTTAATTTTTGTGGTGGTCTGTTACCCTTCTTCTCTCTTATTCTTTTTTTTTCTTTTGCACAGCAAAATGAAGGTAAAGTATAGTATCTCGAGTAAACTTGTTTTGCTTGTTATATTATTCATATCCTTTATAATAAAGTATCATACAAATACATTCAAATCGAAAAAGCGATCACTGTCTTTTCCGTTCAACCACTCCATCATCTCAACGACCAAATCATCCATTATACCAGCACCATTACCATCAACATCAAGGGCATCTAGCACATCAGATGAAAAGTATATTACGTTTTTCACGCACAGTGGATTTCAGAATCAATTGATTCAGGGTAATTAAACTGACACAGGTTCCAATTTTCAAGCATCTCATTGTTTTTTTTTTCCAATCAGTGGAGAACGGAATTCTCTTAGCTTGGTATCTCAATCGGACACTGATTTTGCCAAAGGCTTTATTGGGCGAAGCATTCGGTTGGAACCAGTTTTCAAAGCTATATCAGCATCATACGTATCGTGATACAACAAACAATTACTGCAAGCAGTTCAAAAGCAAGAAAGCAAGAAAATCAGCATCGTGCCCTGACCCTTCAAATTATGCTCTCGCTTCCTTTGAAGACCTGTTTGATTTAAATTGGGCAAAGCAACATGTCAAAATCATAGAACGAGAGCAAAGCGACTTTAATTGGTTGAAAGATGCATTGGACATCGAGACAAACCAGAAAGACATCCAAACTGGCGTCTATGTGGATGGTGATATTTTGTTTTACAAAGGTTTGAGTCTATTGCTCCAAGTGCTACATCGTTATTAACATGCATATGGTGTAGACGAAACTCGCTATGATTGGAGAATATACGATCAACCTGTCAAGAATCGATTTCTAGGAAGATACAACGATAGTCTCGACATCACTCAGCTGCAAAACCATACGCAGAAATTGATCCATTTCACCAGCTTATTCGGTACTGGCAAATTTCCTATCAAGAAGCCAGAAAACATGGTATTCTTCGAGCAGCTCAAAAATAGCATCAAATACAAGCATCCAGCAGTACTCAAAATGACTGAAATCGTTGTGGAATCCTTGGGAGGGGCTGGCAATTTCGTTGGAGCACATCTTCGAACGGCAGATGGGCTTTTCATTGATGCGATACCTGATAACATTCAACATTTAATATCCAGTATCCCTAATAACGACCAACAAATACCAAATAGCGACCAATTATCAACTTGTGTAGCACTTGCCAAGCAAAATCACACAAAGCTTGTATTTCTGGCCACAGATGCTGTTCAACCACGAAACAATGCTAAATTTCAAAATCTATGGCAGCATTTACCCTGTACATTTACGTTGGCCGAGATTCTAAACGACAAGGATCCTCTATGGAGTCATATGGACCAGTATAGAACATCGCACACAGGTCAAAGCATGAGGAAATACCTGATTCCCCTCATTGATGCACTTGTGGCTAGCCAAGGCGAGAAATTTGTTGGCACAAAAGGCTCCACATTTTCAGGTTATATTAATAGATTACACGAATCATATTGGAGAGCGTAAATAGCTGGTCTGTTGCCATTTCCTCATCATACAAATGTACATAGATAGATATAGATAATAGATTAGATAGACAAATAATTAAACATTGTAAATATTTTATTTGGTTTGATACATTGCCAAGGGTATATCGTCATCATCGTCTGATTGCAGTTGCTGCTGTTGTAGTCTGTTGTTTCCTTTGGAGAAGGAAGGCAGCCATTTCTTATCCTTTTTCTTGCTGCTGAATATCGAATACTTGCTCGTCTTCTTCGCCTTTTTCTTTTGGTCCAAGTATTCAACATCTTCCGACATGGATAACGAAGAGTTTGATGAGGTGAACGAGAAGCTGTCTGAATTGTCATCTGAATCCGTGTCAGTGTCGTCCCCATCTTCATCGTCATCGTCTTCTTCAGAGCTCGAGTTATTGGAATAAGGTCTTATAGCTGTCTTTTTGTTTACATGAGGGCGGTGCTGACGAGGCTTTTTCTGCTGCTTTGTAATGATATCCATTGCATTGCTGTTCTCCGGCCTTACTTGATTTCTCATTCTCCTCTTTTTGTGCTGTATTTGCTGCTGCTGCATTCGGCATGCCTTTTTAGTCATGACTAGATGTTCCATAGGTGCTGGCTCGTTTTCCGTGGTGGTGCTATTTGTAGATACGATGGAAAAATACCAAAACATTAAATTGGAAATAATCACTTGATCTCGCAATGGGCGTCTTGGGGTTGTAAGTTTCAAATGAGACAAACGGTATATGGCTCTTTCTGTGTGGATAGGTAATCTTGTGTAATTGAAGGGAACTGTATTTTTTGATAATGTACAACTGTCATTTTTTGCTTTACTAGTACATTCTAGTGATTTGCTGCTGTTGTTAGTGGTGCTTTGGTTGCTTTTTTTAGAGGATGACGATGAGGATTTCCGAGAAAACAAGGATGAGATATTGAACTTTTCCTGCTTCTCGTCTATGGTGGACTTTTTGGAGGAAGCAGAGAACATTCGCCTGGGTGACCAACTCGACTTTTTCTTCAATGCTGTTGTCCTTGTAGGAGCAGGGGAGCAAGAGGAGACAGAGGAAGAGGAGGAGGAGAAAGGAGGATCAGAAGAGGCAATTGCAGAAGATGAAAATAAAGAGGAAGCAACAGATAGATCAATCACTTTTGTGCATGAATCATTGTCAGCAACATCAACACGGGCTTGTTCTATGCCGTCTTTTTCCTGCTCTAATGCAGTGATCCGTAAATCAATAGCAGAGTCTTTTGGGTTTACAACATTCGCCCCTTCTGTTTGTTGTTGCTGTTGTATTGTTGCTTGCTTGGAAGGGATGCCATTTTCCTCCTCTTCTTCTTTCTCTTCTTTTCTCATGCTGCCCCTGTTCATTTCTTGAGGCTTTCCTAGCAGCTCGAAATCATGTACATCGCCATCATGGACTAGAAACCATCCATATGTTAGCTTATCGTTCAGACAATGAATAACACATGCACTTACCGTCAAATATCAAGTTTTCTTGGGAGTATATGTTTTTTGGTGCGTCGAAAATTGACTCCCTATTCGATAGCGGATCATGTTCGAGAATCCCTTCTTCCTGTTCTGCTATTTCTTGCGTCTCTGTCTCCTCTTTTCTTTCTCCTTCGCTCCGATGGCCTCTTTCCAATGCAGCCAGCGTTTGTTCCCTGTCAATACGTATAGCTTCCGCCTCGTCCTCTGCAGTGAAAGAGGCGGACAGCACTGATTTCCTGCGCTTCACTATAGATCTCTTTCTGTTTGCAAAGCTATGCGTTACAAGCTCATCTGTCGCGGTTATTATGGATGTTTCCTCTTTGGATGCCACATGAGAGGGAGCTATACTACTGTTGCTGGTACTATTCAAATGCGCGTTTGTCAGCCTAAGCAGTAGTCGAATAAAGGATAAATAAATTTCATTAATTTGATTGAGATGTAGATCTTCTTTACCAATATATTTGTTGCTGTTGTTGCTGATCCTTGGAATTTGTATTTTCCAATAAACATAATGGGATTTCTAGTATCCTGGAGAGGCCCGTGGCACTGAGGGATTTTAGTTGACTGAGACCAGGTTCTCCGTTCGGTGGCTGGTTGTGGTGGTGATGGTGGTGCTGAAATTGATGGTCTTTCTGGTCTAGAGGGTAGATGTAAAAGGTGGACATGTTTGTATTCAAACGAGAAAAAGAAGGGATAAGAAAAGAAGAACCAGATGCACCGTAGCCTAATTATGTATAGACATCTAGACAAAATACAAGAAGACTGTTTAAATTTGGCTTGTAAAAATATGTTCATCATGTTATTCTGGCATTTCACCTGTATGCCAGAATGTTTAAAAAGGGAGCTACAGAAACAAATGTAGTAGTTACACAGAAAACAATAAAAAAGTATAGCGGTGATGTGGTGGTGAATGTTACGCATGCCCCTGAATCTCTACACTGTCCTTCTCCCCTTTAAAACCCCTCTCTGCAGTCTCTTGATCTTTTGCAAATTCTACACGAGTATCAATACTTATGACACATGGGGATTGTATTTTTATCTGCAGCAATAAGCAGCAAACGAGCATCGATAAACAGCTAGTCGCAACATGTTTAAAATGTACGATGTTATATTTGTTTCTTGTTTTTTCTCCTAAGAGATTGCTGACTCATTTCACGATTGACATATTGAATGATGCTAAAAATTACCATGGAAACCGTAAGGGAAGAATGTAGTGTATGTGAAATACAGTATGCGTATATACACTCATCAAAAGACGGCTATTAAATAATGTCGATGATGCATGCTTGCTTTGAGTGTGTATTTATTACTAGACATTTACATCATCTGCGCCAGTGTTTTTCGCTCAAGTCAAGTAAGCATCTCTAAGAATAGCTTTAATGACGAGACAATATTTTGTCATTTGAACTCAATGACAGAATACAAGCGCCCACTTGTGTTAAATATACTTTAGTAGTCTATTAATAAATGTTCTTTATAAGCTTCAAAACGTTGCAATATGAATTATACAGTGCAGCTGGAATAATATCACCGACTATTCATATCCTGGCAGAGCATCTTGTATCAGCGATATACAAACATACAGTCTGATCGTGGGTATCTAGATATCTATGCTTTGTCTGTGTGAGCTTCAACTCTGCTTGCTGGTCTATGGAGATGTTAGTCAATGAACATAAAAGATCAGGAAGGATATTTTCGACAGCAACTGCATACGGTAAAATTTGGGTTTTTGGCCTCTGGAGATGTCAAGTCTCATTTCAGTAGGACTCGCGTAGCTCAAATAAGCACCCATGGAAAGGCAAACCTATGAGAACATTAACGAAATGAAGCCATTCTTAATTAATACAACTTCTACAATCATATCTAATACAACTTGGAGTTACAAATCCATGCATCTTCAGGCGTATTGTTCACATTTTCGTTGTTGGCTCGCAAACATAAAATGGTTATCAAGAAATAGATTTCATAAACATCTTATTGTTACTGTCTGAAAACAGAACAGTAATTAAGATCTTCATAAATGATTTTGAATATGTTCCCCATCTTGTCTTGTCGATATTTGATTACCTTCGTAAGTTCTTGATAAACGTCTGGCTTACATAGTTTGTAAAAGTATTGTTGAATATGTACGGGAACTCGAAAATGTTGTTTCCTACTAACTTGTGAGTCTCGTATAACCTATTTACTGCTTGAAAGATTGTTTGGACCCTGCTTGGATTGTTGTTAATCAGTGCAATCCTAACTTCTGCAATATCTTTTGGTGTATTTTCCTGGTTAATGCATCGTCCAAATTTGTGTAGCTTAATATTCTTGAGAGCCGAGACCCTTGCATGTTCCACATCCACCTTCACAACCCGCTGATAGGCATTGCTAAAGCTATTCTGCAGTTGTGTATAAAAATTTGTAGATGCTGCATATACTGCTATTTTCTCCAGTACATAATTAAACGCAAGCATAGAAGTTTTGTACTAAATCGAAGTGTAAATCAAATGGTACCACTCTTAAAAGCCATTTACAATTTGTAAACAAATAGGTCTATTTTTCAGATATTTTAAAGGTTTTCAGACGAAAGTATGCACTAAACCTATATTAACTCACTTGTATCAGTATTTATTGCGTTGGCCTAATAAAGAATTATCGTTAATGGTCTTACTCAAGGCTGTAGCATCAGCTCTCATGCAACTATACTGCGAAAAGGTTAGCCGCCGTAACGCTAACTATTGCTACAATGGCGCATATAAATATTCTTACTTACGCCAACAATAGTCAATACACGTCCTGGATCTATCTTATACATAGACTTGAGCACCATAAGGACGTTTTTGTGCTTTTATTAAAGAAAAACATGTTTCTGTTGATACGTTCGTATTTGCGTCTATTCGAGATGTAACCGTACATGGCTTACTGCTACTTTGACATTCAGAATGTAGTATAAATTGGATAAGGCCTTGTCTTTATCAATAGATCGTTGCTGTATACGAGTGTTTACGCTTTCGATGGCTCTCTGCTTTCGTTTCAGTGAAAACCAACCTGCGCAGCGGTAACTCGCGTTACCGATTGCCCTTGAGTATCATCAACAAACTGCTACTTTCATTTTTACCCTCCACTTACACATGAAACCCCTTCATATTGTCTGAGAACCTGATTCTTATGCGATGCTCTACATCCATATATACGTAGCTATTTTATATACGGGCAAGTATCATACAGATGTTATCCCATTTTAGTCAAATGTGTGCTAAATACAGCGAAATCTGGGCGCATTTGAGCTGTGTTTTCTCGCGTTAAAGGTCGTTTCAGACTATCAGAATAGTACCAAACAACTGCTCTCATCTGGTAGTTATTTTCTGACACCATTGCTCAACTTTTTGGGGATCAAAAAAATATGGATAAAGTTAGACCCAAAAGCATGAGGTACCCCTCATGGTTTTCATTGAAAATCAAACGATCGCGCTTTTCACCTTGATAACGAAGACTTTTACTATGGTATATCTTGAATCAATTTTTTTTTGTATTTAAATGTGTTTTTTTATTAAAAACTAGACAGTAAGGTACTATTTTGTATTTACATGTCTAGGAAAGAGGAAATTAACTTGGCGTTATCGGCAAGAAAAGACGAGAAAACTGTTCGAGTAAGCCATGATTTACCATCAAGGGTGCAGCCCCAATGATGTTGCCACACGCGAGAGAAGGCAACGCCAAGAAGTTTCAAGATGGAAATGTCTAGAGGATGGTTGTCCTGGCCATGAAGGGTAGTCAGCCCAAGCCAAATGGCAGCGTCAATAGGGAACTTAGCAGTAAGACCGAGATGGGAGACTACCTCATACCAGAAAAGGGACTTACTATTGCAGCCGATGACCATGTGGTATTCATCTTCAGGCGCCTCCTAGCACACCTTACAAAGAGGGGAAGGATACTTCACAACGTTGATGGAGTGCAGACAAGCCTGAACCGAGAGATGACCATACAGCAGACGCCACTACCGCGTAAAGGCCTTGGCGGGAAGGCAGAGGGACCAAATATCACGCCAGAGGCGGGGTGGAAGCAAGAGATGTGGTGGGCGATACCGAGGAGGGTGGGCTGGGTCACGAAGCATATCAAATGAGGGGTGACATGAACGTCGCAGCGTACCGAGCGTGATCTTGTCCACTGTAGCTTTTGAGCACGGGTCGGTGATGATGTACCAGTGCGAAAAGCTAGGAGCCGGAGGAGAGGGGGTTGTCGAGCTCTCCAGCATGGCAGTACGCTCTTGGTCGGTGAATGCCATGACCGATCTGAGAGAATCAGGAATGATCCACACAGGAGGACCCTCAAAAGGGCACAGAGCATTGAACAGATATTGCAAGAATGCGGTAATGCGAGGGCGTAAGCAAGCCAAGATGTTGGTGTCTGGTAGCACGCTCAAGAGGCTGGCAATCAGCCTGTGCGGGGGGGTAGTTTGTCACTAGTTCTCGTCAAGGTCGCTGTTGGCGAAAGGGAACAGACTTGTAGCCAAGGTAGATCAAGGAGCCACCAAGACGGCCACTCCAGAGAAGGAGTCAGTGGAGACAAACGAGTTAATAATCGAGCCAGATGTTCTAGATGAGGGCATTTTCTCAAACGAGGCCAGTAGTTACGAAGATACAACAGTAACGGAAGAGCAGTAGCATGACCTGAGTATACATGGAAAGTATATAGTAGCCAGGGAGAGAGGAAGAAGCAGCCGTTTGACATAAATGAGATGCAAAGCGAGATGCTGATTCTTAATGTCGACCAGACCGAGACCACCATGTTTGCACGGAAGGCAGAGAGAATCCCATGCCACAACCGGCCAAAACGAGACAATATATTGACGTACAATGCGCTGGATCTCCTCCAGCCACTTACTGGGTATAACAACCACACGAAGAATATGCCACAAACGAGACAGAAGAAGGGAGTTTGCCACCAAACCCTTGCCACGTATGGAGAGCTGTCGCTTCGTGAGCGAATTGCATTGACGCTGCACCTTCACTGTGATAGTATCCAGGAAATGAGCCAACTGTTCCTCGGTAGGGTACAAAGGGTAGCCGAGATATCTCACAGAGCCAGTTGAAAGATTCATCGAGCCATACAACGTTAGACGAGTCCGCCAAGTGTTTCCAATCGTCATGAGGCTTGCCAAACAGCGACACCAGCACGGTTTTTTCCAAATTGACCTTGGCATTGGACGCTTTGCCATAGAGTGACAAGAGCGACAAAAGCACGGGCCATTCAGCCGGAGACGCCAGAAAGGCTTCCAAATCATCAGCATAACTAAGCATTTTGACCCGTGGAGGGCTCGCTGGAGCACTCAGAAGGACATGATCAGTCTGTGGCTCAATTGGAGCGGAAGCAACCGAAATTCGACGTGCCAAGGTCGGGCGTTTGTCCGTAGACATAATCACACCACGTAAGTCTGCACAAGCCAAGATGGTTCTGAGGAAAGGTTCAAATGCGAGATCAAACATTAGGGACGACAGCGAATCGCCCTGCCGTAGACCACGTCGTTGTTCAATAGGAGCACCCGGCCATCCATTAATGGATAAAGGGATGCGAGTATCAATGAACAGACCCGAGATACTGTCAACCAAGGATGCCGGAAGAGCAAACTGATGAAGCACCATCGTCAGATACGTAGGGCTTACACGATCATAAGCTTTCTCCTGATCCAAAAGCACAGTAACATTAGGATCACTGGGAGCAGCGTCACGGAAGTTGTTCATCAACGTCTGGTTGAGCTAGGCGTTACCCGAGATCAAACGGTGAGGCATAAAGCCAGTTTGATACGAGGTGATTAGCTGAGAGAGATCACGCTTAAATCTGTTGGCGAGCAGTTTGGTGAACAACTTGGCATCGCTATTGATCAATGACAGAGGGCGTCAGTTCTTGAGCAGCTCGGGATCTTCCTTTTTGAAAAGAAGCACCATCCTCGTCTGTTTCCAGGAGTCTGGGAAGATACAACACAGTGTGTCAGTCAACGCTTGTTGTAGAAGAAGCAGAACAGGAGGGAATTTGTCACACAAATATCGATAGACCTCGAACGGAAGGCCATCTAAACCAGGAGACTTGTTCTTAGTTGTATGGTCAATCAACCCTAAGGCACTGTCTATAGAGGGTGGTTCGATGAGCCTATCCGCCTCGGCATCTTGTAGCTTTGCATCCTCAGGGATTTTTTCCAAAAGAGTGTTCACTGCCGCCAGATCAATGGCATCCGGGGTGCACAGCACTTGATAGAATGATCGAGCTTCTTGAAGAATTTCACCCATATGCGTCAATCTTTCACCTGTACTAGCCCTTTTCAAGGATTGAATTGTCTGTTGAGCCTCACGATCCTTGATCACACCATAGAAGTACTTGTTATTCTGTTCACCCATATCTAGCCAGCGAGTGGCCGCACGCAGCGTCGCTTGGCGAGTATCATCGAGAATCTTCTGTTCAATCAGTTTCTCCAGTTTCTTAACCCGAACCGTCTCCGCCTGGTCACCAAGCAGCTGTTCTCGTTCACGATGAAGACGAGAGACTCTAGCTTTAAAGCGAGCCTTCTGGCCTTTGGTGAACTGTTGGGCACAGTACTTGATAATAGATTTGAGCGACTCCTACTTCTCCTGGACAGACCGTACACCCAGATTCCGACACTCAGCACCAGAGACACCTGGATTGCCCACAACCTCCTCATAGTAATCAGAAGCCAAGAATTCCACTGTTTTATCCATAAGAGCTTGGAATTCCCTATTTTCAAGCAAGTATGGATTAAAACGCTAGCTGCCAGGACCCATCTTCACGCCAGAGGTGACCAGGTTAATAGTTAGAAGACTGTGATCTGTTCATGCCGGAGGGATGTGATGAAGCTGAGCATTGAGCACACGAGTTGCCATACGAGGAGGCGCAAAAATGTAATCAATGATAGAACCTGCACGAGGGAGAGTCATAGTACCTCTTGGGAAGCAGTTTAGAAAATGCGTATTTAACCATTCGATGAAGGGTTTGATCTTTGGGCCACGAGCTTCACCCGCATCATGCAAATGGATATTGAAATCCCCAAGCAAAATCCACTGGAAGTCGAGCATATCAGACCAAAAGGGCATGGACATTGGCTCTGGCAGGAAAGCATGACGACTGGCTGCCTGTGCTGGCATGTACACATTAGCCACTTGGCAGATGACTTGGTGAGCGTCCTTGACAGAGGCAGTGATGCAGCGTTCGTCGCGAGAGATGACAGTGTTCGTGAGCTCTAGGCCGGGTTTTAGGCAGATGATGGCACAGTGTTTGGAGA